>NC_080548.1:19555320-19915320 GCF_028640845.1 Ahaetulla prasina
GTATCTACTATAAAGAACTTGTTTGCATAGGATTTAAGCACCGATGTTCTACTGTACAAAGAAATTAAAATTACCTGTTACTCCGGTTCTTAACATAATGAGATGCTATCTTGACTTGCTTATTAGTGAGATTTCTAGCAGGATAGACAAGAGTAAGTAAGAAAGAAGATGAAACAGAAGAAATTGCTGGCATTCATGAGCCTGCAAGGTATTATCCCTTCTGCCTTTACAATTAAGATAGCCGCACGGAGATGTGCTGTAATTTTAATTCTTTATAATTAGCAGGAGTGTCAAGGCAGCAAGGTAGAAAAGGAAGGAGGAAGGGAGGCAAGGGAGGACAGGATAAGTTTTTGGCCTCCTCAACTTCACAGATCTCATACTAATGTGCACAGCCAACTACCCACCTCTATCCTTATCTTGAATTTGTGCTGCATTTCTCAACTTGTAAACTGAAGAAAAAAAAAATGAATAAACCTAATAAAATAAAAATAATTAAAACAACAACAAAGATGGTAAGGGGTCTGGAAGCTAAATCATAGGATGAATGTCTAAGGGAATTACCATATTTTTCGGACTATAACACGCACCAAGATTTCGAAGAGGTAAGCAAGAAAAAGAAAGGTTTTTGCCCTCCCCGGCCCCCAGGAGCACTTGGCAGGCCTCCCAAACCCTCTGCGCGTCCCATTTTTCACAAAAACAGGGTGCAAAGATGGTTTGGGAGGCCTGCAGAGTGCTCCTGAGGGATGGGGAGGGCAAAAACACAACACATGAGGGGCTTGGGAGGCCAAAAACGGGGACATTTTTGCCCTCCCCAGCCCCCAGGAGCACTCTGCAGGCCTCCCAAATCCTCTGCATGCCCTGTTTCACAAAAACAGTACACATGGGGCAGGGCTTCCGGAGGCCAAAAATGGCTGCGTTCGGTGTATAAGGCACACCAACATTTCCACCCTCTTTTAGGGGGAGGAAAGTGCATCTTATACTCTGAAAAGTATGGTAGATACATTTAGCCTAACCAAGAGAAGTCTTAGGGGAGACCTATCAGTCTTCAGACACTTGTAGAGCTGCCATAGGAAAATGTGGGTAGATCTATTCCCCATTACACCTGAGGGCAGGATAAGAAGCAATGGGTGGAAGCTCATCAGACGGAGATCCAACCTGGAAATAAGAAGAATTGCCTGACAGTGAGAACAATTAATCAGTGGAACAGCTTGCCTCTAAGAGTTGTGGGAGCTCCATCGCTGGAGGTTTTCAAGAAAAGATTGGACAGCCATTTGTCCAGGATAGTATAAGGACTCCTGCCTTGGGCAGAGGGTTGGACTAGAAAACCTAAAAGGGATATAAAAGATCTTAAAGGGGTCTGGAGGCTAAAACGTATGAAGAACGGTTGCAGGAATTGGATATGTCTAGTCTATTGAAGGGACGTGGTGGCTCAATGGCTAACACGCTGAGCTTGTCGATCGAAAGGCCGGCAGTTCAGCGGTTCGAATCCCTAGTGCCACATAATGGGGTGAACCCCCATTCCTTGTCCCAGCTTCTGCCAACCTAGCAGTTCGAAAGCACGTAAAAAATGCAAGTAGAAAAATAGGGACCACCTTTGATGGGAAGGTAACAGCGTTCTGTGCGCCTTTGGCATTGAGTCATTCCGGCCACATGACCACAGAGACGTCTTCGGACAGCGCTGGCCCTTCAGCTTTGAAAAGGAGACGAGCACCACCCTCTAGAGTCAGGAACAACTAGCACATATGTGCGAGGGGAACCTTTACCTTTACCTTAGTCGATTGAAGAGAAGGACTAGGGGTGATATGATAGCGTATGTTCCAATATTTGAAAGTTTGCCACAAAAAAAAGAGCGCGTGTCAACTTATTCTCCAAACCACCACAAGGCAAGACAAGAAGCAACGGATGGAAACTAACCAAGGAGAGAAGCAACCTAGAACTAGGAAGAAATGTCCTAACAGTGAGAACAATCAACCTTCAGAAGTTGTGGGTGCTCCATCACTGGAGATTTTTAAGAAGAGATTGGACAGCCACTCGTCTGAAATGTCATAGGGTCTCCTGTTAGAGCAGGGGGCTGGGCTAGATGACCTCCAAGGTACCATGCCACTTCCACGATGTTCTATTTTCTATGCTCTTTTCCACTTCCGAGGTCCCTTTCAGCCCTATGATTCTATGAAATTGCCTATGTTCTCATAGGGGAAATTGCATACGATAAGTGCAAATACGTAACGTCATTAAAAAAAAAAGACTTGCACTCTCATACATAGAAATCAGATAAGACAGATTATAACATGCAAAATAGATCATCTTCTAGTGGAATTCCAGGCTCTTAGGAACACAGGGCTCATTAAATGCCACCTGAAACTATTCCTTTTAACCTGCAGAAATCTCCAAAGTTTTAAGCAGGAATTTTTCCAACTTCACTGGAGATGCCAAGGATTGAATTTCAGAGGTTGAATTTCCCCAGTGATGGGATTCAAGTAATTTAACAACCGGTTCTCTGCCCTAATGATTTCTTCCAACAACCAGTTTGCCAAACTGCTCAGAAACTTAACAACCGGTTCTCCAAGTGGTGCGAACTGGCTGAATCCCATCACTGGGTTTCCCTCACCCCACTTGCATCCAAAGCAGGCATTCAACCGCTGAGTTACGGCTTTTCTGATGAAAACGAACATCCCCAATACAATATTAATTACCCTTCTATTACAATCAGTATAATTTTGAGAGAAGTGTTTAGAGAGAACCATTCCCTCTCATGCAATTTAATGGAAAAGAAACCAAGAGACAGAATTACACAGGGTGTCGTGTCCCACTCCTCTGCTGACGGCCGGGTCAGGGAAATCCGAATCAGGCTTGCCTCTGTAGCTCTGCCCAAAGTCCTAGCAAAGTCCTCAGAGCAGGCAGGAGACCAGAAAGTGACTTCAGCAAGGTAAGTTCGACTTGCCTGACTCAGAGACTGCCAGAAAGCAGATCCTTTATATAGGCCATGGGGTGTGGCTCCATGACTCAGCACTCATTAAGGCCTGCCCCTCCCTTCCTTCTGTTGCCTCCGCCTATCCAGTCTTCTGGTGCGAGGGTCACTCCAATCAGCAGCTGTTGGAAATAAACTTTCCTCAGGCTCACATGCTGTGGAGGAGGGGGAGGGGTCTAGCTGCTCCGTTTGCCTGGGCATGGAGCCAGGGCTGGGGCTGGGGGGTGCTCCCTCCTCTGCAGCCTGCTTGGGCATGGAGCCAGGGCTGGGGCCGGGAGATGCCCCCTCCTCAGCCTGTCTGGGCATGGAGCCAGAGCTGGGGCCGGGGGGTGCTCCCTCCTCTGCAGCCTGCTTGGGCATGGAGCCAGGGCTGGGGCCGGGAGATGCCCCCTCCTCAGCCTGTCTGGGCATGGAGCCAGGGCTGGGGCCGGGAGGACATTCTTCAGCGTTCGGAAGCAGATAAGCAGACCCCGTCTGCGGTGAGAGCGGGCAAGACACAACACAGGGAATGACAGCCCATTCACATATAATCCTTGGCCAGCATTTAGTTTTTATGTTAAATAAAGAATATGCAAAAACATCACAGCTCTTCTACGATCATTTTCTTCTTTGGGAGAAAAAAAAGAAAGAAAGCCAATACCATTTCGTCCAACTGAATAGGAACCGACAGAAAAATTGCAGGTGATTTTTGTTTTTTCTTCCTCTCCTTTAAATTGGCCCTACCGCTGCCACGAGACAAAAACATAGAAGGCAGAATCCGAAGTGAAAAAAAAAACAAAAAACTCTGGCTTCATAATCCGCTAATGACTTTTAATTGTGGCAGGAAGAAAATCAGGCGCCCGGTTTTCTTTGAAGACATGCAAAGAACTGGTAACTACAGACAGTACTTGGAGATATTGTTTGCTCATGACATCTGGGAAGCAGTTCATATTAAAGGCAGTTAGATTTCTGAAACAAGAAATATTCCCCCCCCCCAAGGGCAAACGAATTTGAGACTATACCTTAATTGTGGGAAGAAGATGTGACCTGAATTTTTAAGAGGGCTCAACATACACTCGCTGTCCTTCCCAGTACATTTACACCTGCAATTAACTGTGTCTACATTTTTTGGGATGTGGATCGAGTTTATAGAGTTAATTCGCAATATGCACGCACGCATGCAGTTCCTAGAGAGGTTCATGTCAAATTTGTGAGAAGAGAGACGAGAGATGAAATTCTTAGAAAACATAGGAGTGGGGCACTGATTTACAGGGGCAGGGAGATAGCCATTCTGAGGCAGATTCCCAGACAGGTACGCGAAAAAAGAAAGAAATATTATTTTTTGTCAAGCAAATTGTACCAGAAGGGAGTGGGCTTCAGATGGCTGATGCCAGAGGGATTGATGATTTTCCGGGAGGGCATTACGAAAAAAATCAGTACAATTGCGGAGGCTACGGCCTATGTGGAGGAACACAAAGCCCTCCTGGAATCAGATGACCCAGGAATTGGAGAAGGAGGTTATAGATCATGGGAGGAAGCGGCTGCCGCTGTTGCGCCCTGGAGTTGGGTCAGGCTGAACCCAGAGTTCTGAGATCTAAAACTAGGAAGTGATAAAGATATTTGGGATTGTGTTGGTTTTCCTTACTCTCCTTTGTACGATATTCTGTTTATTCTTGACTCTTCTTTATTACGTATTTAAAATTTGTAAACTTAGCTACTTCGTGTCAAAAAAAAAAAAAAAAAAAAAAAAAAAAAAAAAAAAAAACTGTGTCTACATTTTTGCAGCTACAATTAACTTGAAGCTGCAAATGACAGGATTTAACTATCTTAGTGCACCATTTACAGATGCAACCAGATAGCTAATTCCTATAATTTGCAACTGTAATTAACTGATAGAGGTACAATTCCTGGGGGGGGGGTGAGGAGGAAAAGAGGACTGGAATGACTCAGCGCTGCCATCGTAACCAGGAAATTTATTTCCACATTCGGAGAAAAAGAGATAAGATGCAATCATTGTGTCAGTCTCGAGAAAGGGGCGGCAGTTGTATGCTTTATAACTCCCCAAAGACAGGACGGGGGCATGTGGTTAAAAAATTAAACAAATGTGAAACATGACAAGCCTTCCAACCTAGCAATCTGACTTTCTGTTTTGTCCATGTCAAGTTTCACCTATTTAGGGATGGATGTTAGATCCATCCTGGGAGGAATAAATGCACGAGTCTCATATAGACGTAATGACTTTATGAAGTGATCTGATGCCAAGTTAAACAATTTGTTGGTCTCGCTCGTTTTGTTTACTGTGACAGGCTGCAGTTTTACGGCAACACAATAGCAAGAGCCGCCCATTTTGTCTTGAAAGCAGACATTACCAATGGGATGTGTGTGTGTGTGTGTGAGTGTGTGTGTGTGTGTGGGCACGTTTTTATCACCAGCCTCAATAACGTGTTGAGCTGAGGCAAGGGTATTTGGATGCGGGTTTTTCATTGCAATTATTTTTTTTAAATCGATTTAATTCTCTTTCCTATACCACCCAGAGTTATAAATTGAGGAGGGGCTAAGTAGACAAATAAACCAGGGGTGAGCTGCTGGAGGTTCTCAGGGGTTTGGGAGAACCTCTAGCTAAGATGCTGTGCAGTTCGGAGAACCCCCAAATCCCACTCCTGGCTGGCCCCACTCACCCCACCCCTTCCCTCCCAGGAGTCCCCATGAGGCCCGTTTTGGATGCAGGTAAGTGCAGGGCGCGTACAGAGGCTCAGGAAGGGCGAAAAGCAAACCTACTGGAAGTTTGGGCCCTCCAGAGGGCCTCCTGAGCTTGGGGAGGCAGTTTTCACCCTCCTGGAAGCTCAAGGAAAGCCTCCAGAGTCCAGGGAGGGCAAAAAGACCCCCCTCGCTGAGGTGCAGGAGGCCAACTAGGCCATGCCCACCATGACCACGCCCACTCAGCAACTGGGCAGAGAACCCCTTGCTAAAATTTTTGAAGCTCACCCCTGAAATAAACCTGCCCCCATCAGAGTCTGAATCTGCAGGGGAAGATGAGCTGGAAAAAGAGATCTAGAGGGTGGCTCCGTTGGCCTTGGAGGAAATTGGGGAAGGACAGAGTCAGTCCGGGCAAGGATTAGAAAGGCTTGCAGACAGGGAGGAGCAGGAGAGACAGAGATCAGGTGAAGAGTGTTAAGTTTGGGTATTGACGAGGCAGGAGACCAGGTTAGTGACAACAGCTCTTTAATAATCGGTGACCCAGCAAAACTCTGGAGAAAAACCTCTCCTTATATACACTTCAGCCTGAGGCTGCATCCAATCAGAGACGAGATATTTCCCGCCTAAAACTCCCGCCAAAACTTACAGTAATACATTACACTCCTTCCCTCCCAGAAGGCACTTTGCCAATATTTGCATATTACTTCTCTACGTAGTCCTGCAGGTACGTGGGGCGTCTCCTGACTCTCCCGGACCTGCGCAGTTCACTTTCTGGAGTTGAGTCGAGCTTGCCGGAGGGACTTTTCGTTCCTCTGAGCTCCTCCTCCCGGCCATCCGGCCCTGGATTATTCGCCGGCTCGGACTTGCTGTCCTCTAGAGGGATCGGAGGGTGTCGCTGGACCTCGCCTGACTCAGATAAGACTCTGTTTGGTTCTTTGCTTACGCTTTCTGTTTGTTCTTGGCGCCGGTCAGCTGTGGGGTTAATTAAATCATAGTCAGGGCTGGTCTCGCCTAATTCTGCCTTATCGCTCAATCTGTTTCTTAATTGATCTATGTGGCGCCTCCAGATTCTGCCATCGTCTAGTTCCACTAGATAAGATTTGGGGCCCGTTTGTCTATGACTATCCCCTCTTCCAGTTAGGGCCGTCGCTGTAATTATGTGCCCACACCGAGTCTCCTATGTTTAACTCTCGGATTCTATCTGGTTTTGTTTTGAACCCGTCCTGTACGTAGTTCGGTGTAGCCGGTCTAGCGGGCACCGTAGCTTCCGCCCATTAATAGCTCGGCTGGGCTGCGGCGGTGGCCACACAGGGGCTCCTGTGTTGGACGGTTAGGAATGCGTCGATTTGTGCCTGCCAATCGCCGGGGCCGCTTCGTGATAGCGCTTCTTTCGCACTCCGAACAAATCGTTCAGCAAGGCCGTTCGACGCAGGGTGGAACGGCGCTGAGGGGGCATGTCGGATGCCCTCTTCAGCCAGGTACCCTTCAAATAATGCTGCGGTGAACTGTGGGCCGTTATCGGACACGAGGGTGTCCGGTAGCCCGTGCGTGGCGAAAAGGTGTTTTAGTGCTGAGATGACAGCTCCCGCGGTTGTGGATTTCATTAGGATGATCTCCAGCCATTTGGAGAATGCATCCACCACAATTAGAAATGTTTGGCCGTGGAAGGGTCCGGCAAAATCAATGTGTATGCGGGACCAAGGGCCTTGGGGTTTCTCCCACTCCAACACTGGGGCCGTGGGTGGTAGTGGTCTGGATTCCTGACATACTTGGCATCGGCCAACCCTGTCACTGATTTCCCTGTCCATTAGGGGCCACCAGACATAGCTCCTAGCCAAACCCTTCATCCTCACAATTCCTGGGTGACCCTCATGCAGGAGTTCCAGAACTTTTTTCCTCAGTTTCTCTGGGACTACCACCCTATCCCCCCAGAGCAGGCACCCCCCTTGTACGGACAATTCCCCTTTTTTCTTTACAAATTCCTTGAAACGCTCGCCCGGCGCAGCGGCCATCCCTTTGAACCCAACTGATTACAGTTCTTAAAACAACGTCCCGGTAGGAGGCCCGAGCCACTTCCTGCGATGTGACTGGCCCCGAGTCCACAGAGTCAATTAGTAGAACGGGTGCCCGGGGTGGGGTCCTCGATTTCCCTGGCAATGGGCATCTGCTCAATCGTCCGCATGCCCCAGCTCCTTTCCAGGCCGATGCTGCAGCTTTGAAAGGAGACGAGCACCACCTCTAGAGTCAGGAACGACTAGCACATATGTGCAAGGGGAACCTTACCTTTACCTTAGTCGATTGAAGAGAAGGACTAGGGTGACATGATAGCGTATGTTCCAATATTTGAAAGTTTGCCACAAAAAAGAGCGTGTCAACTTATTCTCCAAACCACCACAAGGCAAGACAAGAAGCACGGATGGAAACTAACCAAGGAGAGAAGCAACCTAGAACTAGGAAGAAATGTCCTAACAGTGAGAACAATGCAGACTGAGTCAGCTACGAGGGAGGAGAGTGTCCACCTCACTTCATAAGGCACAGTTGGGGACTGAGAAGTAAGGAGGTGCTGGTGGGAGGGGCATTTGTTGGGAACAAACATTGAATCTGTGGAGCCTTGTGTGCACTTGCTGATGCCTGAGATTACTGTTTGGCTAAACCTGGCTTACTGGACTGCTGGCCCTGGTTACTGTTTGGCTAACCTGGCTTACTGGACTGCTGGCCCTGGTTACTGTTTGGCTAACCTGGTTTACTGGACTACTTGGAGCCAGATGCTGCTGAAGGTGCATGGGAGAGCTTTGTTCCAGGACTTGCAGTAAACATGGGGATGTTTGGGGGCAAAGTTGGATCAATAAAGAGGAATTAGACCTGTTCTCTGACTGTGCTGCTTTCATACCACATCCAGGGTCATCAGACCAGAGGTGGGTTTCAGCAGGTTCTGACCAGTTCTGGAGAACCAGTAGCAGAAATTTTGAGTAGTTCGGAGAACCGGTAGTGAAAGTTCTGACTGCCCCGTCCTCAACTATTCTCTGTCTCCCAAGTCCCAGCTGATTGGGAGGAAATGGGAATTTTGCAGTATCCTTCCCCTGCCACGCCCACCAAGCCACACCCACAGAAATGGTAGTAAAAATTTTTGAAACCCACCACTACATCAGACTATCCATTTATTGATGGCTACTGCTCTTGGTGTAGTATTTCCAGCATCATGGACAGTATCTTTGAAATGCTGAATGCTGGGCAGAAACAACAGGGACCGAAAGCTTTGACCATGCCATGGAAATGCGAATGCTCCGTTGGATATCGGGCATCTTCCTTCTTGACCAAATCACAAACGACACCATTCGACAACATTTTGGTGTGGCACCAATGATAGAGAAGACGAGAGAAAGCCGACTCCGCTGGTATGAACATGTCCAGAGAGCAGCATCTTCCACCATTGCCAAGACTGCCTATCCATGAGAAGTCAAAGACCTTGCGGGCATCCAAAACAGAGATGGCACCATCAACAAGGTATGCAAGCCACAGGCCTGCACCATGGAGAGAAGCAACCTAGAAATAAGAAGAAATTTGCTAGCAGTGAGAACAATCAACCTTCAGAAGTTGTGAGTGCTCCATCACTGGAGTTTTTAAGAAGAAACTGGACAGCCACTCGTCTGAAATGTCATAGGGTCTCCTGTTAGAGCAGGGGGCTGGGCTAGATGACCTCCAAGGTACCATGCCACTTCCACGATGTTCTATTTTCTATGCTCTTTTCCACTTCCGAGGTTCCTTTCAGCCCTATGATTCTATGAAATTGCCTATGTTCTCATAGGGGAAATTGCATGCGATAAGTGCAAATACGTAACGTCATTAAAAAAAAAAGACTTGCACTCTCATACATAGAAATCAGATAAGACAGATTATAACATGCAAAATAGATCATCTTCTAGTGGAATTCCAGGCTCTTAGGAACACAGGGCTCATTAAATGCCACCTGAAACTATTCCTTTTAACCTGCAGAAATCTCCAAAGTTTTAAGCAGGAATTTTTCCAACTTCACTGGAGATGCCAAGGATTGAATTTCAGAGGTTGAATTTCCCCAGTGATGGGATTCAAGTAATTTAACAACCGGTTCTCTGCCCTAATGATTTCTTCCAACAACCAGTTTGCCAAACTGCTCAGAAACTTAACAACCGGTTCTCCCGAAGTGGTGCGAACTGGCTGAATCCCATCACTGGGTTTCCCTCACCCCACTTGCATCCAAAGCAGGCATTCAACCGCTGAGTTACGGCTTTTTCTGATGAAAACGAACATCCCCAATACAATATTAATTACCCTTCTATTACAATCAGTATAATTTTGAGAGAAGTGTTTAGAGAGAACCATTCCCTCTCATGCAATTTAATGGAAAAGAAACCAAGAGACAGAATTACACAGGGTGTCGTGTCCCACTCCTCTGCTGACGGCCGGGTCAGGGAAATCCGAATCAGGCTTGCCTCTGCAGCTCTGCCCAAAGTCCTAGCAAAGTCCTCAGAGCAGGCAGGAGACCAGAAAGTGACTTCAGCAAGGTAAGTTCGACTTTGCCTGACTCAGAGACTGCCAGAAAGCAGATCCTTTATATAGGCCATGGGGTGTGGCTCCATGACTCAGCACTCATTAAGGCCTGCCCCTCCCTTCCTTCTGTTGCCTCCGCCTATCCAGTCTTCTGATGCGAGGGTCACTCCAATCAGCAGCTGTTGGAAATAAACTTTCCTCAGGCTCACATGCTGTGGAGGAGGGGTCGGGGTCTAGCTGCTCCGTTTGCCTGGGCATGGAGCCAGGGCTGGGGCTGGGGGGTGCTCCCTCCTCTGCAGCCTGCTTGGGCATGGAGCCAGGGCTGGGGCCGGGAGATGCCCTCTCCTCAGCCTGTCTGGGCATGGAGCCAGGGCTGGGGCCGGGGGGTGCTCCCTCCTCTGCAGCCTGCTTGGGCATGGAGCCAGGGCTGGGGCCGGGAGATGCCCCCTCCTCAGCCTGTCTGGGCATGGAGCCAGGGCTGGGGCCGGGAGGACATTCTTCAGCGTTCGGAAGCAGATAAGCAGACCCCGGCTGCGGTGAGAGCGGGCAAGACACAACACAGGGAATGACAGCCCATTCACATATAATCCTTGGCCAGCATTTAGTTTTTATGTTAAATAAAGAATATGCAAAAACATCACAGCTCTTCTACAATCATTTTCTTCTTTGGGAGAAAAAAAAAAAAAGAAAGCCAATACCATTTCGTCCAACTGAATAGGAACCGACAGAAAAATTGCAGGTGATTTTTGTTTTTTCTTCCTCTCCTTTAAATTGGCCCTACCGCTGCCACGAGACAAAAACATAGAAGGCAGAATCCGAAGTGAAAAAACAAAACAAAAAACTCTGGCTTCATAATCCGCTAATGACTTTTAATTGTGGCAGGAAGAAAATCAGGCGCCCGGTTTTCTTTGAAGACATGCAAAGAACTGGTAACTACAGACAGTACTTGGAGATATTGTTTGCTCATGACATCTGGGAAGCAGTTCATATTAAAGGCAGTTAGATTTCTGAAACAAGAAATATTCCCCCCCCCCCAAGGGCAAACGAATTTGAGACTATACCTTAATTGTGGGAAGAAGATGTGACCTGAATTTTTAAGAGGGCTCAACATACACTCGCTGTCCTTCCCAGTACATTTACACCTGCAATTAACTGTGTCTACATTTTTGGAGCTACAATTAACTTGAAGCTGCAAATGACAGGATTTAACTATCTTAGTGCACCATTTACAGATGCAACCAGATAGCTAATTCCTATAATTTGCAACTGTAATTAACTGATAGAGGTACAATTCCTGGGGGGGGGGGTGAGGAGGAAAAGAGGACTGGAATGACTCAGCGCTGCCATCGTAACCAGGAAATTTATTTCCACATTCAGAGAAAAAGAGATAAGATGCAATCATTGTGTCAGTCTCGAGAAAGGGGCGGCAGTTGTATGCTTTATAACTCCCCAAAGACAGGATGGGGGCATGTGGTTAAAAAATTAAACAAATGTGAAACATGACAAGCCTTCCAACCTAGCAATCTGACTTTCTGTTTTGTCCATGTCAAGTTTCACCTATTTAGGGATGGATGTTAGATCCATCCTGGGAGGAATAAATGCACGAGTCTCATATAGACGTAATGACTTTATGAAGTGATCTGATGCCAAGTTAAACAATTTGTTGGTCTCGCTCGTTTTGTTTACTGTGACAGGCTGCAGTTTTACGGCAACACAATAGCAAGAGCCGCCCATTTTGTCTTGAAAGCAGACGTTACGAATGGGATGTGTGTGTGTGTGTGTGTGTGTGTGGGCACGTTTTTATCACCAGCCTCAATAACATGTTGAGCTGAGGCAAGGGTATTTGGATGCGGGTTTTTCATTGCAGTTATTTTTTTTAAATCGATTTAATTCTCTTTCCTATACCACCCAGAGTTATAAATTGAGGAGGGGCTAAGTAGACAAATAAACCAGGGGTGAGCTGCTGGAGGTTCTCAGGGGTTTTGGAGAACCTCTAGCTAAGATTCTGTGCAGTTCGGAGATCCCTCAAATCCTACTCCTGGCTGGCCCCACTCACACCACCCCTCCCTCCCCATGCGGCCCGTTTTGGATGCAGGTAAGTGCAGGGCGCGTACAGAGGCTCAGGAAGGGCGAAAAGCAAGCCTACTGGAAGTTTGGGCCCTCCAGAGGGCCTCCAGAGCTTGGGGAGGCAGTTTTCACCCTCCTGGAAGCTCAAGGAAAGCCTCCAGAGTCCAGGGAGGGCAAAAAGACCCCCCTCACTGAGGTGCAGGAGGCCAACTAGACCACGCCCACCATGACCACGCCCACTCAGCAACTGAGCAGAGAATCCCTTGCTAAATTTTTTGAAGCTCACCCCTGAAATAAACCTGCCCCCATCAGAGTCTGAATCTGCAGGGGAAGATGAGCTGGAAAAAGAGCCGACAGAGATCTAGAGGGTGGCTCCGTTGGCCTTGGAGGAAATTGGGGAAGGACAGAGTCAGTCCGAGCAAGGATTAGAAAGGCTTGCAGACAGGGAGGAGCAGGAGAGACAGAGATCAGGTGAAGAGCAAGGACCAGCCCCTCCTGACCTTAGAGCAAGCAGAGAAATGTTGTAGTCCGCCAGCAGCCTGAGGAGCTGGCAATGGAATCGGACAGCGATGAGGCTGAGGAAGAACATGGGCCAGTCCTGAAGGCTGGGGATGGCCCGGATGAGGACTCTGCATCAGAGGCAGAGATGGGGCCAGGGCCATCAGGGAGTGAGGTGCAGACTCCAGAGCCTCCAGAGGCTGACAGTAGTGAGGTAGAGGAACAGGAGAAGCCTATTCCTAATGCATGCATGAGAAGAGCTGCCAGAAGTCAAGAGCAGTTAAAGCAAAGAGGATGACTCAGGAGTAGGGCCAAGAGATGATTGGCCCCTCCCATAAGGCTTAAAAAACCAGCAGTGGCATTTGGGCTCTTTGTTGGAAAACAACGTTGATAGCCTTGCTCCTTGTCTTGCTGCATTTATTTCTTGTTGGCGTCTTCTGCTTTTGAACTTTTGCCAAGAAAAGCCTTTGGCAGTTTGCCTAATTAAACCAAGGTTGGTGGTAAGACTGAAGAATCGTGTTATGAAGAATTTGCTTTGATTTAGTATGGGCGACGCTGAGAATGAGTTATTTCTCAGCTGTTCTAAAAAAGTCTGTTTGTTTTTGAACTGATTGTGTTTATTACTATCTACTTGGGCCTGGGTCACAACAAGAAGCGAGAAGGTGAGAACAATGCAGACTGAGTCAGCTACGAGGGAGGAGAGTGTCCACCTCACTTCACAAGGCATATCTGGGGACTGAGATGTAAGGAGGTACTGGTGGGAGGGGCATTTGCTGGGAACAAGCATTGAATCTGTGGAGTGTTGTGTGCACTTGCTGATTGCCTGGAGATTACTGTTTGGCTAACTTGGCTTACTGGACTGCTGGCCCTGGTTACTGTTTGGCTAACCTTGTTTACTGGACTATTTGCAGCCAGAGGCTGCTGAAGGTGTGTGAGAGAGTTTTGCTCCAGGACTTGTAGTGAATGTGGGAACGTTTGGGAGCAAAGTTGGATCAATAAAGGGGAGTTAGACCTGTTCTCTGGCTGTGTTGCTTTCATACCACATCCAGGGTCATCAGACCAGAGGTGGGTTTCAGCAGGTTCTGACCAGTTCTGGAGAACCAGTAGCAGAAATTTTGAGTAGTTCGGAGAACCGGTAGTGAAAGTTCTGACTGCCCCGTCCTCAACTATTCTCTGTCTCCCAAGTCCCAGCTGATTGGGAGGAAATGGGAATTTTGCAGTATCCTTCCCCTGCCATGCCCACCAAGCCATGCCCACCAAGCCACGCCACGCCCACCAAGCCACACCCACAGAAATGGTAGTAAAAATTTTTGAAACCCACCACTACATCAGACTATCCATTTATTGATGGCTACTGCTCTTGGTGTAGTATTTCCAGCATCATGGACAGTATCTTTGAAATGCTGAATGCTGGGCAGCAACAACAGGGACCGAAAGCTATCTCCATGCCATGGAAATACAAATGCTCTGTTGGATATCAGCCATCTGCCTTCTTGACCACATCACAAATGACACCATTTGACAACATTTTGCTGTGGCACCAATTATAGAGAAGATGAGGGAGGGCCGACTCTGCTGGTATGGACATGTCCAGACAGCAGCACCTTCTATCATGGCCAAGACTGCCTATCCATGAGAAGTCAAAGACCTTGCGGGCATCCAAAACAGAGATGGCACCATCAACAAAGGTATGCAAGCCACAGGCCTGCACCATGGAGATGCAGCCCACTGTGCAAAGTGGCATTCAATGATCCAAAAAGCAGATCCTACACTTGCAGGAATATGCTAGAAAGAAGAGGATGGACAGTATCTTTGAAATGCTGAATGCTAGGCAGCAACAACAGGGACCGAAAGCTATCTCCATGCCATGGAAATACGAATGCTCTGTTGGATATCGGCCATCTGCCTTCTTGACCACATCACAAATGACACCATTTGACAACATTTTGCTGTGGCACCAATTATAGAGAAGATGAGAGAAGGCCGACTCTGCTGGTATGGACATGTCCAGACAGCAGCACCTTCTATCATGGCCAAGACTGCCTATCCATGAGAAGTCAAAGACCTTGCGGGCATCCAAAACAGAGATGGCACCATCAACAAAGGTATGCAAGCCACAGGCCTGCACCATGGAGATGCAGCCCACTGTGCAAAGTGGCATTCAATGATCCAAAAAGCAGATCCTACACTTGCAGGAATATGCTAGAAAGAAGAGGATGGGCAGCATCTTTGAAAACAAACTGCTGGAGAGCAACTGTGGGGAAATTAAAAGCTGCTTTATTTTAAAAGTTACAAGTTTGTGAGTTTCCGGAATACACTTGGTTGGCTCCCAGAGGAGTTGGACTACAATGAGCTCATGACTTGATCCAGCAAGTCTGACCTTATGTCCTTAAAAGAGTAGAATTTAAATATTTTCTCTTTTGTTTGAGAAGCTTTAAGCTTCCAGGATTACAAGAGTGATTTTCTGTTTCTGAACTGGATAAACTTTTTTCAGCCTTCATAGTTGACTTGCAACCTTTTTCCCTTCCGTTATTTATATATAAAAGACAGGAGTAAGAGAGAGGAAAAAGGACCACAGCACGAATTGCGAAATCAATAACCAAGAAACCCATCTTGACTTTGATCCAAGATGTTAGTCTCTGATTGGCTTTTGAAATGCAAAAAGAGTCTTTTTTAAGACCTATAATCTCCCTGTGGTTTTCTACAGACAGAGAAAAACGCTGCACTGCACAAAACTTTGAATAAAGAGAAGAGGTTTTTAAATGACCTTAAATGACATGTTTCAAAAGGAAGGGCCAAGGTAAAACTTGGAACTGTCATGACCTGTACAAGTTCTCAATTTATGACCGGTTGTTTAATGACTGTTCTGAGTTACAACAATCACAGAAAGAGTGCTTTATAGTCTATAACAGAGGTCACCAACTGGTGGTCCATGGACCACTGGAGGTTTGTGAGAAAATTTTGGTGGTCCGCAGAAAAATTATTTGCATTTTTTATATTGCACTAAATCAGGGGTCCTCAAACTATGGCCCCTGTGCCGGATACATGCAATGAATGGTTGTGTTGCTACAGAGAATCTTCTCCTTTGAGGGTCTTTTTGTGTGGGTTGGAGGGAGGCAGAAATTCTGACTTGGGATCAGCTTCAGCCTCCTAGTGTGGGGCTTTGGGCGAAGACTAAAAGGAAGTGCCGGAGGGCCTCGTTCCATGGGACTGCATCATGGCCTGGAACTGGCTGACCGTCTCAGCCTGCTGAGCCTCCCGGTACCGGTACCTGGCCTTGCACTCCCGCAGGTCTACCCTCTGCTTGGAAAGCCTTTGATCTGTGAGGTGCTTCTGCTGAGCCTCCTTCTTGGTCAGATCCAATTTGAACTGAGCCAGCTGTTTTGCCAACTCTTTCTCATGGTTGCTGCATAACTCCAACAACTGCTTCCTGTTGGGGCCCTAAGGAGTCCAGGCGGGCAGGCAAGGAGTGGCTGGAAGGGGAGGGGCAAGTAGAAGCCAGTGAGGTGCCCCTACACATGAATGACATTGAGTTGGCCACACTGACCCAGTCACTTGACCACCAAGCCACACCCACCCACCCAGTCATTAGGCAGATCATATTCGTGGTTCGCAGGATTTAAAATTATGAATGTAGTGTATGTATGAGGTCTGAAAGGTTGGTGACTCCTGGTCTATAAAACATGTATGGACATCTCAAAATGCTGCACCGCCCCCCCTCCAAGGTCACATGATCACATGTCAGGCGGTTGGCAACCCGCTCAATTTATGACTGGTTGCAGCATCCCACAGTCACACAACCATGATTTATGATGAGTCTTTTTGCCAGTTTCCAGCACTTTTTGGGTCCGTCACATGATGACCTACTTGATGACCATCACAACTTACAACTGCAATGGGTAGACTCCATGACGGTCATCAATCAAACAGTACTTGTATTATGAGTTTGCGTGAGAATGTCCCTGTTCTGACTCAATGACAGCATCATCTTCAATATTATAAGAGGGTTCCTTGGAAAAAGAGATTGAGAGCGGAGTGGATTATTACATGTCAACTTGCAATGAGTTTTATGGGAGATGTTACAGCTCATTTCTGCTCAGGCAACTTAGTACTTAAGATGTATGATTTCAGAAAGTAGGAATGTTAGGAGCCTAATAGAGATTTACTTACTCCTCCTGCTCAGTGGTGATAATGACATGAACACTTCTAATCTGTTTGACTGCATATCCTACAAGGAAGGAAGGATTAAATTATGATAACGACTGCCATCCTCCATCACCACCCCCTGGCAAATTTCATGCTTCTCAACTAAACTAGAGGATCGGATTAAAAGAACCATGAACGGAAAACTCGAGAAACCAAAATCATTGCCCTAAAAGATGAGGATACGCCATGGTTCCAGCATGCTTTCATAATACCCTAAAGTTGTTTGTGAAGCAAAGGCTGGATTGGTGCAGCATCTGGCTAAAGAATTATCGTAACTCATATTCTCAATTTGCACAAAACGTTGAACCGCAAAATGATCTAAATATTCTGGATTGACAAAGAAAGTCACTGAAAAATCAATAGCAAAAGGAACAAAGTTTAGCACACCGTGTAAATGCAAATGGTAGGGAAATAGTCCCTTCTTCGGAAAGACAATTCCTTGTTTTTTTACATATAGATAGATAGATAGATAGATGGATGGATAGATAGATAGATAGATAGATAGATGTAGATATATAGATATAGATATAGATATAGATATAGATATAGATATAGATATAGATATAGATATAGATATAGATATAGATATAGATATAGATATAGATATAGATATAGATAATATTTGCAGATCCCTCGCATCCTGGACATAAACTGTTTCAACTCCTACCCTCAAAACGACGCTATAGAGCACTGCACACCAGAACAACTAGACACAAGAACAGTTTTTTCCCGAAGGCCATCACTCTGCTAAACAAATAATTCCCTCAACACTGTCAGACTATTTACTGAATCTGCACTACTATTAATCTTCTCATCGTTCCCATCACCAATCTCTTTCCACTTATGACTGTATGACTATAACTTGTTGCCGGCAATCCTTATGATTTATATTGATATATTGACCATCAATTGTGTTGTAAATGTTGCACTACTGGAACTGGGTAGGCGCTCTTTTGCAATGCTTTGTTCAAGGTAGCCTTGTAATCAGCACAAATTCTTATGGACCCGTCTGGTTTTATAGGGTGACGATTGGCGTCTCCCATTTGGCATGGTCAACTGGCACTAGTATCCCTGGCTGACTAATTTATCTAACTCTTTGTCGATTTTAGGTTTGAGTGCAAAAGGAACCCTCCTTGCCTTTAACCTAATGGGAGCTATTTGGGGGTCTAAATTGAAGGAGATAGGGGTCCCCTTGTACTTGCCTAAACGGTCCTCGAATACGTCTGCGAATTCCTCCATTAGGGCGTTTGCAGGTTGCATCCGCTCCGTGGATGCCAGTCACCCCCATTCCCAACGCCCGGAACCAGTCTAGCCCCAGCAAGCTTGGCAAGGTTCCCTCGACTAACGTGATGGGCAGGGTCTTTTCGTATGTCCCGTACTTGACCTCGACGGTCGTTGTCCCTCGAACAGGGATGCGGTTGCCCTGGTAATCCTGCACCCGGGCCGTTGTTTCTGTAGCTTGCGCTTGCGATGTGCGGCAAGGCTTCCACAAAAGTGTCCCAGGACATGATTGTGATAGCTGATCCTGTGTCTACTTCCAGTCGGCACGGTACGCCTTCAATTGTCGGGTTTGTGAAGATCTTTTCTTCGATGCGGGTAGCTGCGTGGTCTATGGTAACAGTCATTCTGTTTGACTTCGCTCTTTCTTTCCTGGCCAATCGCGGTCGCCTTGCCGATCTCGCTCTGATTGGCTGGTTTGAAATTTCGCGGAATGTGGGGTTTGCATCTCTGACTCAGAGCCGCTCTGATTGGCGATTTGAATTTTCGGCGGAAGGTTGGGGTGCTCGGCAGACTTGAGCCAGGTGCCCTTCCTTTCACACCGCCGCAAATGGCGTCCCTGAACTTACATCTTTGGCGCTGATGTCGCCCGCAACTTCCGCATTCCTCCGGGTCTTCCTTGTCGATTTTCCGGTGTAGTGGACTTCTTCCTCCTCTTCGCTGGTTGACTCACGATAGGTTTCTTCGTGGTGGACTGTGCTCGCTTTGCGCCCGCCATCGGCGTGAGTCGCTTTGTAAGGTGTCTGCTGCATGGTTGGACATCTCATGGGCTCTGGCTTCGTCCAGAGCGTTTGCCAATGTCAGGTTGCTCTTGGCTAGCAACCGTCTCTCAAACGGATGTCTCTGACCCCCGTATAAGTTGTTCCAGCAGCTCTTCGTCCAGATCGCGGTACTGCAATGCTTGGAGGCTTGTCTCAGGGCTGCCATGTAGTCGCTGATAGACTCGCCTTCTTGTTGCCTGCGCTCCCCAAACTCGTACCGTCGAGCGTATTTGGACGGGGCTGGTGCGTGATTCTTCAGGAGGGTCTGAAGGGTCTGCCACGATACGGAGTGTAGCGGTGTTGGCTCCGCTAGGGCTTCTGCGACGGCGATGACTGCGGACCCACAGTGGCTTATGAAGTAAGCCCGTTTGCGGTTGTCGGAGACTCCTGTAGTTCGTTTGCCTCCAGGAAACTTTCAAACGGGTCATATATATTCCCCATGTCCTGGGCAGGGTCAAACGGAGTGGGTGGCGTAGCCGGTCATCGCTGCATTCGCCATCACCTTGCTGGGTTTGATTCTCGAGTGAGTTCAGCTCTGTTCTGGTGCTCTGCCTCAAGATCCCACCGCCGCCAATGTTAAGTTTGGGTATTGACGAGGCAGGAGACCAGGTTAGTGACAACAGCTCTTAATATAGTGTGACCCAGCAAAACTCTGGAGAAAACCTCCTTATATACACTTCAGCCTGAGGCTGCATCCAATCAGAGACGAGATATTTCCGCCTAAAACTCCCGCCAAAACTTACAGTACGCCAGCAGCCTGAGGAGCTCGGACAGCGATGAGGCTGAGGAAGAACATGGGCCAGTCCTGAAGGCTGGGACAGATGAGGACTCTGCATCAGAGGCAGAGATGGGGCCAGGCCATCAGGGAGTGAGGTGCAGACTCCAGAGCCTCCAGAGGCTGACAGTAGTGAGGCAGAGGAACAGGAGAAGCCTATTCCTAATGCATGCATGAGAAGAGCTGCCAGAAGTCAAGAGCAGTTAAAGCAAAGAGGATGACTCAGGAGGAGGGCCAAGAGATGATTGGCCTCCCATAAGGCTTAAAAACCAGCAGTGGCATTTGGGCTCTTTGGAAAACAACGTTGATAGCCTTGCTCCTTGCCGTGCTGCATTTATTTCTTGTTGGCGTCTTCTGCTTTTGAACTTTTGCCAAGAAAAGCCTTTGGCAGTTTGCCTAATTAAACCAAGGTTGGTGGTAAGACTGAAGAATCGTGTTATGAAGAATTTGCTTTGCTTTAGTATGGGCGCCGCTGAGAATGAGTTATTTCTCAGCTGTTCTAAAAAGTCTGTTTTTTTGAACTGATTGTGTTTATTACTATCTGCTTGGGCCTGGGTCACAACAAGAAGCGAGAAGGTGAGAACAATGCAGACTGAGTCAGCTACGAGGGAGGAGAGTGTCCACCTCACTTCACAAGGCACATCTGCGGACTGAGATGTAAGGATGTACTGGTGGAGGGGCATTTGCTGGGAACACATTGAATCTGTGAGTGTTGTGTGCACTTGCTGATTGCCTGGAGATTACTGTTTGGCTAACTTGGCTTACTGGACTGCTGGCCCTGGTTACTGTTTGGCTAACCTTGTTTACTGGACTACTTGCAGCCAGAGGCTGCTGAAGGTGTGTGAGAGAGCTTTGCTCCAGGACTTGTAGTGAATGTGGGAACGTTTGGGAGCAAAGTTGGATCAATAAAGGGGAGTTAGACCTGTTCTCTGGCTGTGTTGCTTTCATACCACATCCAGGGTCATCAGACCAGAGGTGGGTTTCAGCAGAAATTCTTCATTCTGGAGAACCAGTAGCAGAAATTTTGAGTAGTTCGGAGAACCGGTAGTGAAAGTTCTGACTGCCCCGTTCTCAACTATTCTCTGTCTCCCAAGTCCCAGCTGATTGGGAGGAAATGGGAATTTTGCAGTATCCTTCCCCTGCCATGCCCACCAAGCCATGTGCACCAAGCCACGCCACGCCCACCAAGCCACACCCACAGAAATGGTAGTAAAATTTTTTGAAACCCACCACTACATCAGACTATCCATTTATTGATGGCTACTGCTCTTGGTGTAGTATTTCCAGCATCATGGACAGTATCTTTGAAATGCTGAATGCTGGGCAGCAACAACAGGGACCGAAAGCTATCTCCATGCCATGGAAATACAAATGCTCTGTTGGATATCAGCCATCTGCCTTCTTGACCACATCACAAATGACACCATTTGACAACATTTTGCTGTGGCACCAATTATAGAGAAGATGAGGGAGGGCCGACTCTGCTGGTATGGACATGTCCAGACAGCAGCACCTTCTATCATGGCCAAGACTGCCCATCCATGAGAAGTCAAAGACCTATGGGCATCCAAAACAGAGATGGCACCATCAACAAAGGTATGCCACAGGCCTGCACCATGGAGATGCAGCCCACTGTGCAAAGTGGCATTCAATGATCCAAAAAGCAGATCCTACACTTGCAGGAATATGCTAGAAAGAAGAGGATGGACAGTATCTTTGAAATGCTGAATGCTAGGCAGCAACAGGGACCGAAAGCTATCTCCATGCCATGGAAATACGAATGCTCTGTTGGATATCGCCATCTGCCTTCTTGACCACATCACAAATGACACCATTTGACAACATTTTGCTGTGGCACCAATTATAGAGAAGATGAGAGAAGGCCGACTCTGCTGGTATGGACATGTCCAGACAGCAGCACCTTATCATGGCCAAAAGACTGCCTATCCATGAGAAGTCAAAGACCCTATGGCATCCAAAACAGAGATGGCACCATCAAAAGGTATTAAGCCACAGGCCTGCACCATGGAGATGCAGCCCACTGTGCAAAGTGGCATTCAATGATCCAAAAAGCAGATCCTACACTTGCAGGAATATGCTAGAAAGAAGAGGATGGGCAGCATCTTTGAAAACAAACTGCTGGAGAGCAACTGTGGAAATTAAAAGCTGCTTTATTTTAAAATACAAGTTTGTGAGTTTCGGAATACACTTGGTTGGCTCAGAGGAGTTGACTACAATGAGCTCATGACTTGATCCAGCAAGTCTGACCTATGTCCAAAAAAGAGTAGAATTTAAATATTTTCTTTTGTTTGAGAACAAAGCTTCCAGGATTACAAGAGTGATTTTCTGTTTCTGAACTGGATAAACTTTTTCAGCCTTCATAGTTGACTTGCAACCTTTTCCCTTCCGTTATTTATATATAAAAGACAGGAGTAAGAGAGAGGAAAAGGACCACAGCACGAATTATGTAAATCAATAACCAAGAAACCCATCTTGACTTTGATCCAAGATGTTAGTCTGATTGGCTTTTGAAATGCAAAAGAGTCTTTTAAGACCTATAATCTCCTGTGGTTTTCTACAGACAGAGAAAACGCTGCACTGCACAAAACTTTGAATAAAGAGAAGAGGTTTTAAATGACCTTAAATGACATGTTTCAAAAGGAAGGGCTAAGGTAAAACTTGGAACTGTCATGACCTGTACAAGTTCTCAATTTATGACCGGTTGTTTAATGACTGTTCTGAGTTACAACAATCACAGAAAGAGTGCTTTATAGTCATAACAGAGGTCACCAACTGGTGGTCCATGGACCACTGGAGGTTTGTGAGAAAATTTTGGTGGTCCGCAAAAAATTATTTGCTTTTTTATATTCACTCAAATCAGGGTCCTCAAACTATGGCCCCTGTGCCGGATACATGCAATGAATGGTTGTTGCACACAGAGAATCTTCTCCTTTGAGGGTCTTTTGTGGGTTGGAGGAGGCAGAAATTCTGACTTGGGATCAGCTTCAGCCTCCTAGTGTGGGGCTTTGGGTGAAGACTAAAAGGAAGTGCCGGAGGGCCTCTCCATGGGACTGCATCATGGCCTGAACTGGCTGACCGCCTCAGCCTGCTGAGCCTCCATGCGGTACCTGGCACACAGGTCTACCCTCTGCTTGGAAAGCCTATGATCTGTGAGGTGCTTCTGCTGAGCCTCCTTCTTGGTCAGATCCAATTTGAACTGAGCCAGCTGTTTTGCCAACTCTTTCTCATGGTTGCTGCATAACTCCAACAACTGCTTCCTGTTGGGGCCCTAAGGAGTCCAGGCGGGCAGGCAAGTGGCTGGAAGGAGGGCAAGTAGAAGCCAGTGAGGTGACCCTACACATGAATGACATTGAGTTGGCCACACTGATCCAGTCACTTGACCACCAAGCCACACCCACCCACCCAGTCATTAGGCAGATCATATTCGTGGTTCGCAGGATTTAAAATTATGAATGTAGTGTATGTATGAGGTCTGAAAGGTTGGTGACTCCTGGTCTATAAAACATGTATGGACATCTCAAAATGCTGCACCGCCCCCCCTCCAAGGTCACATGATCACATGTCAGGCGGTTGGCAACCCGCTCAATGTATGACTGGTTGCAGCATCCCACAGTCACACAACCATGATTTATGATGAGTCTTTTTGCCAGTTTCCAGCACTTTTTGGGTCCGTCACACGATGACCTACTTGATGACCATCACAACTTACAACTGCAATGGGTAGACTCCATGACGGTCATCAATCAAACAGTACTTGTATTATGAGTTTGCGTGAGAATGTCCCTGTTTTGACTCAATGACAGCATCATCTTCAATATTATAAGAGGGTTCCTTGGAAAAAGAGATTGAGAGCGGAGTGGATTATTACATGTCAACTTGCAATGAGTTTTATGGGAGATGTTACAGCTCATTTCTGCTCAGGCAACTTAGTACTTAAGATGTATGATTTCAGAAAGTAGGAATGTTAGCAGCCTCATAGAGATTTACTTACTCCTGCTCAGTGGTGATAATGACATGAACACTTCTAATCTGTTTGACTGCATATCCTACAAGGAAGGAAGGATTAAATTATGATAACGACTGCCATCCTCCATCACCACCCCCTGGCAAATTTCATGCTTCTCAACTAAACTAGAGGATCGGATTAAAAGAACCATGAACGGAAAACTCGAGAAACCAAAATCATTGCCCTAAAAGATGAGGATACGCCATGGTTCCAGCATGCTTTCATAATACCCTAAAGTTGTTTGTGAAGCAAAGGCTGGATTGGTGCAGCATCTGGCTAAAGAATTATCGTAACTCATATTCTCAATTTGCACAAAACGTTGAACCGCAAAATGATCTAAATATTCTGGATTGACAAAGAAAGTCACTGAAAAATCAATAGCAAAAGGAACAAAGTTTAGCACACCGTGTAAATGCAAATGGTAGGGAAATAGTCCCTTCTTCGGAAAGACAATTCCTTGTTTTTTTACATATAGATAGATAGATAGATAGATAGATAGATAGATAGATAGATAGATAGATAGATAGATAGATAGATGGATGGATGGATGGATGGATGGATGGATAGATAGATAGATAGATAGATGTAGATATAGATAGATATAGATATAGATATAGATATAGATATAGATATAGATATAGATATAGATATAGATATAGATATAGATAATATTTGCAGATCCCTCGCATCCTGGACATAAACTGTTTCAACTCCTACCCTCAAAACAACGCTATAGAGCACTGCACACCAGAACAACTAGACACAAGAACAGTTTTTTCCCGAAGGCCATCACTCTGCTAAACAAATAATTCCCTCAACACTGTCAGACTATTTACTGAATCTGCACTACTATTAATCTTCTCATCGTTCCCATCACCAATCTCTTTCCACTTATGACTGTATGACTATAACTTGTTGCTGGCAATCCTTATGATTTATATTGATATATTGACCATCAATTGTGTTGTAAATGTTGTACCTTGATGAATGTATCTTTTCTTTTATGTATACTGAGAGCATATGCACCAAGACAAATTCCTTGTGTGTCCAATCACACTTGGCCAATAAAATTCTATTCTATTCTATATATATTTACCCAAGCATAAACCAGTAGAGTAGCATTTTAAATTCAGCTACATACTTTCAAGAGTTTCGCAGCAAATGTTTAACTTGAGCTAGGCAACTTTCACTCTGAATACAGCCAGATGGCTCCGAGTTCAAAATAAACAGTTCTTTGCACTCCTGTCAGAAGCACTGAGGCACTTCTGGGTGAAAGGATTATCCGGTGACATCACCGTTGCCCTGGGGATGCCCAGTAGGGGGCTCCTTTCATGTCCCCAGCAGGAGCTGGAGGGAAGGACAGGGGGCTCAACCCTGCCCCACTGCAGTTCTCAGGTCTCGAACGTGGGCTTGCTAACCTCCCGCCCAGTGTTCCAACCACTTGAGCCACCGTTCTCCTTACGTCTGCAAATGATTAACGCGAAGATGTAGAGAAAAATCTTGCTTTCTCAAAAATCAAACAAGTCAGGGGCGTGGCCATGACCGTGGTGGGGTAAGGACCTTTCCTTCACTTCACAGGGCTTAATAATGAAGATTTATGAGGATTAATGCTGTTTGGAATGCACCGTTATGGATGAAAGTTAATAAATCATGAAGTGGAAGTGTTAATAGCCCAGCAGACTGAATTTAAAACTGGTAGGTCATCTGAAACTGCTTGAATTAAGGAGTTTTTACTGCGTGGGATGACCGAACTGGCAGATACAATGAGTTTGGAATAAACTGCTGTCTTTTGCTTTCCTTATTATAATTATCGTGTTCTGTGTTAAATGCTGAGGCTAAGGAATATCAAAGACTGAATTTGCTAATGAGAAGAATTTTAATTGAAGAGATCGATCTTTTGTGCTGGACTGACTGGCTGACTGGCTGAAGAAGCTTTTATTAGGTGGATAATTTTTTAATTATTTTTCTTTTGAGAGGAAATTAATAGCTTGTTTATATTACAGAAAACAAAAAAAGGACTTTGTTTTGAAGTTCAAGCTGGTTTTTTTTTTTTTTTCTCTGCCGACGTGGAGAAAAAATGGCGCTGATTAAGCTGTGAGGTAATTGTGTTTCTTTGTGGAGTGAATATGACTCATAAGTTACTGATAAGCTACTAACGAGTGCAAATAAGCCGTTTTGCTTCAATTAAAGATTGTCGTCCTTGATCTTCATCAAGACCCTCTGTAAAATTGGTTTGACTGCTGTCCTTTGATCTTCACTAAGACTCTTTGAAAATTGGAATCCCAGTTTGAGAAATTTTTGTTTTTTTTTCAAAATGACTCAACAACTTTCAGAAACGCAGCAGATTGCTGCAGCTTTAAATAAAATTGGGGAAAAAATAGCAGCACTATCAGAGCGTATAGATAATTTGACATTTAAACTGACATCCGAAGTGCAAAATTTAAAGCAAGATATGAATGATAACTTTGCTAAACAAAAAGAGGAAATGACAATGATTAAAGATGAAATGGAGCAGCTGCATGTGCATGAGGCAAAAGTAGATCGGCAAATTGGCAAAATATTTTATAAAAATGAGCAGCAAGATAAGAGAATTTGTCTTTTGGAAGAAGAGATGAGGAAATATAATTTTGTTATTAGAGGAATCTCGGAAGAAAGGGAAGATAAATTGAAACAGCGGGTTTTGAAATGGATTAATGATTTGGATACGCAACTTACGTTCACAATAGCAGACCTGGCAAGCGTTTTTAGAATTGGATATAGAAGGCAAAATGGTTCTAACAGGAATGTGCTTGTCAGGTTCGCAAATCTTGGTGATAAGTTGGAAGTTATGGCCAAGTTAAGAGAGTTGGGAGATGCTTTGAAGTTTGAAGGGAAGACTATTCAAGTCTTCCCGGATATATCAAGAGAAGAAAGGGCATGGAGATTTTTTTTAAAACCAATTACAAAAGTTTTGAGAGATAATGGAATTAAATACAATTGGAGGCCACCACAACAATTGAAATTTTTTTATAAAGGAAGGATGCGTACAATCACCCCAGATATAGATGCATTATTATATTTACGGAGCTTGGACTGATTGAGATGGAGGATTTAATGGAGATAAAAGATCAAATGCTTCAGATGGGTGGAACATACGTGGAAACATCAATCTCAGAAGAAGAAAAAGGGGCTATTGGAGGGCAAGACTCTAAAGGGTTAAAGAGGAAAGAAATATCACCTGTGTTGGTTGAACAGAAGAAGAGTCGTGAGGATACAGTAGGAGAAGAAGCAGATAAGAGTCTTGGAAAATATGAAGCTGAATGCGGGTCATCGCTATCTTTTTTTGAGTGATGAATTTAAATAGACAGCCGAAAGAAGTGCCCGGGCATTGGCACGTCCCTCTCCCCATTCTCTTTATAGAGGCGAAACCGATGAGGATGTGGGGAAGAAGATTGTTTGTATTTTATTGTTTGTTTTGTTTTGTTTTTCTGTTTTCTTATTGTTGTTTATATGGTAGTTTAATGTCGGGTGGTGGGGGCACAGAAAGGAAGATGCGGGATAGGATTAAAAATTTATATTTTAAATGGGAGTTATAAAAATAATGTCATGGAATGTGAAGGGTACAGGAATCAGATTAAAAGAAGAAGATTGGAGCTTAAGATTAAAAGGGATTTACCAGACATCTTATTTTTACAAGAAACCCATCAGAAATCTGAAGATTCAAATAGAATGTATATAAAAGGTATGCAAATATATGAAAAAGCATTTGGAACTTCAAAAGCTAGAGGAGTTGCAACACTGATATCAGATAGGGTGTACTTTGAAAACATAAGGTAATTTTGGATGAAGATGGAAGATATGTAATAATTGTTGGAAATCTTAATGAGGAAAAAGTGACACTTGTTAATTTATATTTACGAATGAAAACAAAGAGAATTTCTTGAAAAATAACAAAATTTTGGAGAATGAAAGTGTAGGAAAGTAATTGTGGCTGGGGATTTTAATTTAATCAGAGATAAAATAGACAGTACTAATCCCACCCGCTGTGGAGGAGCAAATAAAATGGGGATTTTAAATATGTGGATGCTTGAAGCGTGGTTGATGTGTGGAGAGGTTAAAGGAATTGAGAGAGTATACACTTTTTTTTCTAAGATATATAATACATATTCTAGAATTGATTATATTTTTCTTTCTAAAGATTTGTTGAATAATGTGGATAAGGTAGATGTGGGAATTTTTAAAGATTCTGATCATGCAGAAGTTATGGTGGACTTAGATTTTAATTTTGAGAAAAAAAGAAGCTATTGGAGATATGACGAAATTGTATAAAAATGAAAAGGATAAAAAATGGATACTTAAAAAATTGGAGGAAAGTTGGAGATTAAATGATAACGGGGAGGTTAAATTTGAAATTGTTTGGGATGCGATGAAAGCGGTGTTTAGAGGGGAGAGTATCAAATTATCAAGTAGGAAATATAAAAATTATAAAATTAAAATTAATAAATATGTAAATTAAAAAGAAAACGAAAAAAGCCTTCAAAAAGCGAACTTGATGGAGCACTAGGTGTTTTTCTGCCATAAGTTTTCTATGTTTCTATGGTATAAATGGTATAAATATTTAGAACATTGTACTCTGCAAAGACAGGTCTAAGAAGAGATAAAGTTATCATCTCTCTTTACGGACTTGTGTAAAGTAGAATATTTGCTTCCATGATTGAATATAGCATCAGATATTTCATTGGATATACCATATCAACGTGCTCAGTGAGGTCTATAGATGATCTATGAGGCTATGTTATTCAAGAGTGCGCTGTACTGTGATAAATTTAGTTTGCCATATACTAACTTTTGCACTCTATAACTGTCTGGTTCGGTTCTGCAACCCAACAAGAAAAACACAGACTTCAGAGGATAATTAGAACTGCAGAAAAAATAATTGCTACCAACTTGCCTTCCATTGAGGACCTGTATACTGCACAAATCAAGAAGAGGGCCGTGAAAATATTTGCAGATCCCTCGCATCCTGGACATAAACTGTTTCAACTCCTACCCTCAAAACAACGCTATAGAGCACTGCACACCAGAAGAACTAGACACAAGAACAGTTTTTTCCTGAAGGCCATCACTCTGCTAAACAAATTATTCCCTCAACACTGTCAGACTATTTACTGAATCTGCACTACTATTAATCGTTTCATAGTTCCCATCACCAATCTCTTTCCACTTATGACTGTATGACTATAACTTGTTGCTGGCAATCCTTATGATTTATATTGATATATTGACCATCAATTGTGTTGTAAATGTTGTACCTTGATGAACGTATCTTTTCTTTTATGTACACTGAGAGCATATGCACCAAGACAAATTCCTTGTGTGTTCAATCACACTTAGCCAATAAAAAAAATTCTACATTCTACATTCTACATTTTTAAGTTTAAACATGTTTGGGATAGAATAGAATAGAATAGAATAGAACAGAACAGAACAGAACAGAACAGAACAGAATAGAATAGAATAGAATAGAATAGAATAGAATAGAATAGAATAGAATAGAATAGAATTTTTTATTGGCCAAGTGTAATTGGACACACAGCTGGAAATTTGAGGAGCGGTTTCTTAATTCCCAATTAGTACATTAGAATGAAATGCAAATCTATTTCCAAAGGATATTACTGTGGTCATTATATTTTCTACTAGAAACATTATACAAATCTCAGTACTGCAGAAGGAGAAAGTTAATCTCCTTCAGGGAAAGCTTACTTTAGATTCTCAGGAGGAAAATGGAGATTTTCCAATTTTCCATTAAATATTATCATATTGAGGGCTGCCAGTTTTGAAAGCATGGAAAGCTCATAAACAACCCACCTTATCTCTTCCCAACAATCACAATTTCCTTATGAGAATAGTTTAATTAAAAGAAAACGAAAAAGCCTTCAAAAAGCGAACTTGATGGAGCACTAGGTGTTTTTCTGCCATAAGTTTTCTATGTTTCTATGGTATAAATGGTATAAATGGTATAAATGGTATAAATGGTATAAATGGTATAAATGGTATAAATGGTATAAATGGTATAAATGGTATAAATATTTAGAACATTGTACTCTGCAAAGACAGGTCTAAGAAGAGATAAAGTTATCATCTCTCTTTACGGACTTGTGTAAAGTAGAATATTTGCTTCCATGATTGAATATAGCATCAGATATTTCATTGGATATACCATATCAACGTGCTCAGTGAGGTCTATAGATGATCTATGAGGCTATGTTATTCAAGAGTGCTCTGTACTGTGATAAATTTAGTTTGCCATATACTAACTTTTGCACTCCCCTATATACATCTAATGTTCCTATCCCTGCCTTTAGATTCTGTTTACATTTTTGTTTGGATATATACTTTTTAATATCTTTTAGCTTTTTTCAAATTCCTAGTTGATTATACCCCGCCCTCCTTATGCTGGTCTATGAACATAATAAAGATTTGATTTAATTTACTAACAGAACATCATCATCTACACTAATGTTATATTAGATACACAATAATATATGATTATACGTTGAGTTGTACCAAGATTTCTGCGCCCTAGGGAAGCATAACACAAAATAATTTCAAAACAATTGTATTATTCCTCCTGTTTCTGTTGTCTACTTTATTTAGAAAGAAAATCCATTGGTAAACAAAAGGCATTAAAAAACAATTCACTTCGAATACTGGAAAAGTTAAAAGTCAACAAGTACCAGAGAGGTCCCAGCTTCCAGTTAAATCACATTTTCAGTGTCAGCTTAAAAGTGATTGTTTTCTTTTTTAGAAGAGGAAGAACATCAAATGATTTTCTTCCCTGTGTGTTCCCGGGTTCTGTTTAAAATGATCATTTGTATCAATTTTATATCATTGTGTTTTCATTATAGTTTGATGAATTAATTTCTCTCTCATGTATTGAAAAATTCCTAGCGGATAGTTTCTTGATAAAAAAAAATGGTTGGATATCAATCAAAATAAATATTTCTCCACAAAAGAGAACATTGCTTTATATCAAACCTATGGGCTGATCTTCATTCTTTGATATTTATTTAGATTTGATCTACTGTTTCTTCTTCTCTTCCTCTTTCTCCTTATTCTATGAATTTCCTAAGCTTTCAGAATAATGGCTTAAAAGGCATTTATAAATGCAAAAGGATTGCAATAAAAATGAACGTGGACAATTATTGACTTGTTTAACAATGGGAATTTTTTGACACACAGCTGGAAATTTGAGGGAGCGGTTTCTTAATTCCCAATTAGTACATTAGAATGAAATGCAAATCTATTTCCCCCCCCAAAGGATATTACTGTGGTCATTATATTTTCTACTAGAAACATTATACAAATCTCAGTACTGCAGAAGGAGAAAGTTAATCTCCTTCAGGGAAAGCTTACTTTAGATTCTGTTTACATTTTTGTTTGGATATATACTTTTTAATATCTTTTAGCTTTTTTCAAATTCCTAGTTGATTATACCCCGCCCTCCTTATGCTGGTCTATGAACATAATAAAGATTTGATTTAATTTACTAACAGAACATCATCATCTACACTAATGTTATATTAGATACACAATAATATATGATTATACGTTGAGTTGTACCAAGATTTCTGCGCCCTAGGGAAGCATAACACAAAATAATTTCAAAACAATTGTATTATTCCTCCTGTTTCTGTTGTCTACTTTATTTAGAAAGAAAATCCATTGGTAAACAAAAGGCATTAAAAAACAATTCACTTCGAATACTGGAAAAGTTAAAAGTCAACAAGTACCAGAGAGGTCCCAGCTTCCAGTTAAATCACATTTTCAGTGTCAGCTTAAAAGTGATTGTTTTCTTTTTTAGAAGAGGAAGAACATCAAATGATTTTCTTCCCTGTGTGTTCCCGGGTTCTGTTTAAAATGATCATTTGTATCAATTTTATATCATTGTGTTTTCATTATAGTTTGATGAATTAATTTCTCTCTCATGTATTGAAAAATTCCTAGCGGATAGTTTCTTGATAAAAAAAAATGGTTGGATATCAATCAAAATAAATATTTCTCCACAAAAGAGAACATTGCTTTATATCAAACCTATGGGCTGATCTTCATTCTTTGATATTTATTTAGATTTGATCTACTGTTTCTTCTTCTCTTCCTCTTTCTCCTTATTCTATGAATTTCCTAAGCTTTCAGAATAATGGCTTAAAAGGCATTTATAAATGCAAAAGGATTGCAATAAAAATGAACGTGGACAATTATTGACTTGTTTAACAATGGGAATTTTTTGACACACAGCTGGAAATTTGAGGGAGCGGTTTCTTAATTCCCAATTAGTACATTAGAATGAAATGCAAATCTATTTCCCCCCCCCAAAGGATATTACTGTGGTCATTATATTTTCTACTAGAAACATTATACAAATCTCAGTACTGCAGAAGGAGAAAGTTAATCTCTCCTTCAGGGAAAGCTTACTTTTAGATTCTCAGGAGGAAAAATGGAGATTTTCCAATTTTCCATTAAATATTATCATATTGAGGGCTGCCAGTTTTGAAAGCATGGAAAGCTCATAAACAACCCACCTTATCTCTTCCCAACAATCACAATTTCCTTATGAGAATAGTTTAATTAAAAGAAACCTATGAGGAAATGGTCGTCATCGTCTTCTCTTTTTTTTAACTTATTGGTGGGCCAGGATAATTGTACTAATTTTGTCAACGCGAAGAGAAATTCTCTGGTGGTGCTTTAAAGATAGAATTCATTTTTGACAATGACACTGTGCAGATATCTTCTTTTTTCTCTCTGTTTTCCCCCCTAAAAGATTGCTGCTATTGAAAGCACCAGGCTCTGGCAGTGTGGTTAACAATCCAGCCTCCATTTTGCGTTTTGTTAAGATTGGAGAAGTGGTGATGTCTGTAAAAAAAAAAAGTTCTTTGCACTCCTGTCAGAAGCACTGAGGCACTTCTGGGTGAAAGGATTATCCGGTGACATCACCGTTGCCCTGGGGATGCCCAGTAGGGGGCTCCTTTCATGTCCCCAGCAGGAGCTGGAGGGAAGGACAGGGGGCTCAACCCTGCCCCACTGCAGTTCTCAGGTCTCGAACGTGGGCTTGATTTTTGAGAAAGCAAGATTTTTCTCTACATCTTCGCGTTAATCATTTGCAGACGTAAGGAGGACGGTGGCTCAAGTGGTTGGAACACTGCAAATGATTAACGCGAAGATGTAGAGAAAAATCTTGCTTTCTCAAAAATCAAACAAGTTATTAGAAAAATAATGTGATGTAGGCAGGGCAGCCGTTCAATGGAAGAGGAAAACATAAAAAAGGAAATATGGATTTGCCCGTGTATTGCTTGGAGCCTGTTATGCTTAGTTCTCAGCATCATCCTGTCAAAAGGATTTAGAGACATTGGAACAAGTTCAAAAACAAGAACAAGGATGATCAGGGCAGTAGGAACTAAGTTTTTTTTTTTTTTTAAAGACTGAAGGGCTTGAATATGTTTACCCTTAAGACCAGACTGAGCAAGGATTCAGAAAGTGAGGTTTTGTCATCCCGTGGATTAAATGGATTAAAAATACAGGAAGGCATATTTGTGTCAGAAAGTTGGGAGTTTATTCTTAACAGTAAGAATAGGTTGAGAGTGGAACCGTCCAAATGGATGGTCTCCTCATACTTTACATATAAATGGAAGGTTCTATGCAGTGGTGGGATTTAGCCGGTTCCGGCCAGTTCGGGCAAACCAATAGTTAAAGTGCTGACTGCCCCCCCCGTCCATTCCAGGAGTTCCCACAGACCCCATTTTGGTTCCCAGGTAAGTGCAGGGAGGCCTACTGAGCCCAAAACAGGGTGCAGGGGGGTGCAGGACCCCCCCATGGCCTATTTTCACTCCCAGGAGGCTTCGGGCCCGTTCCATGGCCCATTTTCACTCCCAGGGAGGTGCAGGAGGTCGAGTGCTGCCAGTCACACACCCCGGCCACACCCACCTAGCTGGTCATTAGGACAGAGAACCGGTTGTTTAATTATTTGAATCCCATCACTGGTTCTATGATCTGCATATACAGATTGGATCTAAAATGGACGGCTAACATCAAAAACGTCATCAAAAAAGGACAACAAAGAATGTTCTTTCTGTGCCGACTCAGACAGCTCAAACTACCCAAGGAGCTGCTGATCCAGTTCTACAGAGGAATTACTGAGTCTGTCATCTGTACCTCCATAACTGTCTGGTTTGGTTCTGCAACCCCACAAGATAGACACAGACTTCAGAGGATCATTACAACCGCAGAAAAAACAATGGCTACCAACCTGCCTTCCATTGAGGACCTGTATACTGCACGTGTCAAAAAGAGGGCTATGAAAATATTTGCAGATCCCTCACATCCTGGACATAAACTGTTTCAACTCTACCCACAAAACGACACTATAGAGCACTACATACAGAACAACTAGACACAAGAACAGTTTTTCCCGAAGGCCATCACTCTGCTAAACAAATAATTCCCTCAACACTGTCGAACTATTTACTAAATCTGCACTACTATTAATCTTTTCATCATTCCCAGCACCCATCTCCTTCCACTTACGACTGTAACTTTGTTGCTTGTATCCTTACAATTTATACTGATATTGATTGTTTCCTGATTGCTTATTTGTAGCCTATGACTATCATTTAATGTTGTATCATTAAGTGTTAAATTTGTGCCCTATTACTATCATTAAGTGTTGTAAGTGTTGTACCTTGATGAAGGTATCTTTTCTTTTATGTACACTGAGAGCATATGTACCAAGACAAATTCCTTGTGTGTCCAGACACACTTGGCCAATAAAAAATTCTATTCTATTGTAAAAGAAAGAGATGAGCACCATGCCCTAGAGTTGGACACGACTGAAAGTCAAACCTTTTCTTTACTTTTGCCTAAAAATTATTTTGAGAATTAAGAAAAATAGCCAATAGTTATTTATCTGTCATAAATAGAAAAGAATATGTAGTTCAGGGTTGAACTGTAGAATTCTATTACCTAGTTTTTTTAAAAAAAATCTTTTTCCTTAAATGCGTATAGTATTGAGTTTTTATCCCAACAGGTTTTGAAATATCGCTGTTTTTCTCCTTCTCTCTGCTCCTGATATATCTTTCTTTTTCTCTTCTCAGTCCAGAAAAAAAAAACCCAACCCTATGAATCTCAGAAATTCATGAACTGTTCAGGAGTTATATTCATTTTCCGTGTGAAAAATGGATCCATGTATAATTATATCTTTAACAATTTTATGAAGCTATTATACTCAGAGGTATATAGCTATCTATAATTATTTGCTATTAAATCCTCACTTAACCTTCTTGAAAGGTACATCGTTAGTGGGGAAAGAGAAGAAAAATATTAAAAGACCATGAGCAAGGAAGATACTAAGGAACAAAGGAGTCATTTCAGCCAAGGCTCATTGTGGTCTGACATCTTGTTACTCACAGTGGTAACCTTGTTGTTTCTGAAGTGTTTCAAGGAGACATAACCTTTGCCAGCTATTGTTAGTCTGTGTCTAGTTTCAGGAGGCAGTCTGCTCCCAGCTCAGAGGTTACACTAGGTCTTCAGGACTTATCGCGCTTAATAGTTCTATTATTTATGAATTTACCCAATTCCCTCTTCAAACCATCCAGGTTAATAACGATTACTACATCTTGTGAGTAATGGATTCCACAGTCTCTGTGAAAGGTGTGAAGAAATGGTTTCTTTGTGCTTTGAGACTCACTTTGGTGTAGTGGCTAAGGTGCTCACCTAAAAACCTGGAGACTGAATTCTAGTCCTGCCTCAGGCATGAAAGTTGCTTGGGTGACTTTGAGCCAGTTCCTCTCTCTTAGGCCAACGTCTCACATGATTGTTGTTGTGGGGAATATAGGAGGAAGAAGGAATATCAGGCATGTTCACTGCCTTGAGTTGCTTATAAAGTAATAAAAACAAGAGGAAAAAAATCTAACAAATAAATAAATTGACTCTTGGATGATAAAATGTGGCCAAGGAAACTTGCAATTAAAAAAATGTGGCTGCAATTATTCATACAGAGGTCCTTGCTTAAAGGCCACTTATTCAGTGATCTTTCAGACTTGTGACGGTGTCAGCCCTGAAGCTGACCTGACTGAAGCTATCTTGGAGCTTCAGTGTTGCCACATTGGAGCTGAGGGATAGAGTGGGGGGATTAGAGATAGCTGGGCGTTTTGTAGCCAAAACAAAATACTTTCTCTTGGGAACTAAGGACATTCTCACACCTGCTCAGAGGAAGGAGGAATGATGTTGCCAGTCAACCAGACAGCGCTCTGATTGGACTATGTGACTGTTTGTTTGGGGGGGGGCGGAACGTTTACTTTTAATTATCATATTTTTTGGAGTATAAAAACCTTAGTTTTTGGGGAGGAAAATAAGAAAAGAGCTGATTGGCAGATGGATCAGCCTCCCGGAATACCCCCAATCAGCTGTTCCCAGAGGTGAACTTTAGCAACAGGTTCCTTGGTTGTGAGCTCTGTGCCTTGCTTTTTTTTTTTTTTTTGCTTCTTTTTTCTGCCTCTGAAACTTCTGAAACTCTGTTTCAGAAAAACTTTTTTTTCTGCCTCTGAAAGCCTCCTAAACAGCTTCAGAAAAAAAGCCTCTTAAGCTCTGTTTGGGGGCTTCTTTTCTGAAGCTTCATTTCTGATGCTTATTTTTCAGCCTCTGAAACCTCCGTTTTGAGGAGCTGGGCGGGGCTACATTTGGAGTATAAAACACACCCAGATTTCCAACCTCTTTTTTGGGGGGGAATAAGGTGCGTCTTATACTCCGAAAAATACGGTAGGTGAAAACCTTCAGAGTCGGTTTTCACCAGATCTGTGCTAATACGATATATCCAATAAAGCTCTTCTTTGAGGAATCTACCTGCCTGAGAGTTTTGCTTGCTGTGGATCTATTATGGGTCTATTACTTGGAACCCTGACAGGCAGTACTGAATGACTGGTACTTATGAGCAGTCCGTGGAGTTCCAGTTATTGCAATGTCCTCTCGGTGACATGATCACAACTAAGGCACTTGGCTCATGGCTTGTGATTACAGCCACCCACTGTGCCAGGACCAAAAGGTTACCATTTGTGAGCTTCTTTGTTGGCTTCTGACCAGCAAAGTCAATGAAAGCCAGCAGGAAGTCGCAAATCGTGATATGGGATATGGCCCTCAATGACCCGCTATGATTCACTTATCAACAGCAACCAAGAGTGTCAAAATTGTCATTGCTAAGTAGCGTGGTCATGTGATGCCACACTTTATGACTGCATCACTTAGCAGCCCCAATTCCGATCCCAACTGCTGTCATTAACAGAGGACTTCTTTTATAGATGGCACTTAGATCCCAAAAAATTATCATGTATGTATCCTAATATCCAAGCGAAATGTTGGAGGTGTGATTGTGATGACGCTACATATTTTCATATTTGGTGGACTTGCAAGAAAATTAAGGTCTTTTGGATAAGAATTTGGTGGATTATTCAAAATGTACTGAAGAAGAAGATAAAGTTCCTGCCACAATTTTTCCTTTTGGGAATTATAACGGATTGTACAGGGATTGAGACTAAATTGATTCTGAATTTAATAACAGCAGCAAGACTGTTGATTGGACAATACTGGAAGAAAGAAGAGATACCTACAATAGAAGAATGGATACTGAAAGTTATTAATTTGGCTGAGATGGCTAAAATCTCAGCTTTTTAAAAGACAATAGACAGGAAAGATATTTAATTGAATGGAAAAAATGGATTGATTATCTACAAAATAGATATCAGATTAAGAAATATCAGATTGCCTTTGAATAATTAGAAAGTTATTTTATGTAATGGGGAGGGGGTTGGGAGATGAAAAGCTTTGGATGTGGTTATTTGGATTGGAAGGGAAAATTTTATTCTATGTTTGGTTTATGTATAACAATACCTTGTGATTGACCCGGGAAGCCAGGGGGGGGGAGGGAGGGGGGAAGGGGGTTTTTTGGGAGGGAGGGGGGAAAGGTCGATCAAAAGATCGGCAGTTCAGCGGATCGAATCCCTAGCGCTGCCGTGTAATGGGGTGAGCTCCCATTACTTGTCCCAGCTTCTGCCAACCTAGCAGTTTCAAAAGCACGTAAAAATGCAAGTAGAAAAAATAGGGACCACCTTTGGTGGGAAGGTAACAGCGTTCCGTGCGCCTTTGGTGTTGAGTCATGCTGGCCACATGACCATGGAGACGTCTTCGGACAGCGCTGGCTCTTCGGCTTTGAAACGGAGATGAGCACCGCCCCCTAGAGTCAGGAACAACTAGCACATATGTGCGAGGGGAACCTTTACCTTTATAGCATGCTGATGATTTTTCTGGAACTATTTTGAAGACTAGTTTAAAAAATTGATAAGATTGTATGCTATTTTGGTGACAGTAAGTGCAATTTATGTAAACTTTAGAGAAAAGGATACAATTTGGAACCTTTACCTTTACCTTTATAGTACTATTATTTCTCAGAATCCCTCCTATGAATCCATATCATATTATCTACTAACTTACACAATAACGGCAATTCTTTTATGATGAGCACCGCCCCCTAGAGTTGGCAACGACTAGCACGTATGTGCGAGGGGAATCTTTACCTTTTTATTGCTAAGGAATTAATCTAAAAACTTAGATGAATTCCACGGTAAAGATTGTGAACTCTCTTGCTTCTTTGAATGCTCCTTAACGCTTTCTCTTCATATAGCATCTTAGCACAAGACTGAATCACTCCCCCTCTGACCCCCTTTCTTACCCTACAGAGAAGAATGAAAGAAAACTCTTATCTTTTTTTTCCCTTTACCTGCAGGAAAATCATTAGGAGGATGTTTCTTAAGAGAAAATTGTTTTTAAAAGCTTGGCATTTCAACATAAAATATTCCTGTAGATTAAAAAAAAAAAAAGGACACATTTTGCTCTGCATATTTTCTCTCAAAATAAGCCTCTCAAAACAAATTCCAAATATGAGATGGAGCTTTAGGGAAGTATGAGAACCGGTTTTAAAAAATAAAGACATGGGGATGACATTTAAAGATCATCTGGAAGGTACAATCAGCTCAGAATGCAGTGGGGTAGACAGGTATAGGTCGGGGGTGGTATTGACTCTCCTTTGCTAGCGGTATGCATATGTGAGCACGCGTGTGTGCTCTCACTTTGCTTGCATGCGCTACCGCCGTGCATGTGCAGGGCCTTCCATACATGCGCAGACCATCAAAAACAGGGTGTGATTACATCCAGGCAGGTGGGCGGAGCCTCCCGCAGCTGCCGCTACTGGTTCTCCCAAATCGGATAGAACCAGCGGAGTTCCACCACTGGTATAAATGTGAGAATTGGTCACGAGTCACTCTTTTCAGTGTCATTGTAACTTTGAACAGTCATTAGTGAATGGCTGTAAGTCAAGGACAGCCTGTATTTTGCAAGGCGCTAATTGCTTCCTGTAGGTTTCTGTCAGGTCCATGTCATGGTCCTGGTTATCACCTATAAAGCCATTTGTAGCACTTGCTCAGGTTATCAGAAGGCTACCCAGCTTCATTTCGGTCTGTGCATCCTAGGAGATCCATCAGAGTGTGAAACCCTAAGGGTCCTCCATGAAACGGTGTGTCAGATCTGCCACCTTCAGCTTTTATGCTTTGCTGGCATCCTGCCATAATGCAAGGGGGTGAGGAGGGGGCAAAAGCAGGGGTAAAATCTAGCAGGTTCTGACAGGTTCTGGAGAACTGGTAGCAGAAATTTTGAGCAGTTAGGAGAACCGGTAGCAGACATTTTGAGTAGTTCAGAGAACAGGCAAATACCACTTCTGGCTGGCCCCAGAGTGGGGAGGGAATGGGGATTTTACAGTATCCTTCCCCTGGAAGTAGGGAGGGAATGGGGATTTTGCAGTATCCTTCCCCTGTCACACCCACCATGCCACACTTGCCAAACCACATCACACCCACCAAGCCATGCCCACAGAACCAGTAGTAAAAAAATTGGATTTCACCACTGATCTAGACGGCATACTATTGGACACTGATGGACTGGTAAATGGGGGAGGGCCATGGAAAGGGAAAAGGTGCAACCTTTGCATGGGAAATATTCAGATCTAGCCTTTCGATTGCTGCATCCACTTAACTTTAGTAAAAGAACCTGTCACTTCAATCAAATGGAGTCAAGGGTCTTTCTTTCTCAAAGATCAGCATTTGGGCAGGCATGACATAGCAGCACCTAGTGGAACCCAAGAGGCATGCCTTCTGTGTCGTGATACCTGCCCTTTGGATTCAGTTGTCCCCAACCCTGCTGGCCTTCCATAAGACTTTAAAAGTTGAATTTTCACTCCTGACCACTAGATTAAAATGGGTTAGAGAATGTTGGAAGAGCTTGTCTGAAAAATTGATTTAGGATTTTGCCCTGAAGACACAGTGGTTAGAATACAGTATTGCAGGCTAACTCTGCCTTAGCAGTTCCGTCCTGACCAGCTTAAAGTTGATTTAGTCTTCCATCTTTCCGAAGTTGGTAAAATGAGGACTCAGATTGTTGGAGGCAATACGCTGACTCTGTAAATCACTTAGAGAGTACTGTAAAGCAGAGATCACCAACCTTTCGGGGGACCATTAAATTCATAATTTTAAATCCAGCGGACCACTAATATGATCTGCTTAATGACTGCCTGGGTGGGTGTGGCTAGGTGGCCATGTGACTGGGTGGGCATGGCCAACTTGATGTCACTCATGTCGAGGGGTGCCTCACCGGCCTCTACTCACCCCTCCCCTCCCAGCCACCCCTTGCCTGCCTGCCTGGGCTCTTTAGGGCCCCAACAGGAAGCAGTTGTTGGAGCTAAGCAGCCACCACAAGAAAGAGTTGGCAAAACAGCTCAGTTCAAATTGGATCTGACTGAGAAGGAGGCTCAGCAGAAGCACCTCACTGAGGACTACGAGCATAGGCTTTCCAAGCAGAGAGAAGACCTGCGGGAGTGCAAGGCCAGGTACCGATTCCTGGAGACTCAGCGGGCTGAGATGGTGAACCAGTTTTAGGCCGTGATGCAGTCCCACTGGAACGAGGCCCTCTGGCTCTTCGCCACACACCAGGAGGCTGAAGCGGACCCCAAGTCAGAATTTCTGCCCCCCTCCAACCCGCACAAAAAAACCCAAGGTGGGAGACTCTCTGCAGTAACACAAGCATTCATTGCACAAATCTGTCCCAGGGGCTGTAATTTGAGGACCCCTGATTTAGTGCACTATATATAATGTATATAATATATAATGCAAATATTTTTTTCTGCGGACCACCAAAATTTTTTCGTGGACCACCAGTGGTCCACGGACCACCAGTTGGTGACCGCTGCTGTAAAGCACTATGAATCAGTATATAGGTCTAAGTACGATAGCTATTGCTATTTTAAATATGCGATGGTTTGGCCTCTGTATTTGCTGTTTCCAATTGTGTTTTGTGATTCTTTTATATGTACTGCGTGGGGTTGGGGATTTGGGGAATGGGATTGGTAACTCTATGTCACTCCCAGGATTGCATTTTGCAAGTTAGGCAGCCATGCAAAAATGGAAAAAGAAAGGCAAAGATAGTCAAACATTCAAACGAGAAGTCAGTCTGACATACACACACATGTATTTAAGCAGTGCTGAGAAGTACAATTAGTCAATCATTTCCTTGAATTTCTCACACCCTCAAAACACCACCTTTTCAGCACCTCTGAGGTAAAGTGCTGATGTAAGTAAGATATTCAGTGGGTTAGAAGATAAGAGTGTACATTAATGTAGCTAAACAAAGATGCATTCTTGTAGATAATTCACAGTTTGAAATTTACATTTCCACTTATCACCTTAAATGCATTATTCATGACTTTTACAAGTACTTGCTTTTTGCCATAGTAAATTTTACAAATATCTGAGAGTGGAAGCATCTACATCCCAGCTGCTAAGTCACTTTTAATAAGGTACATACCTAAAATAATTTAACACAGATTAACTACTCTTAGCAACTTTTTTGTACACAACTATGATCTACATCTTCAGTAATATTGGGGAGTGCATGTAAAGTTCTTCGCTGGTATTGTTGTGGTCCATCAGCTGCCTACGAGGTGGCAAAGGAATCAAACAGTGATGAGGCTGAGGTGAGGCCAGGGCCATCGGGGAGTGATGTGCGGACTCCAGAGCCTCCAGAAACTGATAGTAGTGAAGCAGAGGAACAGGAGGAGCCTATTCCTAATGCATGCACGAGAAGAGCTGCCAGAAGGCAAGAGCAGCTCAAGCAGAGAGGACAACTCTGGAGTACGGCCAAGAGATGATTGGCCCCTCCCTTAAGGCTTAAAACAGACCAGCACCGGTGTTTCAGCTTTGCCAGGAAACAACATTGTAGCTGCGTCTTCTGCTTCATCTTCTGCTTTGTATACATCCTTGTTTTTGTGGCTTCTGGATGTTTGCCAGGAAGGGCCTCTGGCAGTTTGCCTAATTGGACCAAGGCTTGTGAGATAACTGAGGAATTTGTGTTGGGAGGCATTTGTTTTACTTTGAGTTGAATGACGCTGGGAATGAAGTAATTCCCAGCTGTTCAAATAAAGTTTGTTTTTCCACAGACTAAGTTTATTACTACCTACTTGGGCTGGATTACAACATGTATCAAATCATTTGTACTTCTAGACAACACTTTACTTTTTATAGCAGCCAGTCAAATGATTCTTGCAAGTTTACACAGAGGGAAAAGTTTCAGTTCTTGTTACTACTATCTAGTGGTTGTCCAGATTTTTGTAGCCCATATCTGAAAGTTTTAGATAGATACACATCAACTGAAATTCAGTGACATACTAGTTGGCTTCACACATGTCATTAAACAAAAACAAATTAAAAGTTGGATGAAGCCAACCATTAACCTTCCTAAATTATAGTTTAGGATATAGCATTTTGCATAAATCAAAACAACAATCAGTGTTCAGCAAATTTTCCTTAAAGTAATCCGTACCTTAGTAAGAGATGTGACTTTTGACAATCTCTCAATCTACTGGTTATAGTTAGTTTATAAGTATAGGAAACAGCAACCAACATGAGCAAAGGAGAAGCTCCACTTACAATATTATTTTGTTTGGTAATGAAACATCTGTGTAGGAAGTTAGCACTCAGCCCTCTCCTAGGAAAATGAGATATTTTAGGAAATATTAAAAAGGCAGAATATTTACCCTAAAAGGGAGGCAGAAACTCAGCCTCCCCCAACCCACCTTTCTCAATGGGCCCTTAAGGCCTGGGCCAGCCTATTCTACATAACAAAGATCTACCTCCTTCAGGGAGAGCCATAGTAGGAATTGCCCAAAGCCCTTTCATTACATCATCACCCAGCAAGACTCAACCAAGCCTGGGACTCAAAAGACATCCTACAAAGTTACCCTGCATAGCCCCATGGGAGTCTGACAACCAATCAGAACATACGCTCAAATTCAAAGCCCAACAGAGGGCATAAAACCCAGGCACTCTCAGCATCTCCACCCTTTTTGCCCAGGATCTCAAGCCGTGTGATCCTATTTATCAATAAACCTTCTTTCCATGCAACTTCCATGAATCCAGTGTCTTTTTCCCCACTTGGAACTGAACCCAGATGGACATTTCTTTTAACATCTGCAAGAAAACTACCACGCTCAGAGAGAACTAAGGACTCCACAGTTCAACCCTTGAGCTACAAATATTCTCTTCTATCGATATCAGAAATGTTCCTAATGAATAATAATAATAAAAAAAATGTTCCCAAGCGATTCCAGTTCAGTTTGGATTTTGTCACCAGAAATATAACTGTCACTCTGATTTGACAGAGTTGTTCTTCAGATCCACCGCTTGTCCCCGTCCTCAGGTCATTTTTAAAAAAGGAAAATGCTTGAACAACTTTTATGCAGCCAGCAGAACTAAATGTCCTCCAAATAAAATTTATTTGACTTGTTGAGCTCTCCAAATAATACAGACCTTAAGAACATTTGAACTTCAAGGATAAATCCTTTTGGTTGATCTCTGCACTAATTCTACAGAGGATCCCAATTCTACAGAGGAATCATTGAGTCTATCATCTGCACCTCTATAACTGTCTGGTTTGGTTCTGCAACCCAACAAGACAGACACATGGGGAGGGGGTTGGGAGATGAAAAGCTTTGGATGTGGTTATTTGGATTGGAAGGGAAAATTTTATTCTATGCTTGGTTTATGTATAACAATACCTTGTGATTGACCCGGGAAGCCGGGGAGGTGTTTTTGTTTTTTGGGAGGAGGGGAAAAAGGAAATGTTTTGTTTTTAAAACTCTGTCAATAAAAAATAAAAAAAAAAGACAGACACAGACTTCAGAGGATAATTAGAACTGCAGAAAAAACAATGGCTACCAACCTGCCTTCCATTGAGGACCTGTATACTGCACGAGTCAAAAAGAGGGCTGGGAAAATATCTACAATTAATCTTCTACTATTAAATATATTATATTTATAATATTTATATTTATATTATATTTATATATATATATATTATATAAATATAATATTATATAAATATATAAATATTTATAATATTTATATTTATAATAGTATTATAAATATCTACTATTAATCTTCTCATCATTCCCATCACCAATCTCTTTCCACTTATGACTGTATCACTGTAACTTTGTTGCTGGCAATCCTTATGATTTATATTGATATATTGACCATCAATTGTGTTGTAAGTGTTGTACCTTGATGAACGTATCTTTTCTTTTATGTACACTGAGAGCATATGCACCAAGACAAATTCCTTGTGTGTCCAATCACACTTGGCTAATAAAAAATTCTATTCTATTCTATTCTATTCTATTCTATTCTATTCTATTCTATTCTATTCTATTCTATTCTATTCTATTCTATTCTATTCTATTCTACAGATCCCTCACATCCTGGACATAAATTGTTTCAACTCCTACCCTCAAAACGACACTATAGAGCACTGCACACCAGAACAACTAGACACAAGAACAACTTTTTCCGGAAGGCCATCACTCTGCTAAAGAAATAATTCCCTCAACACTGTCAAACTATTTACTAAATTTGCACTACTATTAATCTTCTCATCATTCCCATCACCAATCTCTTTCCACTTATGACTGTATGACTGTAACTTTGTTGCTGGTAATCCTTATGATTTATATTGATATTGATTGTTCCTGATTGCTTATTTATACCCTATGATTACCGTTAAGTGTTATATCATTAAGTGTTAAATTGTACCCTAGGACCATCATTTGTGTTGTAAATGTTGTACCTTGATGAAGGTATCTTTTCTATTATGTACACTGAGAGAGCATATGCACCAAGACAAATTCCTTGTGTGTCCAATCACATTTGGCCAATAAAAATTATTCTATTCTATTCTATTCTATTCTATTCTATTCTATTCTATTCTATTCTATTCTATTCTATTCTATTCTATTCTAATTTCTACCAAGCACTTGCCAAAGATCCTGAAATAAGATTTTTAGACATCCTTGAAACAGCACAGGTTGCTCTTCAATGTCTAGCCGTATTCATTCTTTCGGAAATCAAGGGTTCTTAAATTTAGAAGCATTCTTCAACCCTTAATCCCTTATGCCACTTACTATTTTTTTGCTTCTTTGCTTTATTTGAACAAAGGGAGAAAGGAATCTCGACTATGAAAGTGGCTTCTAAAAGAACATTGCTTTTTGAAAACCAAGGAAGCTTCAGTTGTGTAGATTTGGCTTCAGATCCTTTCTTGGAAAGAGGTGGTGGTGAGAGCAGGAAAACTTGACGATATAAAACATGGAGCACTGAGAACAATGATTTCACTGAATGGATCTTGACTCTTGCCAGGCACAAAATGTGAAGAGAAGGTCACTGGAGCCCTATCAGATGTGGAATCAAGGGTTTCTGCCAAAGTTCACAATTTGCAGAGGGTCTACTGGTACCACCCCCCCCCCAAGTTTCTGATCTTCTTTCCCGATGTTTATAACGCTGAGCTACAGTATATGCTACAAGTTGGAATTAAGATTGCCCGGAGAAATCTCAATAACCTCAGATATGCAGATGATACCACTCTAATGGCCGAAAGTGAAGAGGAACTAAAGAGCCTCTTGATGCGAGTGAAGGAAAAGAGTGCAAAAGTTGGCTTGAAACTCAACATTAAGAAAACTAAGATCATGGCATCCAGCCCGCTCAATTCCTGGCAAATAGATGGGGAAGAAATGGAGGTAGTGACAGAATTTATCTTCCTGGGCCCCAAGATCATCACAGATGGGGGATTGCAGCCAAGAAATTAAAATATGCTTGCTCCTGGGGAGGAAAGCTATGGCAAATCTAGACAGCGTACTAAAAAGCAGAGACATCACCCTGCCAACAAAGTTGTGTATAATCAAGGCTATGGTTTTCCCAGTTGCAATGTATGACTGTGAAAGTTGGACCATAAGGAAGGCTGAGCGCCAAAGAATTGAGGCCTTTGAACTCTGGTGCTGGAGAAGACTCCTGCGAGTCCCTTGGACTGCAAGGCGATCCAACCAGTCAGTCCTAGAGGAGATCAACCCTGACTGCTCTTTAGAAGGCCAGATCCTGAAGATGAAGCTCAAATCCTTTGGCCACCTAATGAGAAGGAAGGACTCACTGGAGAAGAGCCTAATGCTGGCAACGATTGAGGGCAAAAGAAGAAGGGGACAACAGAGAAGGATGGAGTCACTGAAGCAGTTGGCCTGAGCTTAAATGGACTCTGGGGGATGGTAGAGGCAGGAAGGCCTGGAGGAATGTTCTCCATGGAGTCGCAATGGATGGATAAAACTTCATGATTAACAGCAACAACACAGTATATGCTAAATATAGGAGATATATAGAAGCTATAGGGAGATATGGAGCAGATGTTTCATGGTGTCACAACTGAAGCCCTATGAAACCCCCCATACTTGCATGCAACATTGGTATTCAAGTACAAAAGACTAGGGTTGGCATTATGATGTCACCGCATACCTGTTGCAATTTCTTTGTTTATTGTGATTATCTGTGGACACTTATGATGCCAAAGTTGCTGATAATATAGTTTGTGCTAAGTAATGGTTTGTTTTATCACTATTTGTGAGAATTAGGGGTAATGCTTGAGCTTTTAGCCAAGTCATGTATTCATTCCTTCACTCATGTCCGTGTTCATATTTATACCTGCTATCTTGTACATGTTTGACAAACTAATAAATAAAAATAATAAAGTAATAAAATCAAACAAACCTCACACACAGTGTTTTAAACAAAATGGATGTATACAGTTGTAGCTGCATCTCGCTTTTTCTTGAGAAACTAAAGGTGAACTTCCTGATTTTTCTCCCTTCCTGTTCAACATCAGAGATTCTTGGATGAGAAGCGAAACATTTTCAAGAAACTCCAGCTGCCTTTGGGAAAAGCAACTTTGGGATAACCATGACCTGGATGATTAAGAATCTCCACAGTCATACAGAAGCATAGATTTCTTGATCTGGATTACCCTGTAGGGCAAACAATAGCAAACCGATTGCTCTGCTTTAAATGAGATACCACATATTTTGAGGCAAGTATTTAGATTAGAATAGAATAGAATAGAATAGAATAGAATAGAATAGAATAGAATAGAATAGAATAGAATAGGGTAGGGTAGGGTAGGGTAGGGTAGGGTAGGGTAGGGTAGGGTAGGGATAGAATAGAATAGAATAGAATAGAATAGAATAGAATAGAATAGAATAGAATAGAATAGAATAGAATAGAAGTAGAGTAGAGTAGAGTAGAGTACAATACAATACAATACAATACAATACAATACAATAGGTTTATTGGCCAAGTGTGATTGGACACACAAGGAATTTGTCTTTAGTGTATATGCTCAGTGTACATAAAAAGAAAAAAAATACATTCCTCAAGAATCATAAGATACAACACTTAGTGATAGTCATAGGTTACTAAATAAGTAACTTATGACTATCTTCAGCACTGGGATGATAGTAGAGCATTTGAAGGAAGAAGGAAAATGGGCATGTGGTCCAGGGATGGGTTCCACTTACCTTTGCTACCGGTTCGCAACGGGAGTGCGTGCATGTGTGCGCATGCTTTGCTCATGCGTAGTGCTTTGCTTGCACACAGCGCATGCGCAGAACATCTATGATGACATCCAGGCAGGTGGGTGGAGCCAGTTACTACCAGTTCGCAAGATCCGGACTGAACCCACCACTGATGTGGTTCCAAATCACCAATGAGCGTTAGAGAAAGGTAAGCAAATACTTCATAGTTGTGTTCCAATGACCTTTCTCCCGAAAGACATGGAGCTACGCAGCTTGAAGGTGAAAGGGTGGGTTCTGAAAGATAGCAATAGCATTGATTAGAAAGAAATGAGCCAATTAATATTTTTGTGGAGCTGAATCTGTCTAGAAAGCTTTCTGACACACTCGGGTCACTGAGGCAAGTCAAGGCGAAATATTGGTCAGCAATAAACGTCTACTTGATGGAAGGTTAGAACACAGGTTACATGAAAGGGGCGTCCTTTTTTATAAGGTTATAAAGGCTTTTATTATGGATCTACATTAGAAAATGACAGGGCAATAAGAGTCACTGCTGTCACAAAACAACGTCTCAGCAAAACAGGGGTGTAATAGTTCAATTCAGTGTCTGCCATCAAGGAAGGTTGGCAGTTAGTTGGGGCATAGAGGCAGAGTGTTCATTAATGTGATATGCTCATGCTTGAATTGCAGATTTTGAGTGATACGACTGCAACCCCCAATACAAGCAAATCATGATCTCCCATGAGTTGGTTTTTTTTTTTATGGTGCACGGATTTTTTTTTAATGGAAACTTTCCAATTTATTGAGCCCTATTTATTTCATAATGGAAAACATGTCTGTGTAGCTTTAAAAAAGAAAAAAACCTAAGCAAATCATGAAAAAAAACTGGTTTAAAAACCGTTCTTGAAGGTTTTTTTAGCCGCTAACCTGCCTTTGGACATGATATCTGACAGACTCCTTGCCCTTCTGCCTTTTATTTGATTTTGAAAGAGTCACTAAATTCTCAAAAAACCCAAAAAAATATACACAATATTTTTTAAAAAAACTGAGGATTGATATGAAACTGTGGTGGGATTCAGCCGCTTCGATCCGGCTCGGGCGAACTGGTAGTGGCAGCTGCTGATGGCTCCGCCCACCTACCTGGATGTAATCACGTCCCATTTAACCACATTTTTGATGCTCTGCCCATGCACGGAAGGCCCTGCGCATGCACAGAGGTGGGCGCGCACTCATGTTTGTGAACCGGTAGCGAAGATAAGTAAATACCACCGCCTTTCTAGGAGCCTGGAGAGGGCGAAAATGGCCTTTTCCACCCCCCTGAAGGTCCTCCAGAGGCTGGAAACAGCCTGTTTCCCAACATCCGGTGGGTCCAGAAGGCCTGAAAATTTATTTTATTTTTATTATTCAAATTTTTATACCGTTCTATCTCCCGAAGGACTCAGCTGGCTGGCGCTCACATGCGCACTGGAGCTGAGCTAGGGCAAAGCTCACGTGCCCACCGATGTGACTCCACATGCCACCTGTGGTACCCATGCCATAGGTTCGCTATCACAGCACTAGACCAAACTGGCTCTATTTTCCTCTCTTTTTTTGCTTTGTGGATCAAATACATTTCTCCTAAATCCCAGCTCATGATATTGATAATTACATTTTTTTCCCCCCATCAGTGCAGGATTCTCCGGTTCTCCCTTTCTTCTCTCACTCTTCAAAGTTCACTTCAGCAGCAAACCAGTACCATGACTGTAGTTTGTGCTGTGATTTATAAGATATACAAATGTTCTGATAGCTTGTTGTTGCTCCTTTTGTTCTAGAATCTCTTTTCCAAAGTTGAGACCATAAATCAAGGACGGTTCAAGTGTCGTTTGTTTGGAACATCTGCTTTGAGGAGAAATTCATCATTGTCCTACCACCTGATAATAACCATTCATTTTTCCTGGGTTGTTGGCAGAATAAGCAATGGAGAAGCATCTTCATCACAGCTAATTTTATTACACAGAATTCTAAACAGCTGCTAGGAGCATCTAACCTTTTGTCAGTAAATAGAGAACCATCTCCTCACTACCATGACAATTAGATTTCTAGTCTTCATTATGTTCCTCAAGTGTAAGAGCAGATAAAATTTTGGAGCCTTGGTGGTCTCTGAGCTTGTCATCTGAGGCTCTGATGGTCTCATGGATTAAGGCGATTCAACCACACCATGACCAACAATGAACCGATGTTGACTACAAAATTGTGGGAAGGAATACTTAGATGGCATGGAGATGCCATACATGGTAAAGAAGACTTGGTGGCAAGGACAGCTATGCATCTGGACCCTGATGGCCAGCAATCCCATGGTAGACCCAAGAAACAATGGATGGATTGCATCAAGGAGGACATGAAATGTATGGTCGTCACCCACCCTGAAGATGCCCTAGATCAAGGCAAATGAAGACGGATATGCTGACAAGTGGACTCCACCATAGAGCAAGAGTAACACTAGGAAGAAGAAGGTCTCTGAACTCAATTGTTTGCTGCAGAGATTTGATCACCCAGCTACAGTAGTAGCCAAAATTGTGGAAACCTTTTGGGGAAAGTGTATTTTCTAAAACTAGCTAATGGCACCACTTTTTGGGGGAGTAGTAGTATAAAATTATAAATCAATGGAAAGATAATTGAATCAAGAATGTAATGCAATAACTTTTATGAAGGATTTGCTATTAGAATAGCAGTTACAATATAAAGAAGAAAAGTGTAACATGTAGAAAAAACAAGATATACAAAAATTATCACCCTAGAAAAAATGAGATATACAAAAATTATCACCATGTCAGTTAATACTTAGAAGGGTAACCTTTAGCATGAATTACAGCCTTACAACGTCTTCCCATGGAGTAAACCAAATCTTTGAGTTCTGCAGCTGTTATAATGTGAAACCAAGATTGAATGATTGCTTCTATTAACTGGGTTTTATTGCTAGGTCTCTTCTGACTAACAAGTTTCTTTAGTCGGCTCCATAGATTTTCAATCTGGTTAAGGTCTGGGCTATTCCCAGGCCATTCCAGCACTGGAATATGATTATCTTGAAACTCCAAAAAAAAAAAAAAAAAAAGTGGCGTTATTAGCCATCAAACCTCAAAAATACACTTTTCCCAAAAGGTTTCCACAATTTTGACCACTACTGTAGGTAACACTATCAGTGATGGTGAATGTGGAGTTTGTTCCCTGTTTATATATAGTAGCTTGCCCTACTAGTGTTGGCAAGGCAAGTTACTGCTCACTAACAATGATGATCGCATCTTTTCTTTTATGTACACTGAGAGCATATGCACCAAGACAAATTCCTTGTGTGTCCAATCACACTTGGCCAATAAAAAATTCTATTCTATTCTATTCTATTCTATGATGAAGTTACCTAGTTGTGTAATAAAACATCTGCAAGAACCATGCTCAGAGAACACCCAGGATGCCACAGTTCAGCTCCAAGCTATATATATATTCTCTTCTATTGGCAGATAAAATTAAATAACATGAACGTAGGCATAATCCGAATGAAAGTTTCAAAATGACTGACAGATCATTTTAAACGAAATGGAATTAAATGGAATTAGGAAGGAGACGAGCAGAGGAATAGATAGTATAGGTCAACTTCAGGGTGAAAGGAAGCTGAAGGCTACTCAACACTGTGTAGCTGCATCTTTCAAGTGTGTGGCATAGATTCAGACCTTCCAAAAATCACTTGGTTTTATTGCAAATTTGGGTAGGTTTGTTTCTTCACCTGCTGACTTGTTTCCTTTTTAAAAAAATCTGTACAAATATTTTTTTACTGAGCTTTTACAAGTAAACAAATCTAAAGCATATCTGTGACCATTTACATAGCATAACATTCCAATTCTAATACATCCTATACATTTTTACTATACATTTTGATTCTCTGTCTTTTTTATCTGTTTCTTTTTCCTTTTTCTGTTCTCAATCCAGTTGTACCACTTCTCCCATATTGTGTAATATTCCGAATCTAATTGTCCTTTTAAATCAATTGTCAGCTTATCCATTCCTGCGCAGTTGAATTTTTTTTAATTATTAAACTTTCAGAAGGTATGTTTGTATTTCTCTAGCATTGTGCGAAAGCTAATCTTGCCGCAGTTATTATAAGATAATATATATTATTCTTTTGTCATATTTTCATTTGTTTCTGGGATAGAATAGAATAGAATAGAATTTTTTTATTGGCCAAGTGTGATTGGACACGCAAGGAATTTGTCTTGGTGCATATGCTCTCAGTGTACAGAAAAGAAAAGATACGTTCATCAAGATACAACATTTACAACACAAATGATGGTCAATATATCAATATAAATCATAAGGATTGCCAGCAACAAAGTTACAGTCATACAGTCATAAGTAGAAAGAGATTGGTGAGGGGAACGATGAGAAGATTAATAGTAGTGCAGATTTAGTAAATAATTTGACAGTGTGGGAATTATTTCTTTAGCAGAGTGATGGCCTTCGGGAAAAAACTGTTCTTGTGTCTTGTTGTTCTGATGTGCAGTGCTCTATAACATTGTTTTGAGGGTAGGAGTTGAAATTCTATCGTTTTGAGGGTAGAATGAATTCTATCTGGAGCCCTGTTAATTCCTGTAACCACCTGTGTGTTTTTTCTTCCAGTATTTTCTCATTTCGGGCATAACCACCATGTATGGTAGAAGGTACCTTGCTTTTGATCACATTTCTGTACAAATATTGAGCAGGCCACTGAACCCCTATTTTGCGTGAAGTGGCCAAGAGATATTTTCAGACATTCTTTAACTCTTAAAAAGCTGACTAGGCTAACAATACTGAGAACATTTTTGATCAGATGTTCCTCATCTTCTTGGACTTCCTGAATGATCATTTATTACTCTCTAAATCAGTTCTTACATTTCTTTAAAAAAAATTAAGTCAACAACCCAATCTATCTATCAATTTTTGAAAGGAAAAAAAAAGCTAGCCAGTTTATGTTGCCCATGGTTGATATTTATCCTTGAACAAATCCCTTGCATTTTTTTTATTTTGTCACAACAGTTTACATAAACATCAACATAAAACAACAACACATCATAAAAGAAAAACATATATATAAGTAAAAGTATGCAATAACTATATTAATTTGATATAATGAAAGGGAACAATAGGACAGGAACGGTAGGCACTTTTGTGCTCTTATGCACGCCCCTTATAGTCCTTTTAGGAATGGGGTGAGGTCAATAGTAGACAGTTGTTGGTTGAAGTTTTTGGGATTTTGTTTCGTAGAACAGAATTTCTCAACAAATTTGGCAACTTAATTGGTATGTGGACTTCAACTCCCAGAATTCCCCAGCCTACATGCTGACTGGAGAAATCTGGGACTTGAAATCCACACATCCTGACCTTGCACTGATTAAGATTTAATCTTGAGATTGCAAGATCCAAAATGGCAACCATGCCAAAGTATATGCCAGTCAGGTAGAGATGAAGAAACTTGGCGATTGTACTCAGTTTTTGAATCAAAGTGGGACCTGCTCAGAGTTTTATCCTGTCTCAGTCCAAGAGCCATAGAGGAGTGTATGTGAGAGGGAGGGAGGGAGGGAGAGAGAGAGAGAGAGAGAGAGAGAGAGAGATTTTACAGGTATTCAGTTGCCTGGAGGCTTGAAAAAGCCAGATGACTATTAGCAAGAAGTTAGTGTTTTATGTATCTCTGCCTTAGTTTTTGAAAGAATGAAATATTTGCATTGCAAGAGTTTTGTCAAAGAGTTTTGTCAAGGGGAGAGGAGAAACTGTAACAGTTTTCCTCCCCTTTCTCCTTAGACCACCTAGTTTAATGAAAATAAGGACTACAGGTAATATGATAGCAGATTCCAATATCTACAGGGCAAAGAAGAGTGGAGTCAACATAGTCTCCAAAGCAACTGAAGGCAAAACAAGAAGCAGTGGGATGGAAATTAATCAAGGAGAGAAGCAACCTAGAACTAAGAAGAAATTTCCTGACAACGAGAGCAATTAACCAGTGGAACGACTTGCCTTCAGGAATTGTGAGTGCTCCAATACTTGGAGGTTGAGATTGGACAACCATTTGTCTGGAATGGTATAGGGTCTATTGCTTGAGCAGGGGGTTGGACTAGAAGACCTCCAAGGTCCCTTCCAGCTCTGTTATTCTGTTATTACCTCTGAATTTTGGTATCAATCATAGCCAGGCGACAGCATCCTCTTATACATACAATTTCTGAACCGGTTTAAAAAATATTGCTTTCAATAAAGCACTTGTGGGAGAAGATGAATACTTATTGCAAAAGTTAATTATACTTAACATCTTAAGTAGTGCATGAAACCATTGCACAGACTTATATCCAATCAAATCCCTTGGTAAGTTCTAATTGAGCAGGTTTATTCTGGCAACTGCCTCGGGAATTTCATGTTGGGAGAATGGCTTCTTCCTGACCCTCCCCATGATGAAAATATGCAAGCAAAACTAAGGGTGATATCCTAGCTCTGCACTTTGTATTGCTGTTGCCATCTGGGCCTCCATCTTTCTCCGTGATAGCAGAATTGCACCAGTCCTTGCAATGAAATTTAGTGAGCCAAAAATCCCAAAATATACAGAACGGGACTCCAGGGGAAGGTTACTATAAAATCCCCATTTCCTCCCAATCCGCTGGGACTTGGGAGGCAGAGAATAGATGGGGGCAGGGCCAGTCAGAATTTTTACTACCGGTTCTCCTGTTGTGGTCCGCCAGCAGCCTGCGGAGTCAGGCAGCGATGAGGCTGAGGAAGAGCATGGGCCAGTCCTGGAGGCTGGGGAAGGCCCGAATGAGGGCTCTGCATCGGAGGCAGAGGTGAGGCCAGGACCATTGGGGAGTGATGTGTAGACTCCGGAGCCTCCAGAGGCTGACGGTAGTGAGGCAGAGGAACAAGAGGAGCCTGTTCCTAATGCACGCATGAGAAGAGCTGCCAGAAGGCAATAGCAGCTAAAGCAAAGAGGATGACTCGGGAGTAGGGCCAAGAGATGATTGGCCCCTCCCATAAGGCTTAAAAGACCAGCAATGGCATTTGGGCTCTTTGTCGGAAAACAGTGTTGATAGCTTTGTCTTGCTGCATTTATTGCTTGTCGGCGTCTTCTGCTTTTGAACTTTTGCCAAGAAAAGCCTTTGGCAGTTTGCCTATTTAGACCGAGGTTGGTCATAAGACTGAAGAATTGTGTTAGGAAGAATTTGCTTTGATTTAGTTTGGACGACGCTGAGAATGAGTTAATTCTCAGCTATTCTAATACAGTTTGTTTGTTTTTAAACTGACTGAATTTACTACTACCTACTTGGGCCTGGGTCACAACATCTCCGAACTACTCAAAATTTCCACTATCAGTTCTCAAGTACTGGTCAGAACCTGCTAAAACTCACCTCTGGATCAAAGGATGCATACAAATAAATATACTGGGAGAAATGTATCATAGCTGCACAAAAAGGATATATTAAGGGAAAAAACCATCCTAAATGCCCATGTTCATGCGGCCTTTTAAAAAATGAAAATGAACTAATGCTTGAGGAGGGAGGGAGGGAGGAAGGAAGAAGAAGGGAGGGTGGGAGGGATGGAGGGAGGGAGACAGGAAGGAAGGAAGGAAGGAAGGAAGGAAAGGAAGGAAGGAAGGAAGGAAATTTGATTCTGTTTACCCTAAGGCTGATAATAGCTGATAATTATTGAATCCAACTTAAGCAATAAATTATTAACTTTATATACTATTTTATTTTGGGGAATTGGGAATAGGGAACCATTTGAAGTAAACATAAGTACATCAGTTTAATAAGTACACAGAAACAAACATTTCTAATTTGTACTTTTATTGCTATCCCAAACCTTTGGAGGCCATTTTCCTAAAGCAACTTCTTTAAAAAGAATAAAGACTAATATCATTGAACAAAGGCTACCAATTTCATGATATAAAAGTGTGTGTGTGTGTGTGTGTGTGTGTGTGTGTCTGTGTCTGTGTCTGTGTGTCTGTGTGATCACTGTGAAAATTATTTTGTAAGGTTTATTTTTCTTGACATTAAGAATGAACAGAATAGCTGTTTCTCTCTCTCTCTCTCTCTCTTTCTCTCTTTTTTTCTTTCTTTCTTTCTTCCTTCCTCCCTCCTTCCCTCCCACCCTTCCTAAATTTAGTTACAGATAGCTATATTTGTACCTTCAAATATATAAGCATATATTGTTATGTATAGTCTTGTTAAGATGAGAATTATCATTCCCACTTTGTGGACAATATTAGGTTTTAAGTTACTTGTCAAGACAGGAATTTGGCTCCAATCTGCTCTATTCAAAAAAAACAACCATCCATTTCTGAGTGACATTTTACTGATGGGTACCCCTGCTTTTGACATCCAAGTATAGGTGGCAGTCAAGCCAATGTTTATGATTCACAATCCCTGACACAATATTTTGAAAGCTTCATCCTACAAAAGACTGACAAGACAATTCGAATGACAACACAAGTGCTTACTTTTTAAACTGAAGGGCAGAAGAATAAACTTCTCACTAACTGTGTTAAACCTGGTCTAGTTATGCAAAGGGGCAATGGATGAGAAGAGATCTCACCGGTCTTCTACTTGGGTACAGGGAATTAGAGCAAAGTTGCCATTCTTTCTGAATTCCCTTATTTTCTAATCATCATGATGATGGGATCAGAAGGGCAGTATTTAAATGAGCACCTGGCAAACCGATTCTCTTGCATTTTTCCAGCAGCTTCCCTTCAATTTGATAAAAGAAAATTGGAGATAAATTCTGCAAGAGAGAATGGTGTGCTGTTATCGTTATTTAGTGATAAGATGGCCGGGAGATGTGCTTGGGAGAGAGAGAGAGAGAAAGAGAGAGAGAGAGAGAGAGAGAGGGAGAGAGAGAGAGAGAAGGAGAGGGAGAGAGAGAGAGAGAGAGAGAATGAATGCTCTGCCTTTTATTGTAAAGTAATCTTCCCAGTACTTTGCAGCATCCTGTTTTTCGATTTTAATTAAATCACAATCCATGAGTTGCATTCTTTCTGTCCCTTATTTCCAGGACTGAACTCAAGAATATTTCATCCAGTGTTGGGATGGTGCCAGCTTAACAACCGGTTCGGTGAGTGCGCACTTCTTGTGTGCACGCGTGCTGAAAATGGAGCATCTGGAAGCTGCTTACCTTCCAAATCAGCAACAGTAATGTTGAAACTCGTCCTCCCTCCTCTCCTCAGCTGGGCCCCTCCTGTCTCCAACCGGGCATTTTATCAGACTCTGAGTCTGATAATGAAGATGAACAGCCTGTCATGCCTCCAGCCCCGGCCCTGGCCCATGCCCGGAGAGGATTCCAGGAATGGAAGAACAAGCCCCATAAACCTCATTCATACAGCCTGTGTTCCTTTGGCTCAGCCTTCAGAGCAGGAAGTCAGCCAGGTGCTGGAATTACTCGGCCCTACTCCCTCTGACCCCTCCCTTTCCCAGAAGCTGCCAGCAGATCCAGCTGAAGACAATTCAGGGTAGGAGGACCCTCGCTTCCGGAGATCTGAGAGGTGACACCAGCAGAAGGAGGGGTGGGGCAGGCCTGGATAAATGCTGAGTCATGGAGCCACACCCCACAGCCTATATAAAGGACCTGCTTTTGGCATTCCAACCTTGAGTCAAGCAAAGTCTTATCTAGTTTGCTGATATCGGACCCTATCGCTGAAATCACAACTTGGACTCCTGCCTGCCCTGATAAACCTCGAAGGAGCTTGGCAAGCTGCAGAGGCTTCGTTGCCAAGTTTGTTACGGGCTTCCTTGACTCATTCGTCAGAGTGGGAGTGGGACACGACAGGAAGTAGAACAGTGAGAGGGGCGGAAATCAGCTGTGCCTCATGATTGAGATAAGCTAGAAAGCAGGAAATAAAGGACAGGACAGGGTGGGGACAGGATAGGCGGGTGCGGGTGGGTGGGGCAAGCTGATCATCAGAGCTACCGGTTCACCTGAACTGGTCCAACCGGCTGAATACTACCTTTGACTTCGTCCCTTGAGAAAAGATTGGAGAACTTTTCTGGATGGGGAAAAAAAAAAATTCCCATCCAGTTTGTTAGATCGGATGATGGAAGAGACAAACACAGCTCTTTCAGTAAAAATAGCTCATTATTAGTAGACCAGTACAACCCAACAACCTGCTTGTCTGGCAGTGTCCTCTTTTATAGAGGGCTGTCAGACGGCTTAACCAATGATCTTTAAGTATTTTCCCGCCATTTTGGAGGACCTGAGTGGAGCCTATAGCTCACTCCTTATATAGTACATAACACGGTTTCTATCTTAAAACAGACTTAGGGAAGAATTCAAAGGGCCACATTCCCCTTCTTTAGTTTACATCAGAGGAAACGTGAGTGAAGTACTTTTTTTAATGACTTACTCCCACAAGCATCAGTCAGACCAGCAAAAATGATCTTTATACTGTCATTATCTTTACTGTGCCAGATGGTGGCAGTGGGAAGCTTGGAAATAGAGGGGCAAGAGTGGAGAAGCAACAAAACTAGTAGGAAGGGACACCGAAGTGATGAATTACAGGTATTTCTCGACTTACAACCATACAACGCTTAAAGGAAGACATATAAATTCACGTCAAACTGTGAATCACGTCATGACTGGATGTAACCTGAGGACCTGATACTGGTCCAGTATCTGTTTTTTTAAAAAAAAAATATAAACAGTTCTGCCCTTCAATAGTTAGATTGCCTAGACATTCATATTCAAACATAGAAGTTTTTTACTTTTATATTTTATCGAGTTCTACTAATCGAGTTGAAATGGGAAGTGGCTCAGGCTGCTAATGCAGCCTGTTATTAACACACAGCTGCCTGCAATTACAATTACTGCAGGCTCGAGTCCCACCAGGCCCAAGGTTGACTCAGCCTTCCATCCTTTATAAGGTAGGTAAAATGAGGACCCAGATTGTTGGGGGGGCAATAAGTTGACTTTGTATATAAATATACAAATAGGATGAGACTATTGCCTTACACAATGTAAGCCGCCTTGAGTCTTCGGAGAAAGGTGGGATATAAATTCAAATTTTTTTAAAAATGTTAATTTTTTTTTTATTGAAAGAGTTTTAAAAAACAAAAACATTTTCCCCCTTTTTCCCCCCTCCTCCCAAACCCCCCCCCCCGCTTCCCGGATCAATCACAAGGTATTGTTATACATAAACCAAACATAGAATAAAATTTTCCTTCAATCCAAATAACCACATCCAAAGCTTTTCATCTCCCAACCCCTCCCATTACATAAAATAACTTTCTAATTATTCAAAGGCAATCTGATATTTCTTAATCTGATATCTGTTTTGTAGATAATCAATCCATTTTTCCATTCAATTAAATATCTTTCCTGCGTATTGTCTTTTAAAAAAGCTGAGATTTTAGCCATCTCAGCCAAATTAATAACTTTCAGTATCCATTCTTCTATTGTAGGTATCTCTTCTTTCTTCCAGTATTGTCCAATCAACAGTCTTGCTGCTGTTATTAAATTCAGAATCAATTTAGTCTCAATCCCTGTACAATCCGTTATAATTCCCAAAAGGAAAAATTGTGGCAGGAACTTTATCTTCTTCTTCAGTACATTTTGAATAATCCACCAAATTCTTATCCAAAAGACCTTAATTTTCTTGCAAGTCCACCAAATATGAAAATATGTAGCATCATCACAATCACACCTCCAACATTTCGCTTGGATATTAGGATACATACATGATAATTTTTTGGGATCTAAGTGCCATCTATAAAACATCTTATCAAAATTTTCCTTAAATTCTGTGCTTGTGTAAACTTAACATTTCTAACCCAAATTTTCTCCCATGTTTCCAACATTATTGGTTCCTGAATATTCTGTGCCCATTTTATCATACAATCCTTTACCAAATCCTTTTCCGAATCTATTTCAAGCAACACATTATACAATCTCTTTATATGCTCCTGGGTCTGATTTCTAATTTGCTTTATTAAATTTTCCTCCCTTTGCATTATACCAATTTTTTGATCTTCTTTCCATCTAGCACTTATTTGCCCATATTGAAACCAAGTATAATTCCTCCCTTCTTCATTTAATACCTGTAATGATTTTAATTGCAATCTACCTCCTTCAGCATACAAAAGTTCTTTATAAGTAATCATTTCCTGTTTCTGTTCTATATTTATATTCTCTATTGCATGTCTAGGGCTCGCCCATATAGGAATCTTGTATTCTAATTTATAGGAATATTTTTCCAGACCATAAAGAGCACTTCTCAACACATGATTCTTAAAAGCCCTATCCACTTTTTTTTCATAAAATAAATACACATGCCATCCATATAACAAGTCATAACCTTCTATATTCAAAATTCTTTCCTCTGTTAAGTTAAACCAGTCACTTATTACTGAAAGGGCTACTGCTTCATAATATATAATAATATATAATAATATAATAAATGTTAATTTATATTGCTGATTTTCAGTTGCAGTTTCCATTCTCCCATATTTAGCAGGTCCCTTTTGCTCTTTCAACCATCACTAGCTACTTTTAAAAGTACAGTAAAAATCCAGAGGGTTAGGAAAGGCCCAAGAAGTATTTTCCTTAGGTAGAGTTAGCGGACGGTTTTTATTTTGCAGCTGACATTGGTTCCCAAGACAAGGAGGCATTTATCATCCCAGCAAAAGCTGCCCCATAATTGAGAACTTGATTCTGGATCCATTAAACTTTGGGGTCATCTAGGTTTTCTTCAGTCACTTCAGTTTCTCAGAACTGCAAGGCGAGTGTCCATAATTTATACCTTTGCAATAGCATCACATTCTGCTTTGTTTAAGACAAGGTCATATCCTCTTCTTGGAATGTCTTATGATTAGAAAATTGAGCTCATTTCAACTGCAATGATACATCTTCATATAGCAATGGGTCGGAAGTCTTTGAATCATATATATGACTCCCTCCCCTTCCTTCCTTTGGCTATTCATTTGAGATATTTTTTTTTTAAAAAAGAAATTACTCCATCAAGAAGTTGACTGGAACCTATTACCAAAATGAATGGTTACTCCAGAGTATGTTCCAGAAATTTAGGGAAATAATTAGAGTTAAAGTAGGGCTGAGATAAATTGAGCATTTAGAACTCCTCAAAATTAGGGACCAATTTTTGCAAAACTACATTCAAATATTGATCAAAGTGGCCTGGATTTGCAAAATGCAGTTTCTTTTAATCAATATTTGAAAATGTACTTTGTAGATCCCTCGAGGATGTCAACAACAAAGGTTAGAATGAATCCATGAATTCCAAAATAAGAATTAATTTTTAATTGGAAGTTCATCAATTTGTAATGGTTGATTCCCATTTGATTTATTCCCCAGCTCGTACAGGATCACTTTGTAAAGTTTTCCTACAGACCAGTTATTAATATTACAGCTCGATTACTTTAGGATAAACATCAGAAAATTTGTAAACACTTAAAGGTGAAACAGAACAGATCAGAAGACATCAAGATGAAACGTCAAGTATATAACACAACCTTCTCCAACAACCTCCTGATTGCTAGATTTCAGGTCCCTTCCTCTTTTAATGACTAGCTATACTGATTGGGAATTATTGCAGTTTTCAGAAAGCATGATTCTAGTTGGCATTCACATGCATGAGCCACCCACCCAATTATATCCATGAACAAGAGACTGTGTCAGGCACAAATAGCCAGGAGCATTCATTGAGTTCTCCCCCAGAAGAAAAGTTTATTGTTACTAAACACAAGAATCTGAGCAACTAATGGTCAGAGCTAAATTGGCACAAGATAAGGATCAATGGAATTCACAGGAGGCTGGACTAAAGCCTCTTATGGCAATGCAATGACTCCAAACTGATGACACATTTAATTCCACCTTCAAACTTAGCCTGCTCTTCTCCTAGGGAATGTGATGAAATGTAGTGAAGTGCTGGGTCCCCAGGAGGGAGGAGTACATTCAGTGGTGGGATTCAAGTAATTTAACAACCGGTTCTCTGCCCTAATGATTTCTTCCAAAAATCAGTTTACCCAACTGTTCAGAAAGTTAACAACCGGTTCTCCCGAAGTGGTGCGAACTGGCTGAATCCCACCACTGAGTACATTCCAGAGGAGTAAAAGGCAACTTAGCCTGGATATCATGTGTGAGAGAAAGAGGATGAAGATAATCCTGCCCTAACAGTTCACATATTGCAGATGCAGATAGTAGTGCTCTCTGGCAAGATTTGAAAATTATGAAATACAGATTGGTATCAGGTCCCAAACCAGTGGTGGGTTGCTACCGGTTCGCCCCGGATCGGGTGAACCTGTAGCGGCGGTGGTGAGAGGTTCCGCCCACCCACCTGGATGCTTCTGCACATGTGCAGAAGCATTGCACATGCATATGGGTGTGCAAGCACGCATAAATGGACCGGTAGCAACGGGTTTTGAAACCTGCCCCGTCCCAAACTTTTTATTATTGTTATTGTAATATTTTATTGCTTTTTAAACAAAAAAACCCCACATAAATACAAAAATACAAAAACAAATTGTGCAAGACTGTGACCATTTACATGACATATCACTACAAAATTCTTATGCTCTATACATTTTACTTCATCTAATTCTACTATGTCTGAGTCTGTTTTTTCTGTTTTCAATCCATTTGTACCATTTCTCCCATGATACATAATACTCCAAGTCTGTCATTCCTTTCAATTCCAATGTCAGCTTATCCATTTCAGCACAAAGATTTCTTTAATTTTTAAGTCATGGGAGTGCATCTTTGTGTTCTTCCAACATTGTGCAAATACCAATCTTGCCGCAGTTGTTATATGGAGAATGATATAGAATAGAATAGAATTTTTTATTGGCCAAGTGTGATTGGACACACAAGGAATTTGTCTTGGTGCATATGCTCTCAGTGTACATAAAAGAAAAGATCATCAAGAATTCTAAGGTACAACACTTAATGATAGTCATAGGGTACAAATTTAACACTTAATGGTACAATACTTAATGATAGTCATAGGCTACAATTAAGCAATCAGGAAACAATCAATTATAGTATAAATCATAAGGATATAAGCAACAAAATTACAGTCATAAGTGGAAAGAGATTGGTGATGGGAACGATGAGAAGCTCAATAGTAGTGCAGATTTAGTAAATAGTTTGACAGTGTTGAGGGAATTATTAGTTTAGCAGAGTGATGGCGTTCGGAAAAAAACTATTCCTGTGTCTAGTTGTTCTGGTGTGCAGTGCTCTGTAGCATCGTTTTGAGGGTAGGAGTTGAAACAGTTGATGTCCAGGATGTGAGGGGTCTCTAAATATTTTCACAGCCCTCTTTTGGATTCATGCAGTATACAGGTCCTCAATGGAAGGCAGGTTGGTAGAAATTGTTTTTTCTGCAGTTCTAATTATCCTCTGAAGTCTCTGTCTTGTCTTGTTGGGTTGCAGAACCAAACCAAACAGTTATAGAGGTGCAGATGACAGACTCAATAATTCCTCTGTAGAACTGGATCAGCAGCTCCTTGGGCAGTTTGAGCTTTCTGAGTTGGAAGAAAGCTCAAACTGAGTTGGATAAGAAGACAATATGTCTTGTCTTCTTATCATAAGCCTTTTTCATTATCCCCAGAAGGAATAGTTCCAGTGTATACTCCAGTTGTACGCCAGTTATTTCCTGCAACCAATTTTTTATTCTTTTCCAATATTTTTTCAATTCTGAACACAACCACCATGAGTGATAGAAGGTACCCTGCTTCTGTCCACATTTCCAACAATTTGGGGTGAAGTTTGGATATATTTTTGCCAGTCTTGAGGGAGCCAGATGCCAGCAGTGGAAGATTTTGTATGGTTTCTCTTTATATTTTGCCAATCTTGTTATTTTATAATTTCTGTTCCAAATTGTTTCCCAATCCTCTAATTCAATATTGTGCCCTACATTTTTTGCCCAAGCTATCATCACTCCCTTCACTATTTCTTCTGCTTTATCAAATTCTAAAAAATACTGATACAATCAGTAATTTGTCTAGGTGTGGAACCAGTTCAATTCCATATTCCTCTTTATCCTTTAAATACCACGATTTTACTTGTAGGTAAGAGTTAGGGTTAGATATTCATATCAATGCTCTATGAGCGTAAAGGCATTTTCTGGTGTTTTTTTTTTTTCTTCAATGGTGAGATTGAAATACAGGTTCTCTGTACTTATTAGCAGATGTTTAAGGGGGGGGGCTGTCAAACTCCCGGCCCATGGGCCAGATGTGTCACGTGCTGGTCATAACCAGTGTAGCAAAGGGGGGGTGGAAATCCTGATACATCACATGGCACTGCCGTAATGATCAAAGGTGGTATTCAGCAGGTTTTGACCAGTTCTGGAGAACCGGTAGTGGAAATTTTGAGTAGTTCGGAGAACTGGTAAATACCATCTTTGACTGGCCCCACCCCCCTCTACTCTCTGCTTCCCGAGTCCCAGCTGATCGGGAGGAAATGGGGATTTTGCAGTAACCTTCCCCTGGATTGGGGTGGGAATGGAGATTTTGCAGTATCCTTCCCCTGCCACACCCACCAAGCCATGCCATGCCCACCAAGCCACACCCACAGAACCAGTAGTAAAAAAATTTAAAACCCACCACTGGTGACGATGTGAGTTTGACACCCCTTGTTTTAAGGTAAGAACTTGCTGGTCTGTTGCACAACGGGGGAGAAATTTATCTCCCTACAATTTATAATTCTCAGGTCCAGAACTCAGAAAGATGTTGAGTTTTTCAGTGAGTATTCTAGGGCAAACCGTAAGGAATGCACCTGAAAAAGTTTCATGGGCTGTGAGATCTCTTTAAGTTACGGAAAACTCTGCGGCCAAAGGTCCAACGTTAAAATTAGCTGTTGTTTCCAACATGCAAAATATAATATAAAAATAAAAATAAAAGCATATATGCAACCACATGCACATATCATGCAGATTGCAGAATAGGTTTTTTTTCCCCCTTCCTTTCCAAGCTTTTAAATTCTCTATTCACCCATAAAGGTCCCCTTGGTAGCTAATAATATTTAAAAAACCAAACAAAACCAAACAAAAGCAATTCAAATAATTACAATGTGAAAAAAAAACCCCACAAAAGCAAAACAGCAATCAAGACCGAGTGTTGTATAACAGCAGCCCTGGCCCCAGCAGACAAATGGTTTGCTAAGCAGGCTAAAATAAATAAGTTAGAAAGCATAAAAAAAAAGAATGTTCTGAAAAAGCTCTAGTTGAAATTACACAATCTTTTGGAACTTTCTCTTGGTCGTCTTCTTCTTTTTTTTATGCAAACAGTTATTCCTGATGTATGCATTTTCAATGCAAATCTCTCTGAAATGTGTTCTCTTTAAAAATGTTTATTTCCACAATACAAGTTTCCCCTCTAATGTTTTTTTTTTGAATCAAACAATCCTATTATTTTTATTTATCACAGTGATTTTTATACAGCCCAATCCACCAATTCTGGATGATGTACAACAGCAATATAAAAGACCAGCCTGTCAAAATACCTCATCCTTGAAATCAAAGGTAAACTTAGTGAATAATAACAATACAAATGAGACTGGAAATAGAACACATCAACAGCAGATTAATAGACAGATGGGATCCATTATTGTCAGCTTTCCAATATGGTCCATTTGGGCTAACTTTCACAACTCGTTTCCAAAAGAAATTCATTGTTCCTTCATTTATACACCTTAATCTTGCCTCTTGGATAGTAAGGTGGCAGCCCATAATCATCCATGAGTAGTTTTGAAAAGCTAAAGCTAAGGAGGTCAGCCCCTGGTTGAAACTCAAATGAGAGATTGGCAGAAAATTCAAGGGCAGCAGGATAGATTGGAAAGTTGAAAAATCACACTGGAAGTTGAAAAGGGAAGGAGAACAGCAAATGTTTCAGAATAGAATAGAATAGAATAGAATAGAATAGAATAGAATAGAATAGAATAGAAGAGTTGGAAGGGACCTTGGGTGTCTTCTAGTTCAACCCCCTACTTAGGCAGGAAATCCTACACCTCTTTCTCTAAGGAGAAAGGAAATTTCTCCTTAGTTCTAAGTTGTTTCTCTCCTTGATTAGTTTCCATCCATTGCTTCTTGTTCTGCCCTCAGGTGCTTTGGAGAATAGCTTGACTCCCTCTTCTTTGTGGCAGCCCCTGAGATATTGAAACACTGCTATCATGTCTCCCCTAGTCCTTCTTTTCATCAAACTAGACATTCCTGCAACCGTTCTTCATGTGTTTTAGCCTCCAGTCCCCTAATCATCTCTGTTGCTCTTCTTTGCAATCTTTCTAGAGTCTCAACATCTTTTTTATGTGGTCATCGACTCTGTGGATGGGAGAAAAAAATGACATAAAGGAGACTTTGTTTTTTAGAGCTAGGACATGAATTCAGAAGGTGTACTGGTATGAGTGAATGTAAGTTTTCATTTGCATTTCATCATTGAAATACAATGTTGGTGTATTGGTGGTGGCGCAGTGGTTAGAAGGCAGTATTACTGACAATTACAGGCTGAGTGTCGACTGCCAGCAGTTTGGTAGTTTGAGTCTCATCAACTCAAGGTTGACTCAGCCTTCCATCCTTCCGATATTGGCAAAATAAGGACCCAGATTTTTTGGGGTAATAATATGCTGACTCTATAAACTGCTTAGAGAGAGCTTGTAAAGCACTGTGAAGTGGTATATAAGTCTAAATCCTTTTGCTATTGATTTTACTGTAGACAGATCAAGAGTAGTTATAAAGTTGGCCTCAAATGTGAGAAAAAATGATTAATGATTTAAAATAATGATTTGATGAGTCCTGGTGGTGCAGTGGTGAAAGTGCAGTATTGCAGGCTGACTCTGTCCTCAGTTCAATCCTGACAGGGCTGAAGGTTGTCTCAGCCTTCCATGCTTCTGAGGTCGGTAAAATGGGATCCCGATTGTTGCAGGCAATATGCTATCCTGTAAACAGAGAATGCTGTAAAGCGTTATGAAGTGGCCTACAAGTCTAAGTGCTATTGCTGTGAATGCTAAATTTGGTTAAATACACAATGGCCCATTTCTGACAACAACACTACCTTCTTCTGCTGGGTCTAAATGTTGGCCAACCCATCTCGTTCCATCTCTTCTATCCGATTTTCACATTAAACTCTTCTGACAGTTCCCTATTTCTCCAACATTTTGATGAACGGCCGGATATTTTGCCAGGTAAGCAAAATGTTAAATTACCCAGTTCCTGAAAGAGACTGATTTAATGCTTCAACATATGTTTAGGGTGATGTTTCTCACCATGGTCTCCAGGGAAACCCTCTTTAATGCCTTTTTCTCAACAAAAGCCAACCGGTCTTGCAAAAACAAAACAAAAATGAAGCCCATCCACTCCCCAGATTCTAAAATAAGTGGAATTGCCACTCAGGTGAGGCATATTGGAGATGGTGTATGTGTGTATCTGATAGAATTTTTGTGCCACCACACACACACACCCCGGTCTTCAGGGAGTTTTGAGTCTTAGCTACAGATATGTGGGTTGTCTGTTCTGGCTTTCTGTAAAGCAGCTGGTTAAAAAAGAGAGAGACTTAGAATGCTAGACTTAAATAAGAGAGGATGGAAGGCATTTGCAGTGTTCCAGATTTGTTTCTTGTTTATATATAGCAGCTTGCCCTGCCAGTTTCTTAACTGTAAATACAGTATTTGCACACCATTCAGAAGAGACAATAATAAAAAAAAATCTGTGAAGGGAACAAAAAGACTGCAACACATCCCCTCCAGCAGCCCATATATGGATAAGCAGGGATCAGCACCAGACAAACAATCAAGTGGAAAAGAATACCGTAATCAAGGAACCACCAAAGAAGAAATTACATCTTTTCCAAAACAGGCAGGAAAAAGCTACTGCATATAAACAGGCAGCCAACTGCACACTCCCTCATCCTGATGATATTATCTGCAAGCTGAGGCCACTAAGGACTCCCCAGTTCTGTCACTCTACTCACTATCACAAAAAGTAAAGTTTTAGTATCTTTTTTTCCCTAGCTTGGTATGTCTCAAAAGATATATGCTTAAAGAAATGACTGGGGACCAATCGCACGGCGAATAACAAAATACCCAGTTTCATTTTAACAAAGTCTGGCCCGTTGTATGAAACTCAGAGTTGATATTTGAAAAAAAAAAAGAGAGAAAGATGGTTGCAGAAAAGGGCATTTGCCATAGTTGGAGGAGGAAGCGTTGGTTCCATATAAATGTGTTAAATAAATAATAAAGCCCACCATTTACTGGCAGGGCATCTGTTTTGCACCGAGAAGATCTCAAAATTAACCTCCGGCACTTCCAGGAAGTGCTGGAGGAATTCTCCCTTTATGTTACAGTGCTGGACTAGATGAATATGTGACTATGACTATTGCAAAGAGGTTTCTTGTGCTGTTTTGCTTCCTGGAAAACACAAAGAGAAAAATCAAGGGGAATTCTGCACCTGACCATCAGCACCTAGAGCAGGAATCTCCAAACTTGGCAACTTTAAGACTCCTGGACTTCAACTCCCAGAATTCCCCAGCCTGCATGACTGGCTGAGGAATTGTGGGAGTTGAAGTCCATAAGTCCACAAGTCTTAAAGAACTGAAGAGGTTTCTTGGATGAGAAGCAAAACATCATCAAGGAAAAAACCAAGTCCAGTTGCCTTTTGTAAAAGCACCTTTGGGACAACCATGACCTGGATGACTTAGAATCTCCATAGACACAAGACTGAGAGTTGTCAAATGTGCACCCTGATTTAGAGTGTGAGTTCTTGTGTTCATGCTGGTTGACAAGAAATAGAGTAGAATAGAATAGAATTTTTTATTGGCCAAGTGTGATTGGATACACAAGGAATTTGTCTTGGTGCATATGATCTCAGTGTACATAAAATAAAAGATCATCAAGAATTCTAAGGTACAACACTTAATGATAGTCAGAGAAGAGAAGAGAAGAGAAGAGAAGAGAAGAGAAGAGAAGAGAAGAGAAGAGAAGAGAAGAGAAGAGAAGATTGGCCAAGTGATTGGACACACAAGGAATTTGTCTTGGTGCATAAGCTCTCAGAGTACATAAAAGAAAAGATACCTTCATTAAGGTACAACACTTACAACACTTAATGATAGTCATAGGGTACAAATTTAACACTTAATGATACAACACTTAATGATAGTCATAGGCTACAAATAAGCAATGAGGAAACAATCAATATCAGTATAAATCGTAAGGATATAAGCAACAAAGTTACAGTCATACAGTCATAAGTGGAAGGAGATGGATGATGGGATTAGGGTTATGCTATGATGATGATGATGGTGATGATGATGATGATGCTATAATTAGCTATGCAAGAAAGGTTACAGAAGAACAAAGTTAACTGACCATCCTAGCAATGATAGCATTGAATGAAAGAACTTCCAAAGTGATGTTCATGTGTGGACTTTGGAGAATTATGCACAGAGCTTGGCGATCTGAAAACATTACTAAATGCATTGATGTTTTGGGTTTTAAAGATTCCTGCCCATATGGATATCTTCTTATGAAAAAGGAGCAAATGTAATTTCAGATAGGTTTCCTAGAAAGAAATTCAAGGCTGAGCTTGTAGACCGGCTAACCACATAAATGTTTTCTTAAAGAAAGTTGCTTTTAAAAAGGCAAGGGAAGCGCATGAAAATGCATGAGCACTTTCATGGTCTTGAAAAGAAATTGCCAATGGATGCAGAAATAGGGCTAAGCAAATGCAAGTTTGGGGGAAATGGAGAAATTAAGTTAGATCAAAATGGACAGATTTGCCCATCCCGGCTATATGAAGCATTGGTTTGAGGGTCAGATAATTAATGTGCTCTTTTTAAAAAGTATATAAAATTTTATTTTTTTCCCATGGGTATATATGAGTGTAGGAAAATATCTCAAATGCTCTCTCCAGGCTGATGTAAATTCCTATTTACTTCTCAACTCGGTGAGTGGGCTTCATTATCTCATTTATATTTCCTTTTCAGTTAAAAATGAATGAAGACTCTGCGATCTTGCTGTTCACAAATTTTAGTATTTAAATACACAATTAGAATTGGGGTTTTTTAAAATCAAAAATAACAACCATGTATTAGCTTGCTGATTCCAACTTATTTTTCTTTCATTGCCCATGTCCTTCCTTCCTTCCTTCCTTCCTTCCTTCCTTCCTTCCTTCCTTCCTTCCTTCCTTCCTTCCTTCCTTCCTTCCTTCCTCCCTCCCTCCCTTCCTTCCTCGCTTCTTTCCTCCCTCCCTCCTCTTTTCCCCTCCCTCCCTTCTCATTCTCCCCTTCCTTCCTTCCTTCCTTCCTTCCTTCCTTCCTTCCTTCCTTCCTTCCTTTTTTCCTCCCTCCCTCCCTTCCTCCCTCTTTTTTCCCTCCCTCCCTCCTCTTTCTCCCCTTCCTTCCTTCCTTCCCTCCTTCCTTCCTCCTTCCTTCCCTCCCTCCTCTTTTCCCTTCCCTTCCTTCCTTTCTTCCTTCCTTTCTTCCTCCTCTTAGAATAGAATATTCCTCTTTCTCCCCTCCCTCCTCTTTCTCCCTTTCCTTCCTCCCTCCCTCCCTCCTCTTCCAGAAGGCATGCTTTGGGACTGCAGCCACCTCTCCATCTTTCTTAAGAACGTCACTACACCCTGTGTGGACATCAGAAATGTACTAGGGGCCTCTGGTGGCGCAACAGGCTAATGCAGCCTATTATTAACATCAACTGCTTGCAATATTGCAGGTTCAAGTCCCACCAGGCCCAAGGTTGACTCAGCCTTCCATCCTTTATTATAAGGTAGGTAAAATGAGGACCCAGATTGTTGGGGGCAATAAGTTGACTTTGTATATAATATACAAATGGATGAAGACTATTGCTTGACATAGTGTAAGCCGCCCTGAGTCTTCGGAGAAGGGCGGGATATAAATGCAAAAAAAAAAAAAGAGCTAATGTTTGCAGTTGCTGTCTGGCTTAGCAGCATACCAGATTTTCTCCTAATCTTTTAATTAAAAGAAACTATAATGAATTCATAACTTCCAGCAAGGCAGAGAATCTCTTCGGTGCCAACAGCAATGTTGGTGGACCCACGGATACAGGTTGGTGCTTACAGGTTCTATTCAGACAGGCTTGGACCACTGTTCAGACTTGGCCATAATAAAAAAAGAAAAAGACATGAAGGAGACATGAAATCCAGAGAATAAAACAAGAGCATCACAAGCAACAAAGTCAAAACAAGAGTTCAACTTAATTTGATTTTTTTTTTTTAATGTTATGGATGTTTATACTGCTCCAGTCTAGACTGAATCTAAGTGGAATAAAAAATAAGCAAGCAAAGACTTCTTCAAGTCAAGGTGAAATGGAGAAGTCTTTATTTTGCATTCTGTTTTCACTTCCTATCTAGCTATCCCACTGTTCACCGAGCAATTCCTTTTGGGGCAGGAGTTCTTGGATTGTTATTTGCACAATATTGGAAAAATGAGAACGCTCATTTACATCCTCAGATGAGGATGTAATTCGGAAAATATCAGACTGTGCAGAGATGGACAGATTGACTTTAAAAATAAAAGATAGAGAAGACCCAGAATATTACTTGATATGGAATCGATTTGATGAGTGGTTAGAGATAAGAGGTAGAGATTAGATGAAGAAAGTTTTTTTGCTATATATGAATTAAATAAAAAGATGATTTATAACTATAAATACGCCAATATAGTTAAGAGAATTATAAATAAACTAATATAAAGAGAAATTTAGCCAAAACTATTCTGTTATATTATTACTATTGGTACCAGTATAGGTAAAAGAAAAGGTTCCCCTTGCACATATGTACTAGTCGTTCCCGACTCTAGGGAGCGGTGCTCATCTCCGTTTCAAAGCCAAAGAGCCAGTGCAGCCTGAAGACGTCTCCGTGGTCATGTGGCCGGCATGACTCAAAGCCAAAGGCGCACGGAACGCTGTTACTTTCCCACCAAAGGTGATCCCTATTTTTCTACTTGTATTTTTTATGTGCTTTCGAACTGCTAGGTTGGCAGAAGCTGGGAGAAGTTGTGGGAGCTCACCCTGTTACGCACTAGGGATTCGAACCGCTGAACTGCCGACCTTTCTGATCGATAAACTCAGCGTCTTAGCCACTGAGCCACCGCATCCCCCTTGTTACCACTATACCTGTTAATATTTCTTTTTGTTTTCTCTTTGTTTTTCTTTTGTGATTGAAAAACCCTGACAATACACTGTATTCAAAATGTTTATGAATATATATATATTCATAAACATTTTGTTTATGAATATATGTTTTCTGAGGTTTTCGCGGGTGTTTGTATGTAGTTCTTTGGTTATTCGGGTTTTCTCCCGCGTAAAATTGGAAGTGTCTTGGTGACGTTTCGAAGCACGAAGCTGAAGCCTGAAGATGACGAATGAGACTTTGTCGAAACGTCGCCAAGATACTTCCAATTTTACGCGGGAGAAAACCTGAATAACCAAAGACCTACATATATATATTCTCGCCAAACAACTACAGCCCTATGCAGAATCCATCGCCTCACACATAAAAAACTCATTCCAGTTCATAGAGATCATAAAGAAACAAAACTTACAGCCCAGCGACCTACTCGTGAGCTTTGATGTCATATCCCTCTTCACCCAAGTGCCAATCAAAGAAGCCTTGACAGCTATCCAAAACAAATATAACCCCCCCAAGCACATCCTAGATCTGACCAACCACTGCCTATCCAACACATACTTCATCTATAACGGACAAAAATACAAACAAATAGAAGGCGCACCCATGGGATCACCCCTCTCACCTGTCATTGCCAACCTCTACATGGAACACTTTGAAACCCAAGCACTAGAAAAATCTGATCACAAACCCAAACTCTGGCTCAGATATGTAGACGACACCTTCATAATCTGGCCACACGGGAAAGAAAAACTTGAAAACTTCCTCACACACCTCAATAGCCTACACCCCAAAATACAGTTCACCATGGAAACAGAAGTTAACAACCAACTTCCCTTCCTAGATGTCTTAGTCTACAAGAAACCCAATGGCTCCTAGGACACACCATCTACCAGAAGAAAACACACACAAACCGCTATCTGCATGCACTCTCACACCACCACCCAGCACAGATCAACTCCGTAGCCAAGACACTCATCTCTAGAACAAAATGCTTAGCTGACGAACAACACCTAAAACCGAACTACACACTCTCACAAACGTACTAACATCCAATGGATTCCAGAGAAATAAGATTACCAAACTAATCCAAAAGAACCCCCACTAAAACCCAAGACAGAGAGCAAGAAAATGGCACAGCCCTCCTCCCATATATAAAAGGCACCACAGACAGAATCAGCAAGATCCTCCACAAACATAACATCAAGACAGCATTCTGCACAAACCAAAAATATCCACCATCCTAAGAAACCCCAAAGACAAAATTGAGTTAGAAAATCAAGGAGTATATGAAATCCCATGCACCGCCTGCCCCACCACATACATTGGACAAACCAACAGAAGAATAAGTGCACGCATTGAAGAACACAAGAACTCATTCAAAAGAGGAACCAACTTCTTCCCTGGTCCAACACTTTAAAGTCACAGGACACGATATTGACTTTAAAAGACCAGAACTATCGCCAAAACTGAACACTTTAACAACAGAATAATCAGAGAAGCCATCGAGATAGAAAACGCCCACACAGCATGAACAAACGAGATGATACCTCCGCCTACCAGCCATTTGGAAACCCGCCTTATTGACAAACGTGTCCCTAACACGAGGAATGACACCAGACCCACACTCACGAGGTCCACACAGGATGTCACCACCACACATGCACCCAGAAAGCAGACCCAAACCCACACTGATCAGGAAGCACGACCAAGGACCAGAAGCCAGACCGCAGCTGCAACATTAGCCATTTCAAACCCTCCAATCCATACATGCAGCAGACTGACACCCACTACGAAGATGTAGCACGACCACGAACACGAAGCCAAACAGCAGCAGTGCAGCTCACCAGCTCAGATCCCCCTGCAACTCAGACTAATTTGAGCACAACCAAGCCCCCACCCAAACAGGACACACCCCAGCCAATCAGAGCACAAAAACCCCATCCAATCAGAGCACAGCCAAGCTCCCACCCAATCAGTTCAAACCCCACTAGCAGTTAAAAGGAAGAAACAGCTGCAATCACACATTGCTCCCAGAAGCACGGTTGAAGCCTGAAGATGACGAATGAGACTTGTCGAAACGTCGCCAAGACACTTCCAATTTTACGCGGAGAAAACCCGAATAACCAAAGACCTACATACAAACACCCGCGAAAACCTCAGAAAACAAATATATATATATATATATATATATATATATATATATATATATATATGTATGTATGTATGTATGTATGTATGTATGTATGTATGTATGTATGTATGTATGTATATATATATAAAACCCATAATACGGTTTATTTATTTATTTTTCCTTGGCCTTCTGCGAATGTATCAATTGTGATTTGCAAACCTCGGGTTGGTGCAAAGCTAGTTCCTGTACTTGGCAAGACCTGAGGCGTAAGCAGCCGAACTGCAGAATCTCCCCAGGCAAAATAGCTTTTGCACCTCACAAAAGGTAGCATATCAAACATATGTATAACTACATGCATGGATGTCTGAGGGCATCTTGCTTGTATGGAGTTATTTTTTATGTTTCCCCCTAAGAGACAGGCAAACGGCAGTATTTACATTGCTAAAGTGCAGGCAGCGCAAAGCACTCTGCTGTGAAGTAAACAGCGGGGGATATTAAAATTCAATATGTAAAAGTAATGGAGTAATGAAAGATGTACAGCACTACGTACAGCATGTATAACAAGGACATGAATATTCCAACTGATAAATAACATGCTTAGCGGGCTGGTTTCTGGGCAGAGAACCGGGGCTAAAATCACCAGTCTCAACAGAAACCGGAAATAGGAGGATAAAATCCAATCCCATTTTTCTTGGAAACACTATATAATTCCGCCGAAGAAGCTTCGCGAATGAGAAGCGAAACGTCTTCAAAGAAAAACCAGAAAGTGCAGTTGCCTCTTGAAAAAGCACCTTGGGGACAACCATGACCTGGATGCAGGGGTGGGATTCTACCGGTTTGGACTAGTTCAGGCAAACTGGTAGCTCCAACGATCAGCTGGGAGCGAACCGGTTCGCTTCGACAATCAGGTGGTCCTGCCCGCCCGCCCCTGCGCTTTACTGACCTATATCCTCTCAGCTGATTCATGCGGCAGAGCAGATTGCCGCGCCTCAGCTGTGTTACTCCCCAGCAGTAACGCGGAAGATAAGTTTTCGTAAAACTGTGCACGTACGCGCAGAGCGCCCAATCACCGAACCGGTTGTTAAACCGACAGGATCCCACCACTATCCGGATGACTGAGAATCTCCACAGACTAGGGGTGTCAAATTCCATAGACCAGGGGTGTCAAACTCAACACCAGGTTTGATACCCTGGTCTATGGAATTTGACTTAAAAAATTAAATTAAATTAAATTAAATTAAATTTAAATTAAATTAAATTAAATTAAATTAAATTAAATTAAATTAAATTAAATTAAATTAAATTAAATTAAATTAAATTAAATTAAATTAAATTAAATTAAATTAAATTAAATTAAATTAAATTAAATTAAATTAAATTAAATTAAATTAAATTAAATTAAATTTCCTAAAGGAGAGAGAGATAAAGAGACAGGCCTATGGGTTGGATCTGGCCCACGAGGTACTTAGATCTGGCCTGTGGGGCTGCCCTGGAAACATCAAAGGACCAGCCCACAGTGCCTCTGCCAATGAAAATGGAGCTCAGGAGGGCCATGTGTTCCGTTTTCACAGGCAGAAGGTTGCAAGAGGCCATTTCAGCCGAAAACAGAGCTCGGGAGCCCATTTTCACTGGCAGATCGCTCAGGCCACCACCTCCCCCCACCCCACACATACACAACTGATATTGAGCTGGCCATGCCACCACCCCAGCCTCAACCCCCCCCCCCTCCAGGTCAAACACAGCCCTGATGCAGCCCTCAATGAAATCGAGTTTGACACCCTTGCCATAGACTATAATTCAGTATTTCTCAAATTGGGCAAATTTAAGGTATGTGGATCTCAGTCCCCAGATGAAATTCATGTATGAGCTTTGGATATATAGAATAGAATAGAATAGAATAGAATAGAATAGAATAGAATAGAATAGAATAGAATAGAATAGAATAGAATAGAATAGAATAGAATAGAATAGAATTTTATTGGCCAAGTGTGATTGGACACACAAGGAATTTGTCTTGGTGCATATGCTCTCAGTGTACATAAAAGAAAAGATACGTTCATCAAGGTACAACATTTACAACACAATTGATGGTCAATATATCAATATAAATCATAAGAATTGCCAGCAACAAGTTATAGTCATACAGTCATAAGTGGAAAGAGATTGGTGATGGGAACTATGAAACGATTAATAGTAGTGCAGATTCAGTAAATAGTCTGACAGTGTTGATGGAAATTATTTGTTTAGCAGAGTGATGGCCTTCGGGAAAAAACTGTTCTTGTGTCTAGTTGTTCTGGTGTGCAGTGCTCTATGGTGTCGTTTTGAGGGTAGGAGTTGAAACAGTTTATGTCCAGGATGTGAGGGATCTGCAAATATTTTCACGGCCCTCTTCTTGATTCGTGCAGTATACAGGTCCTCAATGGAAGGCAGGTTGGTAGCAATTATTTTTTCTGCAGTTCTAATTATCCTCTGAAGTCTGTGTTTTTCTTGTTGGGTTGCAGAACTGAACCAGACAGTTATAGAGGTGCAAATGACAGACTCAATAATTCCTCTGTAGAACTGGATCAGCAGCTCCTTGGGCAGTTTGAGCTTACTGAGTTGGCGCAGAAAGAACATTCTTTGTTGTCCTTTTTTAATGATGTTTTTGATGTTAGCTGTGCACAGAGATATGCAGAATTAGAGACAAGGAGCTATGAACAGAGTTACAGTTAGTCCTCGATTTACAACAGTTCATTGAGTGACCGTTTGAAGTGACAACAGCACTGAAAAAAGTGACTTATGACTGTTTTTCACGCTTACGATCCCTATAGGGATGTTGCAGCATCCCTATGGCCACATGATCAAAATTCAGACACTAGGCAACTGACTCATACTTACGACGTGTCCCAGGGACAGGGGATCCCGTTTTTGCGACCTTCTGACAAGCAAAAACGGTGGGGAAGGCAGATTCACTTAACAACCATGTGACTAACTTAAGAACCGCAGTGATTCACTGAGGGACTGTGGCAAGAAAGGTTGCGAAATGGGCAAAATTCATTCAAGAACTGTCTTGCTTAGCAAAAGGTGCAGGCTCAATTGTGGCCGTAAATCGAGGACTCCTGTAATCCCAGGATGCAAATGCTGGGACTCAAGATCAACAAAAGTCCTTCCTGTTAAAGACTTCTTCAGCTTCAGTAGCAATAATACAAGAGCAAACAATAGATTCAAACTTAATGTCAACCGCTTCAATCTTGATTGCAGAAAATATGACTTCAGTAACAGAGTTGTTAATGCTTGGAATACACTACCTGACTCCTAAAAGCTTTAACCAAAAACTGTCTACCATTGACCTCTCCCCATTCCTAAGAGGACTATAAGGGGCGTGCATAAATGCACAAAAGTGCCTACCGTTCCTGTCCTATTGTTTCCTTTCAATATATGTTCCTGTATATAATGTTATGACAAAATAAAATAAAATAAAAAGTCCCCATTATCCCACATGGAAACTTTTACCATTAAGAACGCATTTATAAAACAACTGTCCGGTAGATGTAGGAGATTTCCGAAGTGCAGGGATTTAAAATTAAAATCAATACCTTCACAATATAGAAGTTTTAGTGCCCACCATTATAGTGGTGGATTTCGGATTGTGATTTCCTTTCGCATTGTTTGCATGGTCCTGGGGAGTTGAGAAGATCAATGCTAATGACTCATAGTTAAACTGATACCAAAAAGGAGTGCAGATCTTTTATCCTATTCAGCATTTAAAAGTCATCAGTAAGGAAGCCTTTATAATGTTAGTGGTTTCTGTTTTCTTGAGGAAATTCTACCCTCCGTGGTTTAATCAGATAAATCAAAGGTAAACAACACAACAGAGAACATTATTATTTTTCAGAAGGTTTGCAGGGCTGGCTTCTAACACTTGGATTTTAATAATGGGACTGTGTATGTTCAGTGTTTGCTCTGCTATATGGCGGTGCAAAGAAGTATGTGAAAATTCTGACTGACATATTTGACAGCTTGCAGCAATAAATCCAGGTCAGAAGAGGTCTTATGGGAAAGAGATGTTCCTTTGGAGATGTTCCCATGTGACAGCACAGAGTAACATGTCCTCCTTCATGACTTCGGAATAATAGAGTTGGAAAGGACCTTGGAGGTCTTGGAGACCAGTGGTCACCAACTGGTGGTCCGTGGACCACTGGTGATCCGCAGGAAAATTTTGGTGGTCCGCAGAAAAATGATTTGCAATTTTTATATTGCACTAAATCAGGGAGCCTCAAACTACGGCTCCTGGACTGAATAAATGCAATGAACGTTTATGTTGCTCCAGAGAGTTTCCCCTTTCAGGGTCTTTTTGTGAGGGTCGGAGGGGGGCAGAAATTCTGACTTGGGGTCTGCTTCAGCCTCCTGGTGTGCGGCTTTGGGCGAAGGCTGGAGGGAAGTGCTGCTGGTGGTGAAGAGCCGAGGGCCTTGTTCCAGTGGGACTGCATCATGGCCTGGAACTGGCTGACCATCTCAGTTCGCTGACCCTCCAGGTGCCGGTACCTGGCTTTGCACTCCCACAGGTCTTCCCTCTGCTTGGAAAGCCTATGCTCCTAGTCCTCAGTGAGGTGCTTCTGTTGAGCCTCCTTCTCGGTCAGATCCAATTTGAACTGACCCAGATGTTTGGCCAACTCTTTCTCGTGGTGGCTGCTTAGCTCCAACAACTGCTTCCTGTTGGGGCCCTAAGGAGCCCGGGTGAGGAGGCAAGGAGTGGATCATCGAGTTGACCACGCCCACCCAGTCACATGACCACCTAGCCTCGCCCACTCAGCCGGTCATTAAGAAGATCATATTAGTGGTCCGTGGGATTTGAAATTATAAATGTAGCGGTCCCTGAGATCCAAAAAGTTGCTGACCCCTGATATATATTATTTAATATGTATTTGACTAAATAAATAAATAAATAAATAAATAAATAAATAAATAAATACGTTTTAAAAAAATACAGAGCAACTAATAGGACCGTGATGGCCAACCTTCTCCAGACCGAGTGGCCAAAGCGCACACGTGAACTCCCAAAATGCAATGCGTGTGTACCCCCTGTATGCATGCAAAGCCCCCCTGCATGCATGTGCACCCTTCCCCGTGCATGTACATGCGCCCTACGCACGTGCCCCCCCGGATGCGCCCACACCCCACACAAGTGCCCACGCATGCACCCCCTGTGCATGCGTGGCAGCGACTCAAAGACCAGCTGGCTGGCAGGAAGCGGGCATGCATGTGCCTTGGAGCTGAGCTGGGGCGATGGCTCCTGTGCCCACAAGAAGTGGCACTGCATGCCTCCATTGGTACACCTATCATAGGTTCACCATCATGGCATAGGACCGGGATATCTTCGGGACCGCCTTCTGCTACCACATGCCTCCCACCGACCGGTACGCTCCCATAGAGAGGGTCTCCTCAGGGTGCCGTCAGCCAAACAGTGTCGGCTGGCGACCCCCAGGGGGAGAGCCTTCTCTGTGGGGGCACCTACCCTCTGGAACGAGCTTCCCCCAGGACTTCGACAACTTCCTGACCTCCGGACTTTTCGCCGCGAGCTGAAGACGTACCTATTCTTCCGAGCAGGACTGGCTTGATAGGGGTTTTTAATTCGTTTTTAAATGGGGTTATTTTATATTATGTATTTTATATTTAAATTTAGGCCACATTGAATAAGTTTTTTAAATAGTTTTTATTGTAATATATTGTATTGTTTTTACTTGGCTGTTCTGAGTCCTTCGGGAGAAGGGCGGTATAAAAATTAAAATATTATTATTATTATTATTATTATTATTATTATTATTATTATTATTATTATTATTATTATTATTATTATTATTATTATTATTATTATTATTATTATTATTATTATACAAGTTAGCCCGCAGCTCTCATATTTTGATGTAACTTTCAGCTCATATCCATGCGAAAGTGTGGAACTAAACTGTGCTCGTCTCAGCTCATTTTATGTTAAAATGGGGACAAAATGCTCCTTTGCAATAAAACGCTTACCGGATGAATACCTCATGCATAAAAAGAAATCAATTTCGTTGGGAAAAATGGTATTTGGGAATAATGTGAATTATCATGCATTTTATCTTTTAAATTGTAAATACATATGGAAATAGCCCACAATGGACACACATTAACATTCACACTTGACTTGGACCAAAAGTTAGCTAAAAGCTTCATCCTCCAGAAGCATCTAAAAATGATTTCAGAGTCTCTCTGATTCGGGCTGGGAATCAGATGAGACAAATTCATGAGGACACAGTGGGGGGAAATGAAATTGTCAAGATATGTTTCAGCTGTACTGAGGTGCCAATTAGACTTATGTCCCAAACAGAGAAGGGAACAGAATGTTTGGCCTAATGGGAAAAATCGGAATATTGGATCCAGTTTTGATCGTGTTCGATCGTGGGAGACAATGAAGAGGCAGGACGACAAACAGTAACTTCAGCTCTTTATTTAAGTAAGTGACTTCTGAAGCAACTGAACTGTCCACCGATTCAGCCACTGATAGTGCTTTATTTTTCACGTCGCTTGAATGCACCAATCAGCGGCGGGAATTCAAATGTCCGGCTAAACCCGGACCTGAGTGAAGCCTACATCCCCCCCACCCCGGCTTCACTCCCTATTTACATATTCAACAGGTCACCACAATATAAAAAAGATGCTGAGACTCTAGAACAGCGGTTCTCAACCTGTGGGTCATGACCCCGTTGGGGGTCATATGACGATTTGCCAGGTGTCACCTAAGACCATCAGAAATATGGGAAGTATACTTGTGAGTCGAAGAATCGCGCTCCAATGGTTGACTCCACAAGCCAGCTGCAGGCTCTTCAAATCGCTAGCCGAATTCGGCTTCAGGTGCGATGAATTAAAAAAGAGAGAAATCTTTGCTCTGATGTCTCCCTCTTAATAGGGCACGAGTCTCCGCTTTAATGCCTCTGTCTTCAAGGCAATCACAAGCAGTTCAGATCGCTAGCCAATACAGCTTCAGGCGCGATAAATTCAAAACGAAAATAATTTTACGGTTGGGGTCGCCACATTGTGGGGAATTGTATTAAAGGGGTCACAGCACTATAAAGGTTGAGAACCACTGCTCTAGAATGAGTGCAGAGAAGAGCAGATCCCTTTCAACTCTGTTATTCTGAAAAACCAATCATTGTCTGAGAAATAATTACCGTATATACTCGAGTATAAGCCGAGTTTTTCAGCACGTTTTTTGTGCTGAAAAACGTCCCCTCGGCTTATACTCGGGTCTATACGGCTTATACTCGAGTTTTTTTTTTTTAAGCCCCTCGGCTTATACTCGAGTATATACGGCTTATACTCGAGTTTTTTTTTTTTTTCTTTTTTTCACATTTTACCGGACGGCGCGGGGAAGCCCTGCCGGTGCAGTGAGGGGGCGGGGCGGGGGAGCCGCCAGCCTTCTCAGCTGAGGGAGGGAGGGTTTCCCCAACCGGTAGGTGCCTCATTTCCCACCCTCGGCTTATACTCGAGTCCCCAGTTTACCCCAGTTTTTGGGGTAAAATTGGGGACCTCGGCTTATACTCGGATCGGCTTATATTCGAGTATATACGGTAAGTAAATTATCATAGATGGGATTCCAGGTTTTCTAGAGGCTATTGGTTATTTAAATAAAGTACCTTATCTCGAGTAAGACTATTTACTATGCTAGCTAAGCTTCTCTCTCTCTCTCTTATAAATGCTGTTCCATTTGAAATTTACTCATGGCTTATAATAGTCATCCAGTTATTTATTTCCCCAAAAATTCTCCCAGATGCACCTATTTTTCAGTAAACATCCCTAGAAGGAGGCTTTCCTTTTCTAAACATCTTGTCATTGTCTTCATGGTTATTTCTTCAGCAAGTCGAATTAGGGAAATTAGAGATCAACTTGTTTCCATCATGCATGCTTCAGTAAATTCTCCATCCAAAATTCATGGAGGCAGATTAAATACTCTGTGCCGGAATATATTTTGGCCCTGCGCGTTCCAAGAGACCATCAGCGGGTACTGGTGAATTAGTCTTAAGATGAAGGCTGTGGTGCTACTTTCCTTCCAGTAATTTATTTAAGGAATGTTAATGAAGTAATATTTGGATCAGACAAACTGCAGACTAACAAATGAGATTGAGGGACTATGTTTTATTGTTAGAGGCTTAATTCCCCAATAACAAAGGACTGTGCTCCCTTGAAAGGCTAATAAAGAGAAAGCCATGAGTTATTTTATTAGGTTGGAAAAGGCAAAAGTGGTTTGGAATAATCCAAGTAATCAATAAAGGACAATATTTACAGCTCAGGGTTGAAATGAGGGATCCTTGGTGCTCTCTGAGCTTGCTTGTTTTCTGGCAGATGTTTCATTATCCTAACTAGGTAACATCATCAATGCTAGTAAAAAGTGTGGCTTGCTTGTTGTTTGTCTATAAATATGCAAAAGCCTTTGATTGTGTGGACAATATAGACAAATTGTGGCAAGTTCTTAAAGAGATGGGAGTACCAGACCAGATCTAAGTCCCAGACCACACTGTAACATCATTGCAAAAAAGGCATTAAGAGTGGTAAATCTTATTTTACAAAGTTTTCTCTCTGGTAACACTATACTCCAAACTAGGGCATCTAAAACCTTTACCAGACCTATACTTGATTACAGCTCACCTGTCTGGAACCCTCACTGTATTTCAGACAGCAATACATTAGAATAGAATAGACTTTTCACTTAAAGTATCAAATCTGGCAGAAATGGCAAAAATCTCTGCTTACTTGAAAGACTATACACAAGAAAAATATATTTTAGAATGGAAAATGTGGATTGATTATATTCAAAATAAGTATCAGATAAAAAAATATCGAATAGCATATGAGTAAATTTAGGAAAATTTTTGTATTAGATATATTTCTGAAGGAGAGGGGAATTGAGAGTGTGATTAAGTGTGGAGAGACTAGAGATTATAATTTAGGAATTATTTTAGATTATGATTGTTAGTTTTGATACCCTGCATTTTGTTCTGGGAAGTCGGGGTGGGGGGTGGGGGGTAAGGGGGAGGGGAATTGGAGGGTTGAGGCTAGAGATGGAGTGATGGTTAATGTACAGGGATTATTGAAGATGTATAAATATAATTAATGTAGGGTCGGGTCTGCCCAGTTGCCATTTTAGAACGGTGGGGAGGGAGAAAAGAGACAGTAGGAGGTAGGAAAGAGGAGAAGAGGAAGGAAGAGGGGTAGAAGAGGGAGAAGGAAGGTGTAGGGTGGAGGGAGGAGAGAATGTAGATAAGAGAAGGAGAGGAAGGTCTGGAAAGTAAAAGAAGGTAGAAGAGGGAAGAGTGTTAAAAAGTGGGGTGGTGACTGGGCAGGCCCGACTAATTGTATATAACTGTACATTGAATGAGTTGTTCGACATGATTGTAAAAATAAAACTTTTTTATGGGAAGAATAGAATAGAATTTTATTGGCCAAGTGTGATTGGACACACAAGGAATTTGTCTTTGGTGCATATGCTCTCAGTGTACATAAAAGAAAAGATACGTTCATCAAGGTACAACATTTACAACACAACTGATTGTCAATATATCAATATAAATCATAAGGATTGCCAGCAACAAAGTTACAGTCATACAGTCATAAGTGGAAAGAGATTGGTGATGGGAACTATGAGAAGATTAATAGTAGTGCAGATTTAGTAACTAGTTTGACAGTGTTGAGGCAATTATTTGTTTAGCAGAGTGATGGCCTTCGGGAAAAAAATGTTCTTGTGTCTAGTTGTTCTGTTGTGCAGTGCTCTATAGCGTCATTTTGAGGGTAGGAGTTGAAACAGTTTATGTCCTGGATGTGAGGGATCTGTAAATATTTTCACAGCCCTCTTCTTGATTCGTGTAGTATACAGGTCCTCAATGGAAGGCAGGTTCCATTGAGAGGGTCCAGAAATAATTTACTAGAAGAGTACTCAAATCTTCTGCTCGAAATAAAATTCCCTATACCACCAGGCTTGGAATTTTAGGTCTAGATAGCCTCAAACTACATCGTCTACATTTTGACCTATGTTTAGTTCATAAGATTACGTACCAAAATGTTCTATCTGTAAATGAGTACTTTAATTTCAACCATAATAACACAAGGGCTATCAATAGATTTAAACTCAATGTAATTCGCTCTAAACTTAATTGTAGGAAATATGAGTTCTGTAATAGAGAAGTAAATGTCTGGAACACTCTACCTGATCCTATTGTTAGTCTCTCTAATCCCCATACTTTTCACAATAAACTGTCTACCGCGGACCTTTCATGTTTCTTAAGAGGTCCCTAAGGGGGCATACATAAGCGCACCAGCATGCTTACCGTCCTTGTCCTACTGTTCCCAATTATATGTAATAATTCTAGGTATTTATGGCTATGTTTTGCCAATTTGTATCCTTTTTTCTGCCAATTTTTTCATGTGTCCATGTCTATGTCTATTCTGTTACTTGTTTTCTTGTACTTGTTGACAAATAAATTAATCATCATCATCATCTTATTTGTTTCTTGAGAAACCTATATGCGAGTCAAGAAGCAACAGTGAGAACTGGACACGGAACCATTGATTGGTTCAAAATTGGGAAAGGATCCGGCAAGGCTGTATACTGTCACCCTGCCTATTTAACTTATATGCAGAGCACATCATGAGAAAGGCAAGGCTAGATGAATTAACAGTTGGAATTAAGATTGCCAGGAGAAATATCAACAGCCTCAGATATGCAGATGATACCACTCTAATGGCAGAAAGTGAAGAAGAATTAAAGAGCCATTTGATGCAGGTGAAGAAGGAGAGTGCAAAAGTTGGCTTGAAACTCAATATTAAGAAAACTAAGATCATGAAATCCAGCCCTCTCAATTCCTGACAAATAGATGGGGAAGAAATGGAGGTAGTGACAGATTTAATTTTCTTGGGTTCCAAGACCACTGGAGATCAGGACTGCGGCCAAGAAATTAAAATATGCTTGTTCCTGGAGAGGAAAGCTATGGCAAATCTAGACAGCATTCTAAAAAGCAGAGACATCACCCTGCCAACAAAAGTGTGTATAGTCAAGGCTATGGTTTTCCCAGTTGCAATCGATGGCTGTGAAAGTTGGACCATAAGGAAGGCTGAGCGCCAAAGAATTGAGGCCTTTGAACTCTGGTGCTGGAGAAGACTCCTGCGAGTTCCTTGGACTGCAAGGCGATCAAACTGGTCAGTCCTAGAGGAGATCAACCCTGACTGCTCTTTAGAAGGCCAGATCCTGAAGATGAAACTCAAATACTTTGGCCACCTAATGAGAAGGAAGGACTCACTGGAGAAGAACCGAATGCTGGGAACATTTGAGGGCAAAAGAAGAATGGGACGACAGAGAGTGAGGTGGCTGGATGGAGTCACTGAAGCAGTTGGCGTGACCTTAAATGGACTCCAGAGAATGGTAGAGGACAGGAAGGCCTGGAGGAACATTGTCCATGGGGTCGCAATAGGTCGGACACAACTTCACAACTAACAACAACAACAAATGCAAAAGAGACAATCAATTAGTCCAAAAGAGAAAAAAGACTCCAGTAGCTCTCTACCAGGCATCAGCACTTAGATCAGCATAGATTAACTCCAAGGTCAACTTCAAACCAACAATCAAGTACGCAATACCCCAATCAAGAAACTGTCAAAGAGCTATTCATAAACAGCCCAAACAAATAATCTATAAGACCACCTCCACCCACACAAACAGGCAAGACACCAGAATATAAACTAACAGCCAACAGCACTCCTTACTAGCACTGATGATGTTACCTAGTCGGGTAATGAAACATCTGCAAGAAAACAAGCAAGCTCAGAGAGCACCAAGGACCCTTCAGTCCAAGCAATCTCTGAAATTCTCCCTACCTGACTGTCCATCTGTATTTATTTATTGATTCGATTTGATTTGATTTGTATGCTGCCCATCTCATGTAGAGGTGACTATAGGTGGCTTACATACATTGAAAACCAGTAAACATTAGAACGATAAAACAATAAATAACAATATAGACAAAAAGTCAGTGGACGTGGCAGTACCTGTAGACGACAGAATAGAAGTGAAAGATCTGGAGAAAATAATAGAATACAAAGACCTTTTTTTTTAAAATTTGAATTTATATCCCGCCCTTCTCCGAAGACTCAGGGCGGCTTACACTATGTCAAGCAATAGTCTTCATCCATTTGTATATTATATACAAAGTCAACTTAATTGCCCCCAACAATCTGGGTCCTCATTTTACCTACCTTATAATGGATGAAAGGCTGAGTCAACCTTGGGCCTGGTGGGACTTGAACTTGCAGTAATTTCAAGCAGCTGTGTTAATAACAGACAGACTTAGTCCGTTGAGCCACCAGAGACCTGCAAATAGAAATAGAATGACTATGGCAAAAGAAAGCAAAAGTAGTACCAATAGTCACAAATGCCTTGGGTGCAATCCCAAAACAACTGGAGCACCATTTGAACACCATTGCATTGACAAATTCACCATCAGTCAATTGCAAAGGGTAGCTTTATTTGGTGTTGTACAGGGCCTCTGGTGGCTCAGACTGCTAAGACAGTCTGTTATTAACACAGCTGCTTGCAATTACTGCAGGTTCAAGTCCCACCAGGCCCAAGGTTGACTCAGCCTTCCATCCTTTATAAAGTAGGTAAAATGAGGACCCAGATTGTTGGGGGCAATAAGTTGACTTTGTATATAATATACAAATGGATGAAGACTATTGCTTGACATAGTGTAAGCCGCCCTGAGTCTTCGGAGAAGGGCGGGATATAAATGCAAATAAATAAAAAAAGTGTTCCAAAAGACAGGAGACATACTAGAAACGGCTCTTCTTCTGGACCCTGCCATCTGAAAATCCTTGGCCGATGGAGTCCACAGCATGCCTTTCTTGCCAGCATGGGTGAGTCAGGCTAATCCCATTGGGATGAGATGTTTCTTCAGATAGCCTGGACCTATGCCATGAAGGGCTTTAAAAGTAATAACCAATAACTTGAATTGCACCCAGAAACAAACTGGCAGCCAACGCAGCTGTTGTGGCTCCTGCCCCCGAACCTGGCCCCATGCCCGAAACTGCCTTGGAGCCGGGCCTGCTGCCAGAAAGTGACTCGGAGCCGGGCCTGCTTCCAGAAAGTGACTTGGACAGTGAGGAGGAAGGGCTGTCAGGACTTACCTCGGAAGCACTGGCCTCCCTGGCTCAGCTCCAGGAGCCAGAAGCAGGCCAGGTGAAAGAGATAACGAGGCCTCCTTCCCCTGATTCTTCCCCCCCCAGGCCACGCCTGCAGACCCAGCTGACAGCAATCAGGCTTGGCTGAATCCTAGGTTTCATAGGCAGGAGAGAAGGGAACAACAGAAGCAGGGGAGGAGCAGGCCTAGGAAATGCTGAGTCATGAAGCCACACCCCACAGGATATAAAAGGCAGCAAGAGCTGGTGTGTCTCTTTGTATCAGGCAAATCCACTGATTGACTAGAGCTGAAGGTTGTGACTCACCAGCATCTTGGCAGCTAATGAGGGCTCTTGGCAGATGCTGGCTCTTTTGCTGCCAGAGCTGATAAGAGCCGGCTAATTAAGCCATCGTTCAGACGGAGGCGAGGAGGACATAACAGCAGCTTGCAGAACAGCAGTGTAAAAGAGCCAACCTAGGGTCCCCAAGAACTACACCAGGGGTGAAATGCACTTACCTTCGCTACTGGATCGCAAACGTGAGCGTGCATGCCTCCTACATGCATGCTCAGAGCCTTCTGCGCATGCACAGAGGGTCAAAAACAGGACGTGATGATATCCAGGCAGGTAGGCGGAGCCTCCTGCCACTGGCCTCACCGGATCGCATGAGCTGGATAGATCCGGATGAATTTCACCACTGAACTAGACACACCGGTTGTGTGCTTCTGAATACTCTTCAAGGCTAGCCCCATGTAGAGTGCATTGCACTAGTCCAGACATATTCAGAACATATTTAAATCTAGCTAGCTCTCTGATGTGCCTGCTCCAAAAATAATTGGACAAAACTAAAACTTGAATCGCATTTCAAGGTAATCAAGATTAAATTAAATACATTTAGATGTAATTGCCTCTTCCCATAAAGTTAATCATTTTCTCTTCTTTCAAGATTTGCCTTCTCTAAATTGTGTGCCTGTGATGTACACGTTCGTGGATTTTAACCACCCCAGTTATAGAATTGAAGTTGTTCGTGCAAAAGATTCCATAATTTGTTTTCACCTTGGTTGAGTTGGGTAGGGGTAAAAGGAGGCTTAAAGTGTCACCCTTGAAATCGAAGACGGTATTTCATTCAGCTTGCACTATAGGAGGAATTCAATTATATTTGAAACAGTGCAATTAGACATTATTGGGTAAAACAAATTTGATTTGAATTCCCATGTAAAATTGACAATCTGGAACCTACCTTATTTAAAAATGATGAGGGTTTTTTTCCCCCCCCTGAAAAACCTGGGTGGAAAATGGGATAATTACCTTTAACCGGTTAATTATTAATGGTAGTTCAAAGACCTTTAAAAGATTGCAGGAGGAATATTACGTAAATTATATTTACATAACAGCTGCATGGCATGATATACAATTAAAGCATCTCTTAAGTTCTTCTTCTAGCAGTCACTGCACCACTGAAAGTTTTTTTTTAAATAAAACCTAAATCACCAATTCAATATTACCTGAAACTGGAAAAGCTTTCAAGCTTTAAGGTGTGGGGGAAAACATAAGAAGTTTGAAAATGGAGAATTCTGAATTTATAGACTGTACCAGTGGTTCTCAACTTGTGGTCTGCCAGACCCTGGAGGTCCACAGCGGGTCCAGAAAAGCTTGAAGAAATGTTAGGATTTAAACCTTGAGTTAAATCTTCAGGGCCTGTGGCCATAATCCATGGCCACAAAGGGTATTTAAAGGGATGGTATTCATTTACCTTCGCTACCGGTTTGCAAATGGGACCGTGGACATTCCACCTCTGTGCATGCGCAGGATCTTCTGTGCATGCATAGAGCATCAAAAACAGGGTGTGATGATATCTGGGTAGGTGGGCAGAGCTTCCCATAGCTCCCATTACCGGTTTGCATGAACCGGATAGAACTGGATGAATACCACCACTGGCGTCCATGGTGAAGAAAAGGTTGAGAACCATTGAATTACACAATCAATGGTCCCAGGCTTTGCTAAATGTATTTAATTAATTAATTTACTAAATTAAATTAAGTATGATGTGCATGATTTCAAAACTAGGTGAATTTAACGTAACAAATTTAATGTGTTAATTAAACTAGGTTAATTTAATTTAACAAAAGAGTATTTTGTTAAATTTGGGAGGGGGAAGTTATGGGATTCCACAACAGATGTTAGAAAAAGGTCGACTTTTCTTTTTATGTTGGAGATGTAACTGATTTGAAGGAATATGATCCGATTGTCTCCTTTAGTCACTCATTTCTCTGTTGGACCATGAGCTTGGAGGAAGATCTGTTCAGAGATGTTCAGCCAAATTCACTTAACAATCGTCTTACCGCAGTGATTCATTTAACAACTGTGGCAAGAAAGGTGGTAAAATTGGGCAAAACTCAATAATAAATGCCTACTTAGCAACAGAAATTTTGGGCTTGATTGTGGTTGCAAATCGAGGAGTACCTGTACTGGATTACAAGGCCAAAGGTTGAACTAGCCTTGGCGCTCTTCTGCTCTTCCTCTTCAAAGCATTGGATTGGCCACAGATCAATGGTAGAAATATTTGTACAATTAAACAAAGTTATAACCAGTCCTCTTTGGAATGAGATGATATATAACCATACTCTCCAATCAATAATTAAGGGAGGGGGAAATTAGGTTTTGCCCAAGCTCCTTACAAAAATAAAATTTATGACAACATTAAAAAAACAAATTTAGATTCCAATGCAATGCTTGTCTCATCCGTATAATATTGGAAAATTATATTTACCTTGCACCTTAATTCAAATCCATTACTATCTTCTGAACCTGTTCAGCCATGTCATATTGTATATTAGCCAGGATGAAACATCCATTGACTCTTGAGCTGAAAAACTAGCGGGCTTAAGCAAACAATTTTTTTTCCTTAATGCATTCAACATTTCAATTTGGTGAGTTGCTTAGAAATTATTGCTAAGAATACAGAGAGGGACAGAAAGAGTGTCCATATATTAAATGTATAATTAAGGATGAAAGTTATTTGGCTGCAATTTTCATTTCTCTTTGCCTCTTTACCTTCTTCCACCAAAGTTGCTAATGTATCTTTATAGTCTCGCAACGCGGATACGGGATTCCAATACCACCTTAAACTCTAGTGCAGTTTGTTGTGCAATTTAGTAAATTAGTACATCATTTGCAAACCATGGTTTATGGCTTATGGTGTTATGTCAAGCCATCCAGTTGTGAGCTATAAATAAACATGCCACAGCTCCAAGTGTGACTTAACTGATAGAGTGTGATGTTTTACTTGAGTGGTTTTGTTATACAAATGCAACATTTCTCAACCTCAGCAACTTTAAGAGATGTGGACTGCAACTCAAGGAATTCCCCAGCCAGGATGCTGGGAGTTGAGGTCCACGCCTCTTTGAAGTTGCTGATGTTGAGAAAACATTGTACTAATAAATATGGTGAAAAGAATATTGTTGCCTCGGATAAAATGTGAATTGTTGCACTAGGAATTCACATGTTAGTATGAGCCATGGTGGCACAGTGGTTAGAGAGCAGTACTGCAGGCTGCTTCTGCTGACTGCCGGCTGCCTGCAATTTGGCAGTTCAATTCTCACCAGGCTCAAGGTTGATTCAGCCTTCCATCCTTCTGAGGTGGATAAAATGAGGACCAGATTGTTGGGGGCAATATGCTGACCTGTAAACCGCTTAGAGAGGGCTGTCAAAGCACTGTAAAGTGGTATATAAGTCTAAATGCTATTGTTATTGCTATTGCTAGTGATTTGGCCATCATTTCCCAGACCTACCTTCATTCTGAGGCATAGTGAGAGATGAATAATAGAGCGGCGTGGTGGCCTGGTGGCGAAGACTCTCGCCTCCCACTCAGAAGGTTGAAAGTTGAATCCTAGGAAGCGACAGATGTTTCTCTATTAGAGCATAAAGCAAAAAAAAAAAAATCTGCTGTGAACTCCACATGGTGTCAGGAAGGCATCTGGCCAGTAAATACTCAGCTCCATTCAGTCACCCCAACTCTACTTTGAATTAGGGGATTACAGGATCTTAAAAAGTGAGAGATGAATAATGGTAAAAGCCACACATATGAACAAAATATAAGAAATACTGGAAATACCCTGAAAAAGATCTGCATGGTGATCTTTTTTTCAGATGGGGGAAATAAAGCAAATAATTTCAGAAACAGGATTTTCCAAAGAGGTCCCCAAATCTGCAAAGTTTTTCAAATATATTTCTCAGGAACCATCTCCCCAATAAAAAACAATATCAAAGTCCAGTGTGAATTTAAAGGCAAAATTCCCTTGGATCCAACTATGTGAAAAAAGTATTCCAGTTGAGTTCCATAGGTGCTTTTTCAGGAGGCAACTGGGCTTTCTTGTTTTTTTCCTTTTGAAGACATTTTGCTCCTCATCCAAGAAGCTTCTTCAGCTCTGACAGGCTAGTGGGCAATGAAAGGATTTATATTCCTTGCAGACAGCTGGTCATCGGCATCCTTTTAGAGAGCTGTTGAAGCACTTGGAGATTCCAGCTGATTAAAGAAGCTCTCAAGAACCACATCTTTGCAATGCCAATGCCAAGGAAAAGCGACGAGGTCTGAAGATATATGGGCATTTCTGAAATAATTAACCAGGACACACATTTTTCTCACTCTTTTCAAAATGAAAACCGAAATTTCTTCAGCAACAAAATGAAAGTCTTTCAAGCAGGCTTGAACTCTGGATCGGTTGAATATTTATTTAAGAAATCTTAATGGAGTTCTTCCCCTTCCCTTTCCTCTTCCCCTTTCCCTTCTCCTTCTCCTCCTTCTCCTCTCTTTCACCTTCTCCTCCTTCTCTTCCTCTTTCTCCTCTTCCTTCACCTTCTCTTCCTCCTTCTCCTTCTCCTCCTCCTCCTCCTTCTCCTCCTTCTCCTTTGCCTCCTCCTCCTCCTCCTCCTCCTTCTTCTCCTCTCCTCCTCCTCCTCCTCCTCCTCCCTCCTCCTCCTCCTTCTCCTTCTCCTCCTTCTCCTCCTTCTTCTTTTTCTTTGTTATGCATGTAATTTTAACTGCAAGAGAAGGAAAAATAAAATCTTACTTTTCTTGCAGGTTTTTTTCTTTAATCTGAAGCTTACTCTGAATGGAGAAGTCATGGGAGACAGCTCACCCTACCCCACCTCAGTTTTTGCATTCATCAGCAAAAGCAGACAGTTCCATTGTTCCTCCCTTTACAGGAGGATGGGGGAAGGAAATTAACAATACCTTTTAGCGAAAGAATGCTTTCTGAAGAAAGCATTTACCTGTTACAGCAGAACTGGATAAAAACAAAAATACACAGGGCATTTAGAATGACATGCAATTAAAGGATTAAAAATTCATATATTTGATGAGAGAGAGGCTTGGAATCACTAAGCCGTTAACAGCGTGAAATGAAAAGAGAACTTATCTATTTGTTCAACCACGATATTGGGAACTGCCAGATAGGTCCCTTATCTTTTCTGAATGCTCCCATTTGCAAACAAAGCACACATTCATGCTTTGCTGGTGGGAAAATGTTTCTTATCTCAGTTGCCAAGGAGAAATTTCTCTATCCTTCTGGCTGCAATTTAAGGAAGGAGAACCTCACCACACGGATCTCCAGTAAAGCAAAGAAAACTAGTTTCTGGATAGACATAGACCAAAATTGTCATCAAATTGTCATCCAAGCCTCCCGAGAAATTGCAATCTGTTTTGGAAACATCTTCTGGGAAGTGGTTAAAAAGTCATTTGTAGGGATGGAAGTGGTCATATGCTGAACATTCATTAACCCCCTTGACATTTATTTTTTATTTTATTTTATTTGTCACAACATTATATATAAGCATAAGCATGAAATAACTATACGATATATAAGCATATATATAACCATAAGTATGTAATAACTATATTAATTGGATATAGCGAAAGGAAACAATAGGACAGGAACAGTAGGCACGTTGGTGCTCTTATGCACGCCCCTTACAGACCTCTTAGGAATGGGGTGAAGTCAATAGTAGATAGTTTTTGGTTAAAGCTTTGGGGATTTTGAGAAGAGACCACAGAGTCTGGTAGTGCATTCCAGGCATTAACAACTCTGTTTCTGAAGTCATTTTTTCTGCAATCAAGAAAATAAAATAAAAAATCAAGAAAAAAAAATCATTTGTCTCTCACTTCAAGTAAATTTCCATCCTGGAGATAGGCAGAGAAATCATAACCTCCAGATATTAAGGTAAAGGTAAAGGTTCCCCTCGCAAATATGTGCTAGTCGTTCCTGACTCTAGGGGGTGGTGCTCATCTCCATTTCAAAGCCGAAGAGCCAACACTGTCCAAAGATGTATCCATGGTCATGTGGACGGCATGGCTAAATGCCGAAGGTGCATGGAACACTGTTACCTTCTCACCAAAGATGGTCCCTATTTTTCTACTTGCATTTTTTAGGTGCTTTCGGACTGTTAGGTTGGCAGAAGCTGGGACAAGTCACAGGAGCTCACCCCGTTAGGCGGCACTAGGGATTCGAACCACTGAACTGCCGACCTTTTGATCGACAAGCTCAAATTGCAGATGGATGGAGATAATTAGGTATATTTTGTTCCCTCTCCAATTGTAGGGACTGGTATTATTTTGAAAGTCTAGTATAGACTTCTAAAAATAGATTATGCTTGTTAAATATGGATCATGTTGGGTTATTAGTCTCTAAATATTAATGACATGATGCCTAGAAGAGTAGCTCAACATGGTATCCCCACGTCTATTCATAAATATTTTTGAAGAATGTGATTTATTAAGTTTTTTAATTTTCCCATATGGGATTGTAAATACGTAAATATAAGATTGATTGATTGATTGATTGGGCAAATATCTATGTCCAGTCCCACAATAGGTGCAACAACCAGTCTTAGAACTGACAATTTATTTATTTATTTATTTATTTATTTATTTATTTATTTATTTAGTCACAACAATATATATAAGCATAAGCATGAAAGTAACTATATAATATATAAGCATATATATAAGCATAAGTATGTAATAACTATATTAATTGGATATAATGAAAGGAAACAATAGGACAGGAATGGTAGGCACATTTGTGCTCTTATGCATGTCCCTTACAGTCCTCCTAGGAATGGGGTGAGGTCAATAGTAGACAGTTTTTGGTTAAAGCTTTGGGGATTTTGAGAAGAGACCACAGAGTCAGGTAGTGTGTTCCAAGCGTTAACAACTCTGTTACAGAAGTCCTATTTTCTGCAATCAAGATTGAAGCGGTTAACATTAAGTTTAAATCTATTGTTTGCTCTTGTATTGTTGTGATTGAAGCTGAAGTAGTCTCCAACAGGAAGGACATTGCAATAGATGATTCTATGAGTTAAACGCAGGTCCTGTGGAAGGCGGCGGAGTTCAATGAAGGCATCAAAGCGATAGGTAGCTTTTGCCTTTTAGAATCAACTATCAACAGTAAACAAACAAGCAGTCAAGAAAGACACCACAGGCAGCCCTTGGCAGAGCAATCCGAAACCCTTGGAAAAGAGATTAAGATGGACGCCATGGTGTATCTATACTCAGAATAACGCAGGCAATCATATTCCCTCTGAAACTCTATGGATGTTAAAGTTGGACTTTGAAGAGGTAGCATAGAAAGAATATGGACACTTTTGACCTTTGATGTTGGACGAGGCTTCTGAGAATACCCTGGACACTGAAGAAAACAAAAGCACATGACTGTGTTATAATTAGACTTGCTGAAATCAAGGAGACTTAAATTAATCATGATTCTTGAAATCAAGGCCCCAAGCATGAAAGAGAAGATGAAGAAGGAGAAGAACATTTTCTGGAAACGAGAAGATGCATTGCAAAATAGCTCTGTTTTCTAAGGACTTTCTTGATCAAATCACCACTAATTCCCTGCTGTCTAATTTTTCATCCACCCACCCACCCCAAAACCACAAACTGTCTCTCGGTCTTGCGACGTGGTAGTTATATTTAACACAGAGGAATAAATGTAATTTATTTTACTTTCTGGTTATATATTGTACTACCATTAGTCATGTTCTCCTTTCACATTTGGGATTCTTCTACTCTATTTCAGCTGGCTAAAAGGCCACTATTTAATCCCAGATAGACCATTCTTTAACACTTCGGATTTTGGAGCCATGAGATGTATAAAATCCCTGTGATTTATTTAATTTGAGCCCGATTTTTCCCCCATACAGTAAGGACATTGGAGTAATTTCCCTGACCACTTGTTTCTGGCTGAATATTATTCAACCCAGAGACATCAAAGTGAATATTAACTCTTGAGTTCTTATTGCCATGGGTGACATTATACAGGGATTAAATGGCATGATAAGTGTCCTGCAATATAATCCATTTGACAATGGGGACATTTTCTCATCAAGCACGTTAGAAGATACATTCATGGAGAAATGCTTTGCTTTACTGATCATGGGAAACACTGGCGTATTGTTATAAATAAGTGGCTTCTTTATGGGAAGAGACAGTTTATTAATTTCTTTCCAGCATATGGTCTTTGGACAATTGTAATGATCTGTTCAGCTTTGACAATGTGATGGCCGAGTCCATCTGTTTCCTCTTCTCTTGAACTCTCTTCCATTATAGGGGTAGAAGCAGCTCTATGATCATCCTTCTCCTTTTCTTCATCTGCCCCACCAATTGCCCAAAATTGGAAGGGAATCAATGAATGAAGGCAAATATATGGATAACGTCTGTAGCCTGTTCAAATGACATGAAAGAGGGCTGTGCTGCCATCCTTAGAAGGACGTGAGGTCAGGAGATAGCCTTACAGTGACTGTGCCTCAGCTCTGTTAGTGACTTTGCTGGTCTACCTCAGTCCAATCCCACCCTCATCGCTAGTGAACTGTTGGGAACTCAGCGGGTAGGAACTGAGGTGAGACAGGTTGCAATTAACAACAACCACCTTTATTGTGAACAAGAAGTAACAGCTAACAAGCTAAACTCCTGTGTGGGCAACAGCAACAATTGCCGTCTGATAGCTGCTTAAATCCGAGAGCTGACGGAAGAACCAATGGCAGAGCTTTGTTTTTCCCGCTCCTCGGCTGCTCGCATCTCAGCCAATCAGGATCACCCGGCAGCTGGCAAGTCTGTAGGTGGCTGTTCTGTTTCCCTCCCTCAATACTCCCAACAAAGAGTCAGTCAAAGGCCTTCTTTTCTAATTTATTTACATAGATAAGTGTTCTGGCCACGTCTACCCACGGGCCTGCCGAGTCTCTGGAGATAATGAGGAAATTATAGATAAGGCCAGAATTACTCACGAATATATTATTCCCTCCATTGATACAGTTTGCCCGCGCAAATTCACTGCTTTGTCCAAGACAAAAAACCAGGAAGTTCCGCCTCCTTTTTATAGTCTCTGCAGATGTCACTGCATGACCATCATTCTTTGGCTTTGTCCCAACGCTTCCTCTGCTGCGCGCACCGGTCACGTCTGCGCAGTCTTGCATCACTCCAAAACTGTTCTTGGGGCGTTGCCAAATCAGAAGAAGGCCCGGGAGAATCAGGCCTTGCCGGCCCCTCCTCCTCCCTTTGGGTGGGTGCCAGGGAGGGAGAGGGCCCAGGAGAAGCAGGCCTTGCCAGGTCTTCTCCCTCACTTTCTGAATCATCCGAGTCCAGGAGTCCGGGTCCAGGAACCTGGGTCACAACAGTGGCATCGTAGCCCCGAGGACTTAACAGTAGGCCTTCCTGCAGCCTCCTGGGAGCAAAAATGGGCCATGGGGAGGGGTGCTGCCCCCCAATCCCCATTTTGGGCTTTGGAGGCCTTCCTGCAGCCTCCTGAGAGCAAAACGGGCTGCGGGGTAGCCCCACACACCCCGCCTCCCATTTTGGGCCTAGTAGGATTTTCTGCACTTACCTAGGAGGCAAAATGGGGCACGTGGGAACTCCTGGTAGGTGCGGGGAGGGGAGTGGCCATCCAGCAATTTAACTACCGGTTCACCTGAACCAGCCCGAACCAGTTGAATCCTACCACTGGATCCCCCTAAAGAATCAAGTGATCTAGAAGAAGAAGCCAGAAATTAATTGTTAGTCTTTTGGATGCATAGCACTGAGCTGTGCATGTATTAGTCATCCAAAGCTTTCATATATTCAGATTAGTTCTCCCACATTCTCAAGTCTTGCCATCAGCAAACAAATAGCATTTAATCTTCAAAAAAAGAATAAAAAAAAACTCTTCTGTTTATCTGAGCCTACATTTATTTGAAGACTAGTTCCCCAAGCTATTCTGACAAATTCATCACCATTCATAAACGGAAACATAATCATCCTTAATAACACGAAGAGTGGTATTTTTTTTTCCAGTAGCATTATTTCTCTTGTCTCTGTTGTATTCACATACACAGTGTTTTGGTTCAAAGAACACTTTTTGCCATATGTTTCTCTCAAGGTCTTACAGGAGAACAATGATTAGTTATGATTGAGCAACATAGCTGTGAAATTGCCTTAGCCAACAGCAGGTTGCTCTTCATATAAAAAATGTGAACGAAAGAGGGTATTTCAAGGTAATACAATATACCACTTGCAGAGAGCTGGACTCAGAAATTCATGGCCTTTCAGAGGTTTGTAGATTCTAACAACTCCCATCATTCTCAATCAATCCATTCCTAACTATTCCTGATACTTGCCAATTCTCCATTTTCCACTAAAGTTTTTTGGGGGTTTTTTTAAGCTATGTTTGCAGACTTTGTCCCAACGTCCTCTCAGTATACAATACAGGTAGTCCTTGACTTACAACCCTTCATTTAATGATTGTTCAAAGTTACAATGACACTGAAAGAAGTGACATATTATCATTTTTGAATACTTATCACTGTTTCAGCATCCCCATGGTCATGTGATCAAAATTCAGGTGCTTGGCAATTAATTCATACAGTAGTGGCCAAAATCAAACTGCAGGCTGCAGGCAGAGTTTGCTTGCAATACTGCACTTTAACCACTGTGCCACACTACATTTTGGTAGTGTGAAAGATAGAATCCACTGAAGAACTGCCTACAGTAGTGGCCAAAATTGTGGAAACCTTTTGTGGAAAGGGTATTTTCTAAAACTAGCTAATAACACCACTTTTTTTTTTGGAGGAGTACCATAAAATTATATATCAATGGAAAGATAATTTAATCAAGAATGTAATGCAATAACTTTTATGAAGGATTTGCTATTAGAATAGCAGTTATAGTATAAAGAAGAAAAGTGAAACACGTAAAAAAACCCGAGACATTCAAAAATTATCACATCAGTTAATATTTAGTTGGGTAACCTTTAGCATGAATTACAGCCTTACAACGTCTTCCCAAGGAGTGAACCAAGTCTTTGAGTTCTGCAGCTGTTATAATGTGAAATCAAGATTGAATGATTGTTTCTATTAACTGGGTTTTATTGCTGGGTCACTTCTAACTAACAAGTTTCTTTAGTCAGCTCCATAGATTTTCAATTGGGCTAAGGTTTGGGCTATTCCCAGCCCATTCCAGCAGTGGAATAGGATTATCTTGAAACTCCCCCCAAAAGTGGTGTTATTAGCCATCAAACCTCAAAAATACACTTTTCCCAAAAAGTTTCCTCAATTTTGGCCACTACTGTATTTATGATGGTCACAATATCCTGGGGTCACGTGATCAATCACCTTTTACAACCTTCTGACAAGCAAAATCAATGGGGAAGCCACATTCACTTAAGCACCGTGTTGCTCACTTAACAGCTGCAGTGATTCTCTTAACAAATGTGGCAAGAAAGGTCGTACAGTGGGATCGAACTCATTTAACAACTGTCTTGCTTAGCAACAGAAATTTGGGGATCAATTGTGGTTGTAAATTGAGGACTATCTGTTTATTCTTAGGGTGGCTTTTATTCCTCCATCGTATAGTCCTAGAATAAGACCAAGTTTGAGAAAGTATCAAGTACCATTCAGGGGTGGGCTTCAAAAATTTTAGCAAGGGGTTCTCTGTCCAGTTGCTGGGTGGGTGTGGCCATTGTGGGTGTGGCCTCATCAGACTCCTACACCACGGTGAAGGGTCATGCGTGTTTGCCCTCCCCAGCCTCCAGAGGTTTTCCTCAAGCCTCCGGGAGAGCGAAAACAGCCTCCCCAGGCTCCGGAGGCCCAAACTTCTGGTAGGCCTGTTTTTCACCCTCCCCAAGCCTTTGCACACACTTACCTGCATCCAAAACAGGCCACATGGGGACTCCTGGGAGGGGAGGGCTGGGGCAGGGTGGGAGGGGCCAGCCAGGAGTGGGATTTGGAGGTTCTCCAAACTGCACAGAATCTTAGCTAGAGGTTCTCCAGAACCCATGCAAACCCCCAGCAACCCACTCCTGGTACCATTCCTGCTAATAGCATAATTTATCCTGGAAAAAGAGCTAATGGATTTTTTGTCCACCAAAAGGCTAATATTCAGAGCGTAAGTCCCTAATTAAAGACATATTTTCATATTTCCAGAGGGAAAATACTCACTAGAACCTTCTCCTTTAAAGCCAACAATTTCCCTGGTCCTGGACATTTTCTTGAATTTGTTTAGAGACAGTTTCTAAGTGTTGCAAGATTTAGAAAACACTAGCCATCTGACATTTGGACTCTATGCCTACCCTGTAACTGTACATGCTAATAATTAAATTTCTCCATACCTCAGTTTCACCTCAATAAATATTGTCTATAAAAATCAATTGGCATTTATTGTACCTAATGTATCATAATGATTCTTATAAATCTAAATTATCCTTACAAATCTAAATTAAATGCCTAGGTTTAAATGTGTTTAGGAAGTTTAATTAATAAAGTGTTACCAAATAACCATTACTAATCTGTTTACTTCAAGCTTGAATTCCATTTCCAAGGGATTTATTTTTTTATTTTTTTGGCTGCACATACAGAAGGGCTGAAGTAGAAAAGTGTTAAGGCTTCTTTTTGAAATACCGTATATACTCGAATATAAGCCGATCCGAGTATAAGCCGAGGTCCCCAATTTTACCCCAAAAACTGGGGTAAACTGGGGACTCGAGTATAAGCCGAGGGTGGGAAATGAGGCACCTACGGTTGAAACCCTCCTCCTCAGCTGAGAAGGCTGGCTCCCCGCCCGCCCTCTCACTGCACCGGCAGGGCTTCAGTCCGGTAAAATGTGAAAAAAAGAAAAAAAAAAACTCGAGTATAAGCCGTATATACTCGAGTATAAGCCGAGGGGCTTTAAAAAAAAAAAACTCGAGTATAAGCCGTATAGACCCGAGTATAAGCCGAGGGGACGTTTTTCAGCACAAAAAATGTGTTGAAAAACTCGGCTTATACTCGAGTATATACGGTAGTTTATGCTGGTATCCTTAATTTGCCTTAAAAAACCCTATCAATTTGCCATTTTTCCCCTTTTCATGTCCCTTTCATGTACATTACCAGACATCATAGTGTTTTCCCAAAAGATGGATTGACTTTGAATGACCTCAAATTTCTGGTTCTAGGCAAAATACCAATGCTAATGAGAACTAGTGGAGTGGTAGCAATTGATACTACAGAGCCAGTACTTAGAATGCTTGGGAAGACTTCGTCTTCCATAAAAACCAACTACAAGTATGGTTGCCTTCTATTTATGGGATGGATAAGTTTTAAATAAAACTGGGATCAGACTGAATGGCATCATGGTTTTTAAAGGATGAAGTAGCAGATGATTGAAAGACTGTCATGTGAAACCTTGGAAAGTTATGGCCAATTAATCATCGCTACCACCTTTAAAACAAAGCATTAAATGGGAGAGGAGAGGAGAGGAGAGAGGAGAGGAGAAGAGAGGAGAAGAGCAGAGGGGAAGAGAGGAGAAGAGAGGAGAGGAGAAGAGCAGAGGGAAAGGGAGAAGAGAGGAGGGCAGGTTTGGGAAGGTGAGATGATGAGTGACTGGGTGGGACGAGGTGGGGTGAGCAAACAGGCAGGTGGGTGGGGTAAGCGGGTGGGTGGGTGGGGTGAGTGGGCAAGCGGGGGCAGGGCCAACCAGAGGTGGTATTTGCTGATTCTCTAAACTACTCAAAATTTCTGCTAACGGTTCGCCCAAACCGGTATAACTGGCTGAATATCACCTCTGCTTCTATCCCTCAGTACCATATTTTTCAACCTCAGCAATTTTGAGATATCTGGACTTCAGCTTCCAGAAATATGCTGGTTGGGGAATTCTGGGAGCTGACGTCTACACAACTCAAAATTCTTAGGCTGAGAAACCCATGCAACAAAGGAATGAAAATTGCATCATGCTTTTTAATCATTATATCACTGTAGTGAGGAACCAACATCTACTGGTTGAATGACCATTCTATAGAGCCCTTAGCAGAGGGCCAGTGTGGCAATTGCAGAGAAATCCAACAAGCAAGTTTCATTTTAAGACTAACTTGATTAATGCAGAAAGTATGGATTGTAAGAAAAATCAAAGCTATTACTTACTCTATTTCTGAGTTCCTCAGTATTCAGCATTCCTAGAGACATTTGATAATGTGTTATGTAGCACTTAAAAAAGTTACAAGCCTATATTATTCATTTCTCTGGCACAGAATTATCAAAACACATTCCTTCCCCCAGCGTTCAGATCGAACCAGCTTCTGAAACCACTTTAAATGATTTTAGTCAAAGATGTATAGCTGGTTTGGCAGTTGTCATTAACTATCAGATTTCAAAGGGAAAAAAAGCATGCATAAGACATATAAGATTTTGATAGCCTACATAAGTCCATCAACAGACATTAAAGACACTGTCTACATCCACATAATAATCTTGGCCTAGAGACTGAATTAACCCATTTGGGAGAATACACAATCCATTGAATTGCAAATGTAATTTTACAAATTATACATACATACATACATACATACATACATACATACATACATACATACATACATATATATATGTGTCGTGTCCCACTCCTCCGCTGATGGCTGGGTCAGGGAAATCCGAATCAGGCTTGCCTCTGCAGCTCTGCCCAAAGTCCTAGCAAAGTCCTCAGAGCAGGCAGGAGACCAGTAAGTGACTTCAGCAAGATAAGTTTGACTTTTGCCTGACTCAGAGACTGCCAGAAAGTAGCTCCTTTATATAGGCCATGGGGTGTGGCTCCATGACTCAGCACTCATTAAGGCCTGCCCCTCCCTTCCTTCTGTTGCCTCCGCCTCTCCAATCTTCTGATGCGAGGATTACTCCAATCAGCTGTTGTTGGGAGTAAACCCTCCTCAGGCTCACCTGCTGTGGAGGAGGGGGAGGGGTCTAGCTGCTCCGTTTGCCTGGGCATGGAGTCAGGGCTGGGGCAGGGAGATGCTTCTTCTTTTGCAGTTTGTGTGGGCATGGAGCCAGGACTTGGGCCGGGAGGCATACATTCCTCAGTGTTCGGGAGCAGGTAAGAAGGCCCCGGCTGCTCTGAGGGCGGGCAAGACACAACAATATGTCTTTGGTTGTTCGGGTTTTCTCCCGTGTAAAATTGGAAGAGTCTTGGTGACATTTCGACGTCTCATTTGTCATCTTCAGGCTTCAGCTTCGTGCTTTTGGGAGCAATGTGTGATCGCAGCTGTTTCTTCCTTTTAACTGCTAGTGGGGGTTTGAACTGATTGGGTGGGAGCTTGGCTGTGCTCTGATTGGATGGGGTTTTTTTGTGCTCTGATTGGATGGGGGTATGTCCTGTTTGGGTGGGGGCTTGGTTGTGCTCAGTTTAGTCTGTGTTGCAGGGGGATTTGAACTGGTGAGCTGCATTGCTGTTGTTTGGCTTCGTGGTCGTGCTACATCTTCATAGTGGGTGTCAGTCTGCTGCATGTATGGACTGGAGGGGTTTGAAATGGCTAATGTTGCAGCTGCGGTCTGGCTTCTGGTCCTTGGTCGTGCTTCATGATCAGTGTGGGTTTGGGTCTGCTTTCTGGGTGGATGTGCGGTGGTGACATCCTGTGTGGACCTCGTGAGTGTGGGTCTGGTGTCATTCCTCGTGTTAGGGACTCGTTTGTCAATAAGGGCAGGTTTCCAAATGGCTGGTAGGCGGGAGGTATCATCTTGTTTGTTTATGCTGTGTGGGCGTTTTTCTATCTCAATGGCTTCTCTGATTATTCTGTTGTTAAAGTGTTCTGTTTTGGCGATAGTTCTGGTCTTTTTAAAGTCAATATCATGTCCTGTGACTTTAAGGTGTTGGACCAGGGAAGAAGTTGGTTCCTCTTTTTTGACTGAGTTCTTGTGTTCTTCAATGCGTGCACTTATTCTTCTGTTGGTTTATCCGATGTATGTGGTGGGGCAGGCGGTGCATGGGATTTCATATACTCCTTGATTTTCTAACTCAATTTTGTCTTTGGGGTTTCTTAGGATGGTGAATATTTTTCGGTTTGTGCAGAATGCTGTCTTGATGTTGTGTTTGTGGAGGATCTTGCTGATTCTGTCTGTGGTGCCTTTTATATATGGGAGGAGGGCTGTGCCGTTTTCTTGTTCTCTGTCTTGGATTTTAGTGGGGGGTTCTTTTTGGATTAGCTTGGTAATCTTGTTTCTTTGGAATCCATTGGATGTTAGTACATTAGTGAGAGTGTGTAGTTCGGTTTTTAGGTGTTGTTCGTCAGCTAAGCATTTTGTTCTGGAGATGAGTGTCTTGGCTACAGAGTTGATCTGTGCTGGGTGGTGGTGTGAGAGTGCATGCAGATAGCGGTTTGTGTGTGTTTTCTTCTGGTAGATGGTGTGTCCTAGGGAGCCTTTGGGTTTCCTGTAGACTAAGACATCCAGGAAGGGAAGTTGGTTGTTAACTTCTGTTTCCACGGTGAACTGTATTTTGGGGTGTAGGCTATTGAGGTGTGTGAGGAAGTTGTCAAGTTTTTCTTTCCCATATGGCCAGATTATGAAGGTGTTGTCTACGTATCTGAGCCAGAGTTTGGGTTTGTGATCAGATTTTTCTAGAGCTTGGGTTTCAAAGTATTCCATGTAGAGGTTGGCAATGACAGGTGAGAGGGGTGGTCCCATGGGTGCTCCTTCTATTTGTTTGTATTTTTGTCCGTTATAGATGAAGTATGTGTTGGATAGGCAGTGGTTGGTCGGATCTAGGATGTGCTGGGGGACGTTATATTTGTTTTGGATAGCTGTCAAGGCTTCTTTGATTGGCACTTGGGTGAAGAGAGATATGACATCAAAGCTCACGAGTAGGTTGCTGGGCTGTAAGTTTTCTTTCTTTATGATCTCTATGAACTGGAATGAGTTTTTTACGTGTGAGGTGATGGATTCTGCATAGAGCTGTAGTTGTTTGGCGAGAAATTTGGCTAGGTTTTGTAGAGGTGAGCCTATGGAGCTGACTGTGGGTCTAAGTGGGGTTCCTTCTTTGTGTATCTTGGGGAGACCATAGAGCTTAGGGCATCTGGATGATTTCTCTCTGGGAATGATTCTTTGTTGGATTTCTTCGACATGGTTAGTAAAACATATATATATGTTTTACTAACCATATAAAAACTAACACAAGTTAAATAAATAAAGAGCACAAATAAGAAAGCATGAGAGAAAAAACTAAGCGAAAAACTAAGTGAAAGAAAGCCTGAGAAAAATAGAAAGACGCTTCCAATTTCCTTTACCACAAACATAAGTAAAATCTAGAGTAGTGTTTCCTTGATCAATTTGAGAGGTGTGGGCTTTATCTCCCATGCTGGCTGGGGAATTCTGGGAGGTGAGGTGGACACCTCTTAAAGTTACCAAACTTGTGAAACGCTATCCTAGAAGCTTGGCACTCTGACAAATCAGTCATTAGCAAACCCATTGAGATCAGCTCCATTCCAAAAAGGAAGCAACCAAAAGTCAAAGAAAGGCAGGGGTGAAATGCTACCAGTTCGTAGCGGTTTAGGTGAACCGGTAGTAATAAAAGCTACCAGTCTGGGCAGACCGGTAGTCATCTGAACCGGTATTTCCAATGATCAGTTGTGCCAAGCGATTTATATTCGATAGAAAGCAGGAGATCCTGCTTTCTATCAAATCTAAATTGCATGGCAGAGCTGTTTCCAGCCCCTCGCTGTTCTACTTATCTTCAAAAGGCTCCTTTTTTTGTGCTGCACAGTAGTGCATGTGGTGTGCATGTGCACAAAGCATGTGTTTGGCACACAGCACACAGCACGCATGCGTGCACAGCAAACCGGTAGCAGACCCCAGAGGATTTCACCACTGAAGAAAGGGGAAAACAGCCCTAAGCACATTGTTTCACATTCCACTTAACAGAAATCTGTAGCTCAGGTTTGAACCAAGCTGATTCCAAAAATGCTAGAGAATTCCTTGAAAGTTGGCATCAGCGATCAATAGATACATAGAGATAAGCCATGTTTACTCACCATTCAGAAGAGACAATACAAAATCTAGAAAGGAAATAAAAAGACTATAGAACACATCCCCTCCACCAGCCAACTTCCAGACAGCAGGGTTCAGCACCAGATAAACAATCAGGCAGAAAACAATATTCCAATCAAGGAACCACCATGGAGAAAACCACAGTTCCACCAAAACTTTACTCTCCAATGCACTATTAGTGAAACATCTGCAGGAAGAGAAGCAAGTTCAGAACACTAAGAACCCAACAATCCAGTGAGCTCTGCAAATTCTCTTGAAAACCACTGTTAGGAAAAGGTACTTGCTTTTCCTCACAAGTTGTAACTTGTGAGAGCTAATATATAGAACAGAACAGAACAGAACAGAATAGAATAGAATAGAATAGAATAGAATAGAATAGGATGGAATGGAATGGAATGGAATAGAATAGAATGTTTATTGGCCAAGTGTGATTGGACACACAAGGAATTTGTCCTGGTGCTTAGGCTCCCAGTGTACATAAAAGAAAAGATACGTTCATCAAGAATCATAAGGTACAACACTTAATGATAGTCATTGAATAGAATAGAATAGAATAGAATAGAATAGAATAGAATAGAATAGAATAGAATAGAATAGAATAGAATAGAATAGAATTTTTTATTGGCCAAGTGTGATGGACACACAAGGAATTTGTCCTGGTGCATAGGCTCTCAGTGTATATAAAAGAAAAGATACCTTCCTCACGGGCCTCTGTGGCTCAGGCTGCTAATGCAGTCTGTTATTAACACAGCTGCCTGCAATTACTGCAGGTTCTAGTCCCACCAGGCCCAAGGTTGACTCAGCCTTCCATCCTTTATAAGGTAGGTAAAATGAGGACCCAGATTGTTGGGGGCAATAAGTTGACTTTGTATATAAATATACAAATAGAATGAAGACTATTGCTAACATAGTGTAAGCCGCCCTGAGTCTTCGGAGAAGGGCGGGATATAAATGCAAAAAAAAAAAAAAGGTACAATACTTGCAACACTTAATGATAGTCATAGGCTACAAATAAGCAATCAGGAAACAATTCCAATATTCCTGCAATTACTTATTTAAAAATGTTAAAAAAAACCCTATCCCAGTGATTTTATGATAGACTGGATTTCACTTAGCTTATATTTCCTTAGCTCTCACTCCATTATTTTTCCTGCAGCTTTTTTTTTAAAAAAAATGATCACCCATGCCTCTATAAATTGGTAAAACATTATAGTACAAGAATTGTAACTGAACAGTACACACAAGCCCACCCACTTTTCAGGCTGGATGCATATCATTTTATCAATACGTGCTATACCTCAGTATTAGGAAAGGAAAACAATTAAATGGAAAGGAAAACAATTAAGCAGTTTTTCAGTATACCAGCTCCATTTAAGAATTAAGTACACGGTCAAAAAAGCCATTCTATACCAAGCAAAATCGGTACAAACATTTCAAAAGATTCGTACTCTTTCAAAATTCCAACATTGGGATTTCAAAGTAAAATATTAATGCAAGGACCATTTGCACCCCAAATTTTGTGACACATTTTCCACTATTTGTACCAGAATGCAAGTCAGAGACTTTATTTTATATGCATGGTTGAACTTTAAAGACTATGAACAAAGGTAAGGGGAAAAATACAAAACTTTCGGCATGCCATTAAAAAATAAAAATAACCCTGCAGTAGGAAGGTGGGGAAATGAAATAATGTATTTCACAGTCCTTACAAACCCTTCATTTTTGCTTACAAATAGCATTAATTTCCCCCTCCCCTTCTCTCACAATGTACAATGCACGTGTATATACTTGCACCATTTGAAAAGCTCAGGCAGGAAGAAAAAAGAAACCAAGGCTCCAAAAGCAGATTGAAGTAACTGTAAGGTTGTTTTTCCCAAAGCTCACTTTCCTTTCTACACTGCAGGATTTGCAAACTTCAAACAGCAGAAATTGTATCAAAAACTGCTCGAGTTTATGCCGCTGGCATAAAGTCAATTCATTTCAACCAGGTGGTTCTTGGAAGATTTGGCTGGGGGAAAAAACAATCATAAACCACAACCACAAAGTAAAATAACTAGCATTTTCTTAGCGGGCAGAGCAGCTAAATCAATTGTTCATTGTCAGTTTATTTTAGCCAAGGATATCGTCTCTGGCTGGAAAAATGGGTAGCAAACACATGCGTACCTGTTACGAATCAGATGCTGGCTCAAGGGCATACAAATTTGTTGTGAATAGGATGCATTTGTGCAAGATCAAATATGCAATCAGAGCAACATTCAATTTCTATCAATGATGCCATTGAGGGAGGATTCTAAAGAATGAGTACAGCTTAGTCCTCGACTTACAACAGTTCATTTAGTGACCGTGTAAAATTACAATAAAAAAAAGTGACTGTCAGAATATTCATGACTGGGAAGGCATGGTAATTAAGTCAGCCAATTGGGAGCAGAGACAGACTGGAGCCAGAGTGTGTCTTAGTCTGCAGCTTCTGATTCTGTGCAGAGAAAGGAAACTGAAACCAGTGTGTGTGTGTGTGTGTGTTAAGTTCTGAGCTTTGAAGCTGTGTGTGTGTGTGTGAACATGTCTGTTGATCTGAGCTGAAGAATCAACTATTGGTATTGTAAATACTTTATGTGTTATTATGAATATAAAGAAGCTAATGAATCCCGCTGATTCAGTTATCTGTGTGTGCTTCTGGATTTAATTTTTGCAAGAAACTTTAACAGTGACTTATGACTGTTTTTCACACTTACAACAGTTGCGGCATCCCCATGGTCACGTGATCTCTAAATTCAGGCGCTTGGCAACTGGCATGTATTGACGATGGTTGCAGCATCTCAGAGTCCTGCTATCATTATGTGTGACCTTCCCAGCTGGCTTCTGACAAACGAATTAATGGGGGAAGATGTATTCATTTAATGACCACATTATTCACTTAACAACCATAGTGATTCACTTAACAAAAGGGTCGTAAAATCAAGTGTGACTCACTTAACAATAGCTTTGCTTAGCTATGGAAATTGTGGTCTCAGTTGTGTCATAAGTGAAAGTCTGCCTGTGTTTGATATGCATTTCAAAATGTATATGTTGTGTCCTGTCAGCCGCCAGCCCCTCCAGCAGCCAAATCAGATGAAGAGGAAGCATGGGAGTCAAGGTCAGCATCAAGGAAACCTAGGAGCTCTGAGGGGGAAGAGGTAATGGAACTGGCAGAGAGAGAGAGACAGAGACAGAGCCTAGGCCATCTGTCAGCCCTCAGATGGAGAGTCAACAGCCCCCAGGTCTGGAGGTGGCTGTTGAGGAAGAGGAGAAACACCTGGGTCCAGTGCCTGGAGCACGTATGCACAGAAGGCAGAGGAGAGGAGAACAGTGGAAATCCGTGGGCAGATCCTTGGGAAGGAAGAGCCACTGCTGCTAACAAAGTCCCACCCTAGCTCTGGGGATAAAAGGCAGGAGGCGGAGATGAATAGGTGTGGCAGACAACCATTCATCTCCCTGTTGGGCAGACTTGTTAGCTTGGTGTGTGAGAGAAACTGTTTGGCAGGGCTGCTGGCGCTCCTAATAATGGAATCATTGCTTCACCTACAGAGGGTTCGTCATGTTTGGGGAGCTGGGTCAGAACAGTATATCTGTACTTATAATCCTGCATGTGCACATTTTATAAACTTCTCTGTCCTTTTTAAGGAACATTAAAATTAAAAACAAAATTAAGAAGGAAAACAGAAAGGGGAGGGAAGGTGCTTTATATCCCTTTTCCTGGATAAATAAGAAAATTACTCTGTTTGACATTTAGAATGAAAGCAGGGGAGATAATGGTGTACTGTATCAGAAGAGAAAAACTGCTTCAAGAATTTCAATTTCATTTCCTAACGTTTAAATCATCACCGTCATTATCCTGTGGTCTTTCTTATTACACAGGGAAAGTTTCAGAAACCTAACGGCAGACAAGTACAAAGAACTTTCAATATTATGGGATAAACAAAGTTAATTAGTTCCCAGTGCATTTAGATACCGTGGAAAGCATGGATTATATCCAGTCTTGAGATGATTAGCAAACAATTAAAGCTAACATTCCATTTCAAGTTCCTCTACTGTAATCAGACACAACTAATTTACAGCATCAGAGAAGGAGAAACAGGGGAAAAAAATGGATTCCGACCAAGCTGACTTTGGGGGGGAAAAAAACTAAATACCAATTAATTTCATCTATTGTAACTTGTTTCAAATTAGAAATAAGATGAAGTGTATAACTTCTAGCTTTGTTACAGATTAGAGCAATTAGGTTGGCTAACTGGAAAGGCCAATCTTATTTAGAGGAAAGACCTTTAATTTTTTTAGCACAGTGTTGTTCTTTTAGCTCTTTTGGATTCTCCACCAGGGCAAATTTGCCAGTGGAGCTGTTTTATTTCACTGTAACCATTTATCTCCATGGATCTTAATTCGATAGGCCCAGTGGTGGGATTCAAATAAATTAACAACCGGTTCTCTGCCCTAATGATTTCTTCCAACAAGCAGTTCACCAAACTGCGCGGGTGATTGAGGGAGCCACACGTTGCTCCCGGGTAACACCGCTCCTGCGCAGTTTGCACTGGCTACCTGTGGTCTTTCAGGTGCGCTTCAAGGTGTTGGTTACCACCTTTAAAGCGCTCCATGGCTTAGGGCCCGGGTACTTACAGGACCGCCTGCTGTTACCCTATGCCTCCCACCAACCCGTACGCTCACACAGAGAGGGTCTTCTCAGGGTGCCGTCCGCCAAGCAATGCCGGCTGGCGGCCCCCAGGGGTAGGGCCTTCTCTGTTGGAGCACCTACCCTCTGGAATGAACTTCCCCCTGGTCTGTGTCAATTACCTGACCTTCGAACCTTTCGCCGTGAATTGAAAACGTACTTGTTCATCCAAGCGGGACTGGCTTAATTCTTAATTCCTAATTCTTAATTTTTAAACTTTGAATTTTTTGAATTTTAATAATTTTAAATTGGGTATTCTGTTTTATTGGATCAAATTTGACGGTTTTTAAATTTTTCGGCCATTTAGAATATGTTCTTTTAATTTGTTGTTTTAAAATTGTATATTGTATTGTTTTAATATGGCTGTACACCGCCCTGAGTCCTTCGGGAGAAGGGCGGTATAAAAATCTAAAAAATAAATAAAAATAAATAAATAAAATAAAAAAACTGCTCAGAAAGTTAACAATTGGTTCTCCCGAAGTGGTGCGAACTGGCTGAATCCCACCACTGGATAGGCCCCTGATGGGCTCTTCTGGTTTCCAGCGCTTACATGCGTGCCGGCCACAAGGTCTTCCCGTGCACCAAAGCGCCAGAAACCTGAAGACCAGCTGACCAGTGTGCATGCATGTGCTGGCCACCTGGTCGTTGGGTTTCCGGTGTTCCGGCGCACAGAAAGAGAATGCCCACATGTGCGCGTGTGAGTTCCGGTTTGGACACTTGGTGCCAAAAAGATTCGCCATCACTGCTGTAGGCCAAGAAATCTGGAGAATTGTGCTTAGAGATATTATAATGGACAAAATTAAATTTGCCACTCCTTCTACTAAGGTAGAATGTAAAATGGCTGTGCAGAGATAATTACAGAATACATAAGTAAGTCTAGCAGTCTTGTTGATCTACAAAGTATGAGGATTGAAACTTATATGCTCAATAAACTATGACTCAGGAGATCAGAGATGGCAGTCTACAGTCTTTGTTTTGCATGTTTTTGTTTTGTTTTGTTTTGTTTTGTTTACATTTATATCCCGCCCTTCTCCGAAGACTCAGGGCGGCTTACAGTGTGTAAGGCAATAGTCTCATTCTATTTGTATATTTATATACAAAGCCAACTTATTGCCCCCCCCAACAATCTGGGTCCTCATTTTACCTACCTTATAAAGGATGGAAGGCTGAGTCAACCTTGGGCCTGGTGGGACTAGAACCTACAGTAATTGCAGGCAGCTGTGTTTAATAACAGGCTTCTTACAGCCTGAGCCACACCGCGGCCCTTGCCACCACTTAATCGTACATCCAAAATCAATATACCTAAAATAGTGGTATTCTTCTGCCCAGTCATAGGACCAGACGGACAAAGAATCAAATTCACATTTCAAGATTTGTACAAAAATGTTTTTCTTGATGCGACCCAATTTGATTGATAATAAACCCTAGATATCATATTTTAGATGTCATTTCACAATGTGCCAGGAGTGTGCTGTTACAGAAGGTTTTGGATCTAATAACAATGTGAGTGGTGTGATTTTGGTTTAGTTCGATGTCTGAACCCACCACCGTTGGTTATAATGCATGATTGATTGGTTAGCACTTTCTTTGAACCAAGCAACTATTGTCCTTTCAGCAATGATTGGAATAAACCATGATCTAGAGCTCTATGAGTTAACATAATTACGTATCCCCTCCTTCCCTTTTTTGTTTAGCAAAATTGTGTTTATCCCCAAGTAAGACATATGCTGTCCAGCTGCATCTCACAATGAGATCATAAGTCTAAAATTACCTAGCTGCACCAGCATTTCTAAGTAAAATAGAGTGAAGTTCTCAATGAATATATATGAATGCATTATGGTGTGAAAATAGACTGAGTGGTTCATCCATAAACAAAGAATCCTCAGTATGTCCATTTCATTGAAGTTTGTTGCTCTCAGGTAAATAGATATAGGATTGTAGTGTCAATTCATCTCCTCTTTTAATAGATGAGCACCAAACTTCAGACTTTTCTTCCTCAAATGTGATCCAACCCACATCTTCTTTGTTTAATCCTTTCCTTTCTACACATTTAATTCCTTGCTTTTCAATAGAGGGAAATTCGGCAAATGGAATAATTGTCACTTCATGACTACAAATATGCTAATTGTCAAATAGGAGCATATTAAGGGCTCCTTGCGATTCATTAAGGATCTCAAAAAATAGTATGAAACTAGAACAGCACTGGATCAGAAAAGGGATAGAAGAAGGAAGAGTTAACTGTGATAATTAGAAATGATTAAGAGAAAGAGAAGTTTGAGGGAGAGGGGTCTTGAGAAGAATAATTCACTACTGTATACCGTGTTTCCCCAAAAATAAGACTGGGTCTTATATTAATTTTTGCTCCAAAAGACACATTACTCTGCTAAACAAATAATTCCCTCAATGCTATCAAACTATTTTCTAAATCTGCACTTGTAATGTATTACTGTAAGTTTTGGCGGGAGTTTTAGGCGGGAAATATCTCGCTTCTGATTGGATGCAGCCTCAGGCTGGAGTGTATATAAGGAGAGGTTTTTCTCCAGAGTTTTGCTGGGTCACACTATATTAAAGAGCTGTTGTCACTAACCTGGTCTCCTGCCTCGTCAATACCCAAACTTAACATTGGCGACGAAGGTGGGATCTTGAGGCAGAGCACCAGAGCAGAGCTGAACTCACTACGAGAATCAAACCCAGCAAGGTGATGGCGAATGCAGCGATGACCGGCTACACGCCACCCGCTCCGTTTGACCCTGCCCAGGAGAAATGGGGAATATATATGACCCGTTTCGAAAGTTTCCTGGAGGCAAACGAGCTACAGGGGGTCTCCGACAACCGCAAACGGGCTTACTTCATAAGCCACTGTGGGTCCGCAGTCATCGCCGTCGCAGAAGCCCTGGCGGAGCCAACACCGCTACAATCCGTATCGTGGCAGACCCTTCAGACCCTCCTGAAGAACCACTTCGCACCAGCCCCGTCCAAATACGTTCGACGGTACGAGTTTGGAGAGCGCAGGCAACAAGAAGGCGAGTCTATCGGCGACTACATGGCAGCCCTGAGACAAGCCTCCAAGCATTGCGAGTACCGCGATCTGGACGAAGAGCTGCTGGAACAACTTATACGGGGGGTCAGAGACATCCGTTTGAGGAGACGGTTGCTAGCCAAGAGCAACCTGACATTGGCAAACGCTCTGGACGAAGCCAGAGCCCATGAGATGTCCAACCATGCAGCAGACACCTTACAAAAGCGACTCACGCCGATGGCGGGCGCAAAGCCGAGCCCAGTCCACCACGAAGAAACCTATCGTGAGTCAACCAGCGAAGAGGAGGAAGAAGTCCACTACACCGGAAAATCGACAAGGGAAGACCCGGAGGAATGCGGAAGTTGCGGGGGGCGACATCAGCGCCAAAGATGTAAGTTCAGGGACGCCATTTGCCGGCGGTGTGAGAGGAAGGGGCACCTGGCTCAAGTCTGCCGAGCACCCCAACCTTCCCGCCGAAAATTCAAATCGGCCAATCAGAGCGGCTCTGAGTCAGAGATGCAACCCCCACATTCCCGCCGAAATTTCAAACCAGCCAATCAGGGCGCAGGATCGGCAAGGCGACCCGCGATTGGCCGAGAAAGGAAGGGCGCGAAAGCAAACAGAATGACTATCACCATAGACCACGCAGCTACCCACGTCGAAGAAAAGATCTTCACGAACCCGAAAATTGAAGGTGTGCCTTGCCAACTGGAAATAGACACAGGATCAGCAATCACAATTATGTCCTGGGACACTTTTGTGAAAGCCTTGCCGCACATCGCCAAGCGCAAGCTACAAAAACAACGGCTCCGGGTGCAAGATTACCAAGGCAATCGCATCCCTGTTCGAGGGACAACGACCGTCTGGGTAGAGTACGGACAGCACAAGAAGACCCTGCCCATCACGTTAGTCGAGGGAACCTTGCCCAGCTTGCTGGGACTGGACTGGTTCCGGGCATTGGGCATGGGGGTAACTGGCATCCACCGGAACGGATGCGACCTGTAAAATGCCCTAATGGAGGAATTCGCAGAGGTATTCGAGGACCGCCTAGGCAAGTACAAGGGGACCCCTATCTCCTTCAATTTAGACCCCCAAGTAGCCCCCATTCGGTTAAAGGCAAGGAGGGTTCCCTTTGCCCTCAAACCTAAAATCGACAAAGAGATAGATAAATTGGTCAGTCAGGGGATACTGGTGCCAGTCGACCATGCTAAGTGGGAAACGCCAATCGTTACCCCCATAAAGCCAGACGGGTCAATCAGAATTTGTGCAGACTACAAGGCTACCCTGAACAAAGCCTTACAAAAAAGCGCCTACCCAGTTCCCGTGGTGCAACACTTGTTGCACTCACTAGGGCACGGACAAGTTTTCGCCAAATTAGATTTGGCACAAGCCTACCAACAACTGCCCGTAGACGCCAGCACAGCGGAAGCCCAAACCATTGTAACGCACCGAGGTGCCTTTAAATGCACTCGGTTACAGTTCGGGGTGAGTGTAGCCCCTGGGCTATTCCAAAATTTGATGGAGCGACTCCTACAAGGGCTACCAGGAGTCGTGCCCTATTTCGATGACGTGTTAATATCGGGGGAAAACTTGAAAGAACTGGGAGAGCGACTGAGGAAAGTTTTGGCCATTTTTCGGTCAGCCGGCCTGAAAGTTAAAGCAAAAAAATGCCAGATTGGGGTCGAGTCTGTTGAGTTTTTGGGCTATAGGATAGACAAGAAGGGAATTCACCCCACTGAGAGCAAAGTAAAAGCGATAAAGAGAGCCCCAGCACCCAAAAACAAGACAGAGCTTCAGGCTTTCCTGGGTCTGGTAAACTTTTATGCAGTATTTCTAAGAAACAAGGCAACCGTTGCTGAACCATTACACAAATTGCTAGGAAAAAACACTGTTTGGTATTGGGGAAAGCCAGAGAGCAGGGCATTTGAGGCAGTCAAAGACTTGCTATCAAGCGAAAGCCTGTTAATCCAGTATAATAGCAGACTGCCGTTAGTATTGGTCTGTGATGCATCTCCTTATGGAGTAGGAGCTGTACTTAGCCACAGACTCCCAAACGGCACTGAAGCCCCTATAGCGTTCTATTCACGAACGATGTCCCCGGCTGAGAGGAATTACAGCCAGCTAGATAGGGAGGCTCTCGCAATAGTGTCAGGGGTGAAAAAATTTCACGAATACGTTTTTGGGCGAGATTTCGAAATTGTCACTGATCACAGACCGCTATTGGGGTTACTGGCTGGCGACCGCCCAACGCCAGTAGCACTCTCACCTAGACTGACCAGATGGACTATTTTTTTGGCCGCATACTCCTACAAGCTGCAGCATCGGCCTGGAAAGGAGCTGGGGCATGCGGACGCATTGAGCAGATGCCCATTGCCAGGGGAAATCGAGGACCCCACCCCGGGCACACCCGTTCTACTAATTGACTCTGTGGACTCGGGGCCAGTCACATCGCAGGAAGTGGCTCGGGCCTCCTACCGGGACGTTGTTTTAAGGACTGTAATCAGTTGGGTTCAAAGGGGATGGCCCGCTGCGCCGGGCGAACGTTTCAAGGAATTTGTAAAGAAAAAAGGGGAATTGTCCGTACAAGGGGGGTGCCTGCTCTGGGGGGATAGGGTGGTAGTCCCAGAGAAACTGAGGAAAAAAGTTCTGGAACTCCTGCATGAGGGTCACCCAGGAATTGTGAGGATGAAGGGTTTGGCTAGGAGCTATGTCTGGTGGCCCCTAATGGACAGGGAAATCAGTGACAGGGTTGGCCGATGCCAAGTATGTCAGGAATCCAGACCACTACCACCTACGGCCCCAGTTTTGGAGTGGGAGAAACCCCAAGGCCCTTGGTCCCGCATACACATTGATTTTGCCGGCCCCTTCCACGGCCAAACATTTCTAATTGTGGTGGATGCATTCTCCAAATGGCTGGAGATCATCCTAATGAAATCCACAACCGCGGGAGCTGTCATCTCAGCACTAAAACACCTTTTCGCCACGCACGGGCTACCGGACACCCTCGTGTCCGATAACGGCCCACAGTTCACCGCAGCATTATTTGAAGGGTACCTGGCTGAAGAGGGCATCCGACATGCCCTCTCAGCGCCGTTCCACCCTGCGTCGAACGGCCTTGCTGAACGTTTTGTTCGGAGTGCGAAAGAAGCGCTATCCCGAAGCGGCCCCGGCAATTGGCAGGCACAAATCAACGCATTCCTAACCGTCCAACACAGGACCCCCTGTGTGGCCACCGGCCGCAGCCCAGCCGAGCTATTAATGGGGCGGAAGCTACGGTGCCCGCTAGACCGGCTACACCCGAACTACGTACAGGACGGGTTCAAAACAAAACCAGATAGAATCCGAGAGTTAATCATAGGAGACTCGGTGTGGGCACATAATTACAGCGACGGCCCTAACTGGAAGAGGGGGATAGTCATCGACAAAACGGGCCCCAAATCTTATCTAGTGGAACTAGACGATGGCAGAGTATGGAGGCGCCACATAGATCAATTAAGAAACAGATTGAGCGATAAGGCAGAATTAGGCGAGAACAGCCCTGACTATGATTTAATTAACCCCACAGCTGACCGGAGCCGAGAACAAACAGAAAGCGTAAGCAAAGAACCAAACAGAGACTTATCTGAGTCAGGCGAGGTCCAGCGACACCCTCCGGTCCCTCTAGAGGACAGCAGGTCCGAGCCGGCGAATAATCCAGGGCCGGATGGCCGGGAGGAGGAGCTCAGAGGAACGAAAAGTCCCTCCGGCAAGCTCGACTCAACTCCAGAAAGTGAACTGCGCAGGTCCGGGAGAGTCAGAAGACGCCCCACGTACCTGCAGGACTACGTAGAGAAGTAATATGCAAATATTGGCAAAGTGCCTTCTGGGAGGGAAGGAGTGTAATGTATTACTGTAAGTTTTGGCGGGAGTTTTAGGCGGGAAATATCTCGCTTCTGATTGGATGCAGCCTCAGGCTGGAGTGTATATAAGGAGAGGTTTTTCTCCAGAGTTTTGCTGGGTCACACTATATTAAAGAGCTGTTGTCACTAACCTGGTCTCCTGCCTCGTCAATACCCAAACTTAACAGCACTACTATTAATCTTCTCATCCTTCCTATCACCCATCTCCTCCCACTTGTGACTGTATGACTGTAACTTTGTTGCTTGTATCCTTACGATTTATATTGATATTGTTTCCTGATTGCTTATTTGTACCCTATGACTATCATTAAGTGTTGTACCTTATGATTCTTGATGAACGTATCTTTTATTTTATGTACACTGAGAGCGTATGCACCAAAGATAGATTCCTTGTCTGTCCAATCATACTTGGCCAATAAAGAATTCTATTCTATTCTATTCTATTCTATTCTATTCTATTCTATTCTATTCTATTCTATTCTATTCTATTCTATTCTATTCTATTCTATTCGGTCTTATTTTCTGGTTAAGTCTTATTTTTGGGGGAAATATGGTACATTTAGTACAGATGCACCCATCTGACAGACAATCTTAACCAGGGGCTTATTTTGAGGGTAGGGCTTATATTGCGAGCATCCTGAAAAATCATGCTAGGACTTATTTTCTGGTTGGGTCCTATTTTCGGGGAAACAGGGTATTAGTTAGGCAATTTTGAATGTAATGTTCCATGAAGCATGTTTATTGTGGCTTCTTAATGCTGTCAATTTCATTTGACTTTATCCTGACTATTTCAAGTGGCATAGTGTGAGAATGAGATGGGTGGTACTAAAATGGATGGATGGATGGATGGATGGATGGATGGAGCTAATAGAGAATAATTTCTGCCCTTGGGTGCCCCTGATAACCCTATCTGAAGACAGTCTTTTATATATGTATAAATTTACATATTTGTAAAAATAGCACAGGCAATAAATAAATAAATAAATAAACAAACAACATATCGAGTGTCACTTACAAATAAGCAGCCAGATAGATACTTGAAGAAAACCTGAAGAATTGCACTTGAAAATGCAGGTCTTAATTGCTTGCATTCTAAATGAGAATAGAAAACAAGTTTTCCAAAACAGAATTTCAATGCCTGTGTACACGAGAGAGAAAGAGATACAATTCCACATTCATAATGCACAGCATTACATTTGTCCCAATGATAGTTTGTCTTCTTGAAACCTAATGGGAAACTTAATGGTCCCAGAATTTCACTCTAAGGCTAAGTATTCCTGAAGCACCTAGTAAAATGATGTGTCTTAAACAACCTTGGCCAAAATCTTTCAACATGGACAAACTGAAAGATGTTCAAGGGACAGTTAGAGGGGACAGCTTATGATCCCTTCTTGAAAAGCTGTATGGAGGATGAGCAGGAATAGGATAAAGACACTTACTTTTGACAATACATTTATGAATTTACCTGATTTCAGGGATTTTCATCCTTTGCTTCCGTCGTGAGAACGTTCAGTAATCCTAAAGCTTTTGAAACTTTAACACTTAGAATTCCAACCCTATCAGAAGAGTGATTGATGATCTCAAGAAATCCACTGGTTATTGCCCTGAAACTATGTCCCATAAAATTATGTTACAGCAATAGCACTTAGACTTATATACTGCTTTACAGTGCCTTACAGCCCTCTCTAAGTGGTTTACAGAGTCAGCACATTGCCCCCAACAATCTGGGTCCTCATTTTATCCATCTTGGAAGGATGGAAGGCTCACCAACCTTGAGCCTGGTGAGATTTGAACTGCCATATTGCAGGCAGCCGGCAGGCAGCAAAAGTCACCTGCAGTACTGCACTCTAACCACTGCGCCACTGGGACTCATTAAAGTGATGGGAATATCACCATCTGGCCTCATTTCCAAATGGTGGTTAAAAAAAATAAGCTGTGAGGACAGAGCAATTTTGTTTTTGTTTTTTTATTATTTGCATTTATATCCCGCCCTTTTCCAAAGACTCAGGGCGGCTTACACTATGTCAAGCAATAGTCTTCATCCATTTGTATATTATATACAAAGTCAACTTATTGCCCCCAACAATCTGGGTCCTCATTTTACCTACCTTATAAAGGATGGAAGGCTGAGTCAACCTTGGGCCTGGTGGGACTTGAACCTGCAGTAATTGCAAGCAGCTGCTGTTAATAACAGACTGCATTAGTCTGTTGAGCCACCAGAGGCCCTTAATATACTACCTTTCTGACTCAAAAAAAAAAGGGGGGGGAGAAATAATATTAATATGACTGTGAAGAAGAACCTTCTATCATGTCTCAATCCTGTAAATCGTTACAGAAAATTAAGATCCATTACATTTAATGGACTTATTCACATATAGTCATTTCCAGAGACGTCGTCGCATTCTGTTGCAGCCAAAATAACAAAGATCGGCAATTTCAAAACTTACAGATTTATGATGTCATTAAGCTTTGTAGCCCATGTTTTACTCATAGGGATGTTGAAAAAACCACTGTCAATAGCTTTTCAAGTGGAACGGTACAGTCTCTTGCACATTGTCGGGGGCACAAATGGGACCTGCAGATTATTGATTCATTTCAAAATATTTCTTGCAGCAGAAGCAGCAGATACAGTGAAACGCAAGAAAAATGTCTATTTGTACGCAGTAGATTTTCTTTCTGTTTCAGTTTTGTAGACTGCCGAATTTGGAGGAAATTGATTTATGACTGAACATAACGTGATGAGTTCAATCCTAGGTAGCGTCAGATATTTCTGTCTCTGGGCGCAGTCACTTATTGTCTGTTGTGAATACTGCATGGAAGTCAGGAAGGGCATCTAGTCCTGAAACGCTCAGCTCCATTCAATTGCCCTGACTCCACATCGATGCAAGGGATTACAGAGTTGTTAAAAGCAGAAAAAAATATGGTGACATGGACTGGATATAGAGTAATCCTTAAATCTTCATATTATCAGATGACGATGATAATTGCTCATGTATCTGAAGAGGGATGTGGTGGCTCAGGGACTAAGATTCTGAGCTTGTGTTGTGCCTCGCCCACCCTCCTCACCTCAGCCGGGCCCCTCCCATATCCTTCTATCTGAGTCAGAGTCTGATAATGAAGAGGAACGGCCTGGCATGTCTCCAGCCCCCAGCTCTGGCACCATGCCCGGACAGAACAAACCTCCCTCCTACAGCGTGTGAGCATGAAGCCAGCCACGTGCTAGAATTGCCAGCAGCAGATCAGGAGGGCGGAAAGTCACAGTGGACGAATCCCCGCTTCTGGAGAATAGAGAGGCGACGTCAGCAAAAGGAAGGGAGGGGCAGGCTTGGATAAGTGCTGAGTCATGGAGCCACACCCCATGGCCTATATAAAGGATCTGCTTTTTGGCATTCCTTGAGTCAAGCAAAGTCTCATCTGGTTTGCTGAAGTCACACCTTGGATTCTTGCCTGCCCTGAGAACTCTGACAGGAATTTGGCAAAGCTGCAGAGGCTTCATGGCCATGCTTGATACAGACTTCCCAGACCTGGCTGGCGGAGGGGGAGGGGGATTTGTCGATCGAAAGGTCGGCAGTTCAGCGGTTCGAATCCCTAGTGCTGAGTAATGGGGTGAGCTCCCATGACTTGTCCCAGCTTCTGCCAACCTAGCAGTTCGAAAGCACGTAAAAAAAATGCAAGTAGGAAAATAGGGACCACCTTTGGTGGGAAGATGACAGCATTCCCTGCACCTTTGGCATTTAGTCATGCTGTCATGATGTCTTTGGACAGCACTGGCTCTTTGGCTTTGAAACAGAGATGAGCACTGCCCCCTAGAGTCAGGAACGACTAGCACATACATGCAAGGGGAATCTTCACCTTTACAGATGTCTGAATGGCTGAATGGAAAGAAAACCCATAAACGATGACAAGGTGTCCTCCTGTATACCTTCTCAGTTAAGCATTGCATCCTCAGGCTTTTTAAAGAAAATAGTTGTGATTTTAGATGTGAGATTTCTGTGCTCCTATGCTAAACCCAACTGTGATATTAAAGAAGGCAAAGACCAACATGTTTAATTAACTGGTTTGTACATATGTCAACTGATTTCCACATTCACACTTTTTAAATTAATTGATTTGATTCCTGTAGCTACCCATCTCAACAAGTGATTCTGGACAGCATAAAAAGTAAAAAAAACCAAAAAACCAAAAACAAATTAAAAGCAATCAAAACAAGGCAAAATAAATAGATGCTATGGATGTTAGTACAACCAAGAAACTGGCACCACAACATATTGGGGGTCCAGATCCAAGTATTCACGGTCTAACAAAAGACCAATAGGGTTGGAGTCATCCTGATAGCAGAAGGGAGAAAGACCCAGAAGGTAGGGGCTATGGCATGTCTACTAGTTCCCACCAGTTGACAATCCTTGGCTGATGGAACCCAATTAGATTCTTTTAAAATAGAATAGAATAGAATAGAATAGAATAGAATAGAATAGAATAGAATAGAATAGAATAGAATAGAATAGAATAGAAGTTTTTATTGGCCAAGTGTGATTGGACACTCAAGGAATTTGTCTTGGTGCATATGCTCTCAGTGTACATAAAAGAAAAGATATGTTCATCAAGAATCATAACGTACAATACTTAATGATATTCTATTCTATTCTATTCTATTCTATTCTATTCTATTCTATTCTATTCTATTCTATTCTATGACTATCGTGTTGCACCTTATGATTCTTGATGAACGTATCTTTTCTTTTATGTACCCTTAGACTGTATGCACTGACATAAATTCCTTGTGTGTCCAATCACACTTGGCCAATAAAAATTCTATTCTATTTCTCTCTCTCTCTCTCTCTCTCTCTCTCTCTCACACACACACACACACACACAGATGTTCTTGATTGCAATTGTGCTTTCAACTTAGTTCCAGTTCTAGAGAATTTTGACATAGTGTAAGGAAATCAGAAGGATTAGGGTTTTCAATCATCGATCGATAACCCTATCGATTGTCGATCAAAAGGTCGGCAGTTCAGCAGTTTGAATCCCTAGTGCCGCATAACAGGGTGAGCTGCTGTTACTTGTCCCAGCTTCTGCCAACCTAGCAGTTCGAAAGCACATTAAAAAAATGCAAGTAGAAAAATAGGGACCACCTTTGGTGGGAAGGTAAGAGCTTTTGTGTGCCTTTGGCATTTAGTCATGCCGGCCACATGACCATGAAGACGTCTTTGGACAGTGCTGGCTCTTCGCTTTGAAACAGAGATGAGCACTGCCCCCTAGAGTCAGGAACGACTAGCACATATGTACAAGGGGAACCTTTACCTTTAAGGAAATCAGGAAGGGGCTAAAATATTGACTTCAAGAACATTCCTTAAGAATGGTAAAAATTAAAAAAAAAAATCTCCTATTGTGTTGTTCCTTTCCTATGAAGCAGAGAAGAAATAGCCCTATGATGATGATGCTTTTCTTGCCTTTCTTCTTCTGTTTGTGTCTTTTTGGACAATGGCTAACAGAGGACCATTTTCTATAGCAGACTTCCCATAACGTCAGCATTAACCCCGAAAGAATTCATGATCTCCCAAAGGTCTGTCTCTGTCCTGTGCTCCCTGCTGGTTGTAAATACCTTTCTATTTCATCCAAATATCTTATTAGAGGAACAACAAGGCAATCTTCAACAAATAAGTTTGCACTTTTGCTATAGAAGATGGTCAGCTCGGGGGGGGGAAAAATCAATATTGCTCAACGACTGAAGTTCAAAGGATGCTATTTATTGTAACTGTGGTGGCCAGCTAGCTAACCTTAACTTGGAAGAAATTGTGCCAGGCATTTTGAAGTGGGTGCATTTGATTTCTATTTACACAAACCAAACTGGTGATTTAGATGAATGCTTCGTGGTCCTCTTTTAACACAGTGGGTCTGGGAATCAGGAAACAACTTTATTTCCCTTTGAGCTAGGAAATTTTTCATGTTGGTCCTCTTTTTTGTTATTTCATGACAAGCTCCATTCTACATAAACCGATTCTCGTTTCAAGCCAAGATCCCCATTATGCAGTGTTCACATTAAACAATGCTTGAGTTTGATAGCGCCTGTCTGGCACAGAGCTAAATCCCTATTCTCAAATTTCTGCTTTAGAGAAAAGGAAAAATCGACTAAAGGTCTCAGCGTATTTGGGGTTAAACACCGAGAATGATTAGTGAGAGATTTTATTTATTTATTTATTTATTTATTTATTTATTTATTTATTTATTTATTTATTTATTTATTTATTTATTTATTTATTTTGGCACACAGTATATATAAGCATAAGTATGAAATAACTATACAATATATAAGCATATATATGAGTATGAGTATGTAATAACTATATTAATTGGATATAACAAAAAAGAAACAATAGGACAAGAACGGTAGGCACGTTTGTGCTCTTATGCATGCCCCTTATAGTCCTCTTAGGAATGGGGTGAGGTCAATAGTAGACAGTTTTTGGTTGAAGCTTTGGGGATTTTGGGAAGAGATCACAGAGTCAGGTAGTGTATTCCAAGCATTAACAATTCTATTACTGAAGTCATATTTTCTGCAATCAAGATTGGAGCGGTTAACATTAAGCTTAAATCTATTGTGTGCTCGTGTATTGTTGCAATTGAAGCTGAAGTAGTCTTTGACAGGAAGGACTTTGTAATAGATGATTCTATGAGTTCAACTCAGGTCATATTGAAGGCGGCGTAGTTCTAAATTTTCTAAACCCAGGATTTCAGGTCTGGTGGCATAAGGTATTTTGTTGTATTCGGAGGAGTAGAGAACTCTTCTTGTAAAATATTTCTGGACACGTTCAATTGTATTGATGTCAGAAATGTGGTATGGGTTCCAAACAGTCGAGCTGTATTCAAGAATTGGTCTAGCAAATGTTTCACATGCTCTGGTTAGTAGTGTAGTGTTTTTGGAGAAGAAGCTACGCAATATTAGGTTTACAACTCTTAAGGACACTTATGACATTTTCTAACTGAAAATGTCATAAGTGATCTTCGTTTCCCCAAATTTTAACACATTTGGCTCTTTCAAAGAGAACAAAGCAGCTGCTTTATTATTTACAAATTATATGACATTTTATTACTAACCTTATTTTGGACAATAATTTTTATTAAGCCATGCTGTAGGATAGAGCGTGGTAAGGGAACACCAGTTCAATTCAGAGAGCCATTCATCTCAAAGAGGTGATTCAACTGGAATTGTTTGCTCAATCTGCTTTGATTATTCACATCAATTCCGAAAATTAGGCCAATTGACAATTCCATTTGACTTCACAATTTAATTCAGAACAGTGATTCGATCTGGAATTTCAATCAACCAAAGCTTCTTACAGCCTTTGCAGAGAAGTTGGCAAGTCTTATTTCCATCCCATTTTATGACATCCCTGGATATAATTTAGAAATAAGTTAACATTTGCTGTGCTAGCATTGTGACGTGTTTGTTCCCCTTCATACTTTTTATCACACACAATGACTGATTTTTCACCATAGTAAGTTTTCTTTAGCAGCTCTGCTGAGGATTTAACTGAACACATACTGGATTATGTGCTCTTATTCAGGGGTGGGCGTGGCCATGGTGGGAGTGGCCTAATTGGCCTCCTGCATCATGGCGGGGGGCGTTTTCACCTCCCCCAGGCTCCAGAGCCTTCCTTGAGCTTCTGCGAGGGTGAAAACTGCCTCCCCCAGGCACCGGAGGCCCTCCGGAACTTCCTGGAGGCCCGTTTTTTTCCCCCCTTCGAGCCTCCGTGTGGACTCTGCACTTACCTCGCATCCAAAATGAGCTGCATGGAGACTCCTGGGAGAGGAGGGGAGGGGTAGAAGGGGAGGGGAGGAGTGGGCGGGGCAAGCCAGAGGTAGGATTTAGAGGTTCTCCAAGCCAGCTATAATGTTAGCTACGGGTTCTCCCAAACCCGGACGAACCTGTAGCAGCCCACCCCTGCTCTTATTCATGATGTACACATGTAACAAAATCTTTCTATTTAATGAACTAATTAGATTTAGGTGCCACCCATCTCTAAAACATCTCTTTTTCCAATTGTATGCATTGTATATGTATTGTATTGTATTGTATTGTATTGTATTGTATTGTATTGTATTGTATTGTATTGTATTGTATTGTATTGTATTGTACTGTACTGTACTGTACTGTACTGTATTGTACCGAATTATATTGTATTATTTACCATTGCATTCCATGCAGACGCGAATATTTCTATACAACATGAATGACTGAAAGAGAAAGGTAAGGGGAGAAAAGGTAAAGAGAAAGGGTAAGGGGCGTGCATAAGAGCACAAGTGTGCCTACCGTTCCTGTCCTATTGTTTCCTTTCGTTATATCCAATTAATATAGTTATTACATACTCATACTTATATATATGCTTATATATTGTATAGTTATTACATGCTTATGCTTATTATACTGTGTGACAAATAAAATAAATAAATAAAAAATAAATAAAATCCTTTGCCCCCGGTTCGGACCGGTTCTATAGAACCGGTAGTAAAACTTGCAGGAGGCTCCGCCCACTGACCCGAACGTCATCAAAAGTGATCTGCGCATGTGCAGAAGCTTCTACACATGTGCAAAGGAGCGCACACGAGAATGGAACTAACACATGCGTGTGGGCACGATGCAAACCGGTAGTACAGGTAAGTAGAACCCACCCCTAGTATAAGGGTAAAAATATAGAGATAGATACATTCCATTCCTAGTGTTCAACAAAGTTTAAAATCAGTTTCTCAGATTTGGCATATTCTAGAACAGAGATGTCAAACTCAAAACCCGGGGCCGGATCCGGCCTGTGGGGTGGTTAGATTTGGCCCATGAGGCCACCCTGGACACAGCGAAGGATCAGCCCACAGTGCTTCTACCAACAAAAATGGAGCTCAGGAGGGTCCCAAGCTCCATTTTCACTGGCAAAGGGATGCAGGAGACCGTGGTAGCCGAAAAAAGAACTCAGGAGCCCATTTTCTCTGGCAGGGTGTTTGGCACCCTTGACAGGAGTGAGGTCGAGCTGGCCACATCCCCCTGTCCATGCCCACCGCTCTCCCCCAGGTCAAATACAACCCTGATGCAGCCCTGCATGAAATTGAGTTTGATACCCCTGATCTAGATGTGTTAAAATCAGAAGTTCAGAAGTCCCTTGTATCCAGCTATGCTGGCAAAAAAAAATAAAAAAAAATCCGGAAGTTTTAGTCCTGAGACCCTGGAGAGACTTGTTGACCCTAGAAGTTTTTAATACTTTGAATTAATTTTTATATAGTTTTTCCAATCTGGAACTCTCCTTCCTTCTAGTTAAATCTCTTTAACAAGCTTCCACCTGTTATTTATTATTATTATTTTTGTTTGTTTGTTTGTTTGCTTGTTTGTTTGTCAACAAGTACAAGGAAACAAGTAACAGTATAAACATAGACATGGACACGTGAAAAAAAATTGGCACAAAAGAAGGATACAAATTGGCAAAACATAGCCATAAACACATAGAATGATTACATATAATTGGGGACAGTAGGTCATGCTGGTGCGCTTATGCACGCCCCCTTAGGGACCTCTTAAGAAACATGAAAGATCTACGGTAGACAGTTCAAGGTAAAAGGTATGGGGGATTAGAGAGACTAACAATAGGATCAGGTAGAGTGTTCCAGACATTTACTACTCTATTGCAGAAGTCATATTTCCTACAATCAAGATTAGAGCGAATGACATCGAGTTTAAATCTATTGATAGCCCTTGTGTTATTATGGTTGAAATTAAAGTACTCATTTACAGGTAGAACGTTTTGATAAATAATCTTATGAACTAAGCACAAGTCAGAAAATAGACGAGTTCAAGGTTATCTAGACTTAAAATTTCAAACCTGGTGGTATATTTCTTGTCCTGCCCTCTGGCTCTTTGGAGAATAAATCAATGCCCTCTTCTCTGTGACAGCCCCTCAAGTCCTGGAAGACAGCTATCATGTCGCCCCAATCCTTCTCTTTAATTGACTAGACAGACCTACCACAAATAGAAAGAAAAGCACATCGGGCTTTTGCCTCACAAGCACACAGTCCGAAAATAAAGAAGGAAAACAGTTCAAAACATTTATCCATGCTTTCAATTTTCTAAAGCAAACAAGCAATGATCACCTTGAAAAGCCATAACAGTATCACTATAGTTATCTGAACCAGGAATAAATCATAGAAAGGAAGAACGCAAAAATTGATGGCTTCTCAACAGAGCACCAGGTTTTTTTTCTCCCCCATTTATTCCCCTCCTATAACTTAGATGATGGGAAGGGAGGCAGAACCTGGCTTCTGGGTATGGTTTATGATAGGCGGTCCTCTCCTTGTAATAACCTTCCTTTCTCTCGTTTCTCAATATCCCATTTTGGCTGTAGTCATCCACAGATTTTGCTGTTACAAGGAGTCGATGACTTTCAGATTCTGCTCCTGAACGCAACGGTTTCTGCCTCCAAACTCAATTTTTTGATCACCTGCATTTCACACTTCTCAGATTCCATCCCTCCCCCCAACTCCCCCCCATCACCCCATCCCTACCCTACCTCAACGCAATGCTTAAACTTTTTTTCCCCTGTTTCTCTTCTGACCTTGGCTGTAATCCTGACTTACCTTGCAAGGTAAGATGAATCCATTTGTCTCTCTAGGTACAGATTCTTTTATTAAATGAACCATCTCCCAGTTGGGCAGCGGGATGGGTGGAGAAATTAAGGAAGGACAGAACCTCCCGCTTGATGAAATCAGACACAATATGGCTTTGTTCCAAGTCAGAGGAGACACAATTATCAAGCACGGAGTCACGCTTACTCTTCGAAGGGAATGTCTAGGATGAATTCCCAAAGAAAGGCAGGGCTAGGATTACAACTAAATTTGATTGCATTCAACTTACGTCTAAATGTGGTTAACATTAAATTTGATTAATGGTGATAATACCTTCAATCTCCACGAATTTAATCATTTCACCCTGCTCACATTGTTATAAATGAGAATTATAGCCACTCTTGAAGCTACATCTCAGATTTGGGAGAAGGGGAACTTTACCTGACTCCTAGGGACATGAATTTAAGCTGAGGGGGGGTCACACCAAGTACAGTATGTTGAAGGGTACATTCCAAGGATTGACGGAGATGTTTTGCAATAGATAGATAGACATGCACATATGCATACAGGCATGCTGAAGATATACAGTGGTTTGGATTCATTTCTAAAAAAATCCTTCAGGTCATATACTTAATGATGCAAACTTATGACTCATTTGCAACTCCTTCAGCAATTGATATTTTCCCAGCCCAGCCCAAGTGCCCTCTGTGTTTATTTATTAATTATTTTTTTATGTTACCCATCTCATCAATAAGGCATCTGGGTGGCTTACAGAGTGGTAAAGGCAGTGGTGGAATTCAGCCGGTTCAGGCCGGTCCGGATGAACTGGTAGTTAAATTGCTGGCTGGCCCCTCCCCACCTCTCCCCGCCCTTTCCAGGAGTCCCCATGCACCTTATTTTGGCTCCCAGGGATGCCCAAAATGGGACACAGAGGGGTGCGGTGTGGGCCCACTCCCAGGAGGCTGCAGGGAAGCCTACTAGGCCCAAAATGGGATGTGCAGAGTAGCGCCCCCCCCACAGCCCGTTTTTGCACCCAGGGGATGCAGGAGACCGAGTGCTGCCTGTCACACCCCCTGGCCACACCAACCATGACCGGCCGGTCATTAGGGCAGAGAACCGGTGGTTAAATTATTTGAATCCCACCACTGGATAAAGGAATAAATATAAACAAGAGTTACATTTAAGAAAACATACACAAAAACTAGAACTAAAGGGATGGATAGCATATATATTCTATGTATCATGGTAGCACCACCCTGAGTCCTTCGGGAGAAGGGCGGTATAAAAATTTAATAAATAATAATAATAAAATAATAGCAAAAAGAAAAACAATTGTAGTTTGGGGAATTCCTCAAAGATAAAGAAAAGGTAGTATTGTAGACATACACAACTCTCTTTCCAGACCCAGGCAGCCCATACATTTTTGCATTCCTGCTTTAAGTATTCTAATTAAGATAACCATACTACAATTGTGTCTAGACTCAAAAACACTTCCATGAAAAAATTACAGGGCACAGTTTTTGGGTTCTGTGTGGTCTCCTCCAGCTCCATTGTTCTATGATCATACAGATAGTTCTTGACTTACAATCACTTGTTTGGTTTCAAAGTTACAGTAGCACTGAAAAAAAAACACCCGACATTGCTTACACTTATAATCGATGCAGCATCCCCAAGGTCATGTGATCAAAATTCAGGCGCTTGCATCCGACATGTATTTATGATGGTTGCAACACCTCAAGGTCACGTGGTCATCATTTGTGACTTTCCCAGCCAACTTCTGACAACTAAGGTCAATGGGGGAAGCCAGATTTGTGAGTGCATGTGTCACTGAACAACTGCAGTGATGCACTTAACAACCGTGGCAAAAAAAAAAAAATCATGGGCACAACTTTGCTTAACAATGGAAATTACTATCTCGATGCGGTTGTATGTTTAAGACTATCTCTTGAAGATGACTAACATAGCGCTCATTTTGACTTATATAGTGTATCTTAAATGTTGCACTGCTATGATGAGTGACATCGAGTGTTCTCTTGTCATTGATGCTACTACTTATTAAACTCATGTAGCTGTTCATGGGATTATTTTTTTTAATAAAAGGACCAGGGAAATAATTAGTATTTCCACTATTTTATAGGCAATATTTTCAGTTGAAATGGGCTGCATGAGGAGCGCATGATTTGGTTTCCCTTGGTTTCTTGAATGCATAACCAACCCCTTTATTTCCAAATTCCACAAAAAGCAACAGCATTAATGTAACTCAGGCTGCCAGCCAGATTACATCAGGAGATAGTCGAAGATTACCAGCAGACATTCGCTTATCTACATGCAACACTTGTCATTATGCTAAATTGTTGCTTAGCTGTGTTACTGTTCTCTCCATTTGAAAATGTCTGTGCAGAGGAAGACACATAGTAATAAGCTCCAAAAAGACCACCATAAAATATAATAGCTGCCGATGACAGTTTAGCAATTGTTTTGTTCCTAGCTGTCGCCCCACCAAGCCAATTGCATTTCAAGAATCTTCAACCATGTACATTATCATTTGATTTAAAAAAATAAATAAACACAATGACCCATTAGAAAATAGGCAATAGATAGAAGGTCTTAGGGGTTACTGAATGAATGTTGGAGACAGCCATCATGATAATCATTTAAGACTCAGACATGAAAATAATAGAAAATCAATAGATGTGAGTTGTCTTTAGAACACCCCGATAGATAGATAGATAGATAGATAGATAGATAGATAGATAGATAGATAGATAGATGATAGATAGATAGATAGATAGATAGATAGATAGATAGATAGATAGATAGATAGATAGCCTACTAAAGTAAAATAAATAAGCCACCCCTCTCAGTTCTTACATTTGCTGGCCAGTTTCTGATTTCTTTCTCCTCTCGTTCTCTGCCAAAGGACAATACTGTAGTTATACAACTGAACTTGCACTAATATGCTAGTCTACAGCCATATTGTAGCCAAGAAATCAACTTGGATGTGTCATCACCAATAGTTCATCTCAACTCAAGGACATCTTCCCCTGTTTAGAGCCAGCTTCGGTCTAATCAATTCAGTGTTGACGCATACCATACGATGCTTGGGATTTGGGAGCTGGCACTTTTATTTGCAGTCTTCTCCTTTCTCTTTTATATTTATTCACCTCCTACAAAAGAAAACATTTAGAGATGCAGTGGTACTTTAGTACCACTTTGAAACTCATCAAATCTGGTACATTTGGTACATTTTGATGGGAAAATTTTGTCCCAGTACTTCCATGTTTCCCCGAAAATAAGACAAGGTCTTATTTTCTTTTGACCCCCCCAAAATATGGCCTTATTATAGGGGGTCTTATTATTTTTGAGGTGCAGGACCTCAAAACCTCAGCTCATGGAAGGGGGACTGCTGTTGGATCACCGACCAACTGCTCTGCCTCAATCGCCTTCCTCTTGAAGAGTCTGCAGGGCAAACCAGAGATCTGGGGTTTGGGCAAGTGGCAAAATTCTCGCTTCTCCGCTGCCCTCCCCCTCCCCACCTGCCACTCCCCCTCGCTGGCTAAGTTCGGCAAGCCAGATTCAGGGAGCTGAATGCACTGCCATTGTCAGGGAGGAGAAGAATGTGAGAAATGGGCGCTCTCGCAGTACCTCCTCTCTCTCTTCTTCTCCCGAGTGGCAGCGGTGGGTACGGCTCACTGAATCTGGTCTGCTGATCTTGGGTGGCTGCAGCAGGGGCTCTGATGTTCCCCCTCCCTTTCCCCCCTCTCCGGCCTCACCTTCTCACATCGTGTTGTTTGTGCGACAACTGCGCATGCATCTAAGTATTGGGAGGACTTATTTTGGGGGGCTTATTTTACCACATGCACTCGAAAGCCCAATTGGGCTTATTATCCGGACATGTCCCAGTTTCGGGGAAACACAGTTGTTGTTTGTTTGGTACTTGACGTACAAGCTAGAACTTGTTGGTGTCAGTTGCCTTGTGATTCACTATCCTTTCCAGATGAAACAAAGGGTGACACATTAGTCACACAGTAGCTCTTGACATGTGGACGTCCCCTTGCAGACTTATCTTAACTTCTGTGGTCATTTTTTATATTTTTGCATTTTTTCCCCCTCATCAGTACAGGTAAAGTGAAATTTCTATTTTATTTAACCTAAGTATTTATTCATTTATAGGTTTATTTCTCATGTAAAGTAATAAAGTATCTTTTTTACACGAAGCCTTAAAAATGTACATCGTCTTTGGTTTGGGAATGTGTTAAATTTATTGACATTATTCCTTGTGGGGAAAAAATTTGTTTGGTACTCATCGTTTTTGGTACTCATTGTACTTCCCCGGAATCAATTAACGACAAGTACTGAGGCACCATTGTGTTTGTATCTCACATATACAGATTTGCTATTCACAGCCAGGGATTATGGGGCAAAACTATAGGATTGAAGCAGTAATGGGATTCAGCCACTTTGCACCACTTCGGGAGAACCGGTTGTTAACTTTCTGAGCAGTTTGGCAAACTGGTTGTTGGAAGAAATCATGAGGGCAGAGAACCGGTTGTTAAATTATTTGAATCCCACCACTGGATTGAAGTCTATATGACCTTGGAAGACCTACAATTCATCTCTTAGAGGACATATTATATGGGCCATTGCAGCCCATTGATATCATAGTCCTGACATGGCCTGGGGAACTTTCTTTCAATAATTTCATTCCTTTGAGAAAAGTATAAAATATTCATTGTGGTCTTAGATTACTTCCCTCTCATCTGATGAAGCCTCTGGAGAGTTGTTGCCATTCAAAATAAGCAATATTAGATATGTTCAACAGAACAACAAATGTAAGCAGGTCAATGGGATTTAGCAGCTGTCAGGTTTTGGGTTTTTTTACCCCTGGAATCATGTACAATACACCTCAAGATGATTTTGTTAGTTTAGAAATCCAATATATAGTACAAAACAATTAAAATAGTCTACTACTTCAATAACCAGATTAAGCATGTTGTAGACATATAGCCACTGAACTCAAGGGACAGATGTTTGATCTAACGCAGGGGTCGGCTTCAAAAATTTTAGCAAGGGGTTCTCTGCCCAGTTGCTGGGTGGACGTGGCCATGGTGGACGTGGCCTAGTTGGCTTCCTGAACCACAGCAGTGGGGGGAGCGTTTTTGCTGTCCCTGGGCTTCAGAGGCTTTCCTCGAGCCTCCAGGAGGGCGAAAACAGCCTCCTCAAGTTCAGGAGGCCTTTTGGAGGAAAGAAACGTGCCTGTTCCAGCCTTCCCGAACTTCCGGTAGGCCCGTTTTTTGCCCTTCCTGAGCCTCCACGCATGCCCTGCTCTTGCCTGCATCCAAAACGGGCCACGTGGGGACTCCTGGGAGGAGAGGGGAGGGGTGGGCAGGGCCAGCCAGGAATGGGATTTGGGGGTTCTCCGAACTGCACAGAATCTTAGCTAGAGGTTCTCCCGAACCCCTGCAAACCCCCAGCAGCCCACCCCGATCTTATGTAACATAGCTCTATACAGTCTGTTCAGCATTTAGTAATGAATAGCATAAGGGAAGTAGGAGATCCTATTTCTCAGCCTCTTCACTGGCCTCATTGAATACTCTCATCTTGGAATTAAGATTCACACTGCTCCTCTTAATGTTCCAGGTGTGATCTAAGATCTAAGAATTGGTTTTGAGCCATCTCTTGCATTGTTCCTCACCTTTGGACAGAACGCTTGCCAAATTAAAGCAACTACCTGCATCATTAAAGGTATACTCTGAGAAGGTCTAGGGAGGATCTGTCTTGACCATCTTTCTCCAACTAAACTATCTCAACTTTGGTACCTCTTGATCCTCTGGAATGTAGCCCCTCCCTCCTGGGAATCCCGATTACATTCCATCATAAAATGCAACTTGAGACAGGACTCTTCCATATAGTGTCAAGTTACTACTTAATTGTTGTAGTTTTTAAATTTCACTGTGTTCAATGTTTGACATGCATTTTGGTTCTGCTATTTGTTTGACCACTTTGATTATTATTTTCTCTTGGCCATTTTTATTTTAATAATGCCAAGTGTGAACATTTTAATTTGATGTTTGTATTTTTTGTTTTCCTTAGAGTGGTGCAGTGCCTAGAAGTGGCCTAGAAGTGGAGGTCTCATCTCACAAGCTGTGAGTTCAATTCTAGGTAGAGGCAGATATTTCTTTCTCTGGGCACAGTGAGAATTTATCTGCTGAACAAAACTCCACATTGGTGACAGGAAAGGCATCCGATCAGCAAATACTCAGCTCCAGTCAGTTGCCCAGACTCCACCCCGCAAGAGATTATTGGGTCGTTAAATGAAGATGAAAATGATGATTTACCAGATTTCCTTAAATATCTCTGAATCTTTATTAATGCAGTAGTTTACAAGTAGAATTAATTAATTATGTAATAATTTTTGAAATTGTCTGAAAAAAAGAAAGACGTTATAATTGCTTTTCCAAATAACACTAAACTCTCTTCTTTAGCAAAGTTTCATCCCCCTCATAAAGATCTCCAACGTACTAAAATTTCTCCTATTCTCCTAAAAGAATTTTAAAAATAAAAATATCATTACTTGTGGTTTTCCCCTATGGGTGTGTGTGGGAGGCTAAAGTTTTGGATTTCCAGAACTAACTTTACATTCAAATGAGGGAGGTCCTAAACTGCCTGAGCCAAACCAAGCTGAATTTGAAACTGCCAAATCCAAGAGTGAACTAACTCTATTGGTTGATATATAACCCACATTGAGAAATGAATTGCCAAAGATATTCTTCTCATAATACACATCCCCAAAGAAATATTATTTCCCCATTTGGCATCTCTTTTGATGTTTATGGAGATTCTCAGTCATCCAGGTCAAAAGGCAAACTGAACTTTGTATGAAAGACTGTTTACAACACAATCCTTTCAGCAGTTCCAAAAAGGTTCCACATCCATTTTGCACAATTCCGGTGACGCTGAGGACACAGGTAAACCTCCAAGTGGCCTCAACAACTCTCAGAAAGAGTGCTAATAACCAGATGGCTGCAAGGATCCTTCTACCCTTCACCATTCAGTCAGAACTGAAGAAGCTTCTTGGATGAGAAGCGAAACATCTTCAAGGAAAATCCAAGTCCAGTTGCCTTTTGAAACAGCTTTGGAATCTGTTTTGATAAATTATTTCAGCTAAGAACCGAGGCAGAACATTCTGGAAATGGAAGGGTGGTTGGCTAGCTGAGGTCTTATTTGCACATAAACCTGGATGGTGCAGATTAGGTCAATTCGTACTGGAATCCACCAAGATTGGATTTCTCAAGCATTCCTAAAAGCTGTGCAAATGCAGATTTCCAATTATCATTAGCAGAGGCTGACTAAGCTGATTAAATTCCTTACTGGGAGTAATTAATAATTGCCTTTCACATTTAAGTACAGTTAAGTAGTGAACTATTTTCCTGTGCCAGTTAGTATTCATCCCTACTGCTGGAATATACTTTGCATTTATTTATAATATAATGATATACTGTCTATCAGTATAAAAAAGAAAGGGTGAAGAGATTTGTTCAAAATAGGGTATCCCTGTTTGTACATCTTGGTCTTTGGTATGTATTTTACCTTTAGAGAGTGTCCTCCTTTAGAGGTTGCCTAAAGTAGAACATAGAGTATAGAATAATAGGGAAACTTGGAGATCTTCTAGTCCAACCCCCTGCTCAAATCCCTATAACATTCCAGACAAATGGCTGACCAGTTTCTTCTTGAAAACTTCCAATGAGGCATGGAAATGCAAGTAGATAAATTCACACACACATTGTCTATTCCTAGGGACGTGTGACCACATGTTGAGTAAGTCAGCTTTACAACCCACTATAGCAGTGGTAGTAAACCTGGTCCCTACTACCCACTAGTGGGTGTTCCAGCTTTCATGGTGGGCGGTAGAGTTTTGTCCAATACTGAAGCACGTTCCTTTTTTAAAATTTAATTGACTTTTTTTTAAAAAAATCATAGCATTATTTAAAAACATTTTCATTAGGTTTTCGTAAAATTCCCTGTGACAATTTAAATTTCTGAAAATATACTATTTGTATCACATAAGTTTAGTTCACACTGGGTAAATGAAACTAAATGGCGCTATAGTGCGACTGCAAACAAAAGAGCCTCATCCCAGAATAGCTTGCGCATCTCCCCCCACACCACCCAGCTGTAACAGACAAGTAGAGCTGGTAGCCGGTGCGCCCCCCCCCAAAAAAACCTACTTTATAAATCACCATTACTGTGGAATCGGTGGGCGGTTAGAAAATTTTACTACTAACAGAGATACAAAAGTGGGCAGTAGTTATAAAAAGGTTGACTACCCCTGCACTATAGCATTCTGCTGTCACCTGACCACAAGTTGTAATATTTTTTTTGCCAGTTTCTGACACTTTTAGCAGTTTCCAGCAAAAAACACCAAATCAGAGAATGGGTTCACTTACCAAGTGGCAGAAGTTCTATCAATTAAACAGTGTCAGAATAAACTTATTGAAGTTTAGAGAAAGAGGGTAGTCCAGAAATAATGAAAACAGAGGGAATATATTTTTCAGGCCCTCTGAAAATACAGGTAAAAATACTTACCTCGGAATATCATGTTAGGTTTAATTTTTGTTTTATGGTGTTATGCTATAGTCTCTTGTTTTTTTAAAAAAAATATCTTTGGACAATTCCATAATTGTCTATTTTTCAGGAATTGCTTGTGTTCTTTTTAGAATCTTTTCTGACCTGAAATAACTGATTTGAAGCTTTCTCCTGTATCCTTCTATAGATTCAGGCAGAACAGCCATTTGTAGCAAAACAGCAGCATCTTATGATCTGCCAGAAGCATAACATCTTCTGATATAAACATTTTTTTTAAACCCAGCTGAAATTTCTGAACAGATGTTTAATTAATCTCTTTCATTGTTGAATGTTGATATTAAGACTCTTAATACAGTAGGGTCCCCCCTCCTTGTGTGTGTGTGTGTGTGTGTGTGTGTGTGTGTGTGTGTGTGTGTAAGTTTTTTCTGACACTGGGAATGGAGATTTTGCAGTATCCTTTCCAGTGGTGGGTTTCAAAATTTTTTATTACTGATTCTGTGGGTGTGGCATGGTGGGCATGGCATGGCATGGCTTGGTGGGCATGGCAGGGGAAGGATACTGTAAAATCTCCATTCCCTCCCCAATCCAGGGGGAGGTTAATGCAAAATCCCCATTTCCTTCCGATCAGCTGGGACTTGGGAGGCAGAGAATAGATGGGGGCGGGGCCAGTCAGAATTTTTACTATCGGTTCTCCAGAACTACTCAAAATTTGTGCTACCGGTTCTCCAGAACTGGTCAGAATCTGTTGAAACCCACTTCTGATCCTTCCCCTGGAGTGGGGTGGGAATGGAGATTTTGCAGTATCCTTCCCAAGCCACACCCACCAAGCCTCAGCCACCAAGCCAAGCCCACAGTTTTTGTAGTAACAAAAATTGGATTTCATCACTGGGTTAACAGCTGGGATGTAAAGGCAGACAGGCTGGTTAAACAATGCCAGAATCTGCCATGCAAGATGATGGAGAAAATGAAGTTTGCCGTTGAGGTCTCCCCTCCCCAAAATCAATGGTTGACATTGATCCTTTGAGTATTAGCTAACTCCTTTGTATCAACACAGGCTGGCCAGCAGCCCTTACAATAAGTGGAATGGAATGGAACTACATGCAGTATAGAAATTTGATTAAATAAATAATGAAAATGTTAGTTGGCAGTGAGGACAGTTGCTAACTGGACGCATCAGGTGGGCCACAACAGGAGAAAGAAAGTTGGATTAAAAATATATCACATTTCTGCACAGCGGGGCTAATTTGGAGCATCTATCTTCCCCTCCACCTTTCCTGGCTACCTTCCTTGCTCATAGATGGAGATAGATGAAAACAATATTGTTTCTCCGCGAACATTCCTGTCAACCAGACCTTGATTGGCTCTCTATGTGTCCGGTTATAGACCTGATGTCATATTTCATAAAAATGCTCAGCTTGATTTCTTCCTTTTGCTGACAAATTATTTTAGCGGCTAACATCCCTCACTGTTTCCCTGCTTTAGAAGTGTCTGTCTGGGTTATACTAATAGCGGTGGCTGCTATCAATCAATCAGGCGAGTCAAATATGCAGAGAAAACATCCCATTCTCCCACCTCTCGTGGCACGCTCCATCCGCAAGATAGAGAATGGGATACTTTGGTTTAATAGCTTCCTATTGTCTCTTTAGTGGGAAGGGAATGCTGAAGGGATGAGTCTGCTGATTTCATTGCTTTCCCTTTTCTGGCAGCTTTTACGGAGTGTATTATTCATATCATATTTTACCATGAAATTAAAAGGGAGGAAACATAAGTCTTTCACACCTCGGTGATCACCGGAGCCATTTCCTCTCAAGAATGTCAAGAGACCAATAGCTTTTACTAGTATATTCCTTTGTTGTGAACAGGAGATACTTAATAGCATTTCCAATTCATGTGGAAGAATCTTCTCCCGCCCCCCTCACCACCACCTCCAAGCTCGTTGTGTTTTTGTATTCTGGATATTCTCCAGTAAAATTAAGGCAGCATCCCTTTTCAAATTCAGAAACCTCCTATAGGATGTTTATATCTGAACATATAGAAAGACTGGAGGGAAAACACGGGGCCAGATCCATCTCTTTGACAATGGGGTTTATGACAGCAGCTATTCTCCAACCAGTGCATAATCCACTGAGTCAAATATAACTAGAGATGGCCAGTCTAAACAGAGAAAGGGATTAGAGGTGATATGATAGCAGCCTTCCACTACTTGAGGGGCTGTCTCAGAGAAGAGGGGTGGAGCTATTCTCCAAAGCTGTTCTGACCTAGGCTTCCCCAAACCACGAAGCAGACTCCTTGTCCTGACAAAAAACCCTTTTTATTAAGTTACTGTGAATTATTTTCATTCACATCCAGGAGAGTCTTTCAAGGGTGAATTTACAGCCACAAGCCCTATCTGGCTTGGAGAGCTGCCAGGCTGAACCAATTAAGCAAACTAATTGTCTCCTGCAAACTCCACTCCCCTTTCGCTCCTTTTTTATTCCCTCTGGGAGGGACCATTCATTATCCATCTGTGGCCTTATTCCCAAATCGACCCTTGTTCTTTAGCTGTTCCCTTCATCTGGCAACTCTGCGCATGTGCACACTGGGAACAGGCTCCAGCTGTTCGTCTGCCTCACTGATGTTTGACTCCGAAGGCAGCTGATAACTGTCATAGGGCCCTGGCCCACTCTCTGCCTCCGAAGCAGAGCCCTCATCAGAGCCTTTCCCAGACACCAGGACTGGCCCATGTTCCTCCCCAACCCCCTCACTGTCCAGATCTGCTGCCGCTGGCAGACCACAACAAAAGCAGGACAGGACAAGAAGCAGGGGATGGAGGCTTATCAAAGAGGGATCCAACCTAGAACTAAGGAGAAATTTCCTGACAGCAAGAACAATTAATCAATGGAATGGCTTGCCTCTAGAACTTGTTGATGCTCCATCACTGGAGATTTTCAAGAGAAGACTGGACAGCTATTTGTCTGGAATTTTGTAATGAGCAGGAGAGGGCTGGACTAAAGGCCCTCAAGGTCTCTTCCAACCCTATTATTCAATGTTCTATTTTCTGGACCAATTCCATTAATGCATAACCATGTGCCCGTCTATATATATATTTATTTATTTATTTATTTAATTAATTAAACTTTTATACCGCCCTTCTCCCGAAGGACTCAGGGCGGTGTACAGCCTGCATTAAAACAATTTTTATATACACACTAAGATAACAATTAAAAAACTTATTCCATAAAGGCCGAAATTAAAACCGTCCAAATTGACCATATAAAATACCCAGTAAAATACAATTAAAATTTAAAATTTAAGAATTTAAAAATTTAGCAATTAAAAAATCAGGCCAGTCCCGCTTGAATGAATAAATAAGTTTTCAGTTCCCGGCGAAAGGTCCGAAGGTCAGGTAATTGGCGTAAACTGGAGGGAAGTTCGTTCCAGAAAGTAGGCCGCCAGCCGACACTGCATGTCATGAGGCACTTCAGGAAACAGGAACCCAAATGGGGAAGGATTTTAGTTGTTTTCAGACTGGGAAGGAAAGATATGTTAAAGCAAGGGCATTCTATCAGCAGTTTGAATCTCAGTAGGCTCAGGGTTGACTCAGCCTTCCATCCTTCCAAGGTGGGTAAAATGAGGACCCAGATTATTGGAGGGGCAATATGTTGACACTGTAAAAAGCTTAGAGAGGACTGTAAAGCATTGCGAAACAGTCTATAAGTCTAAATGCTATTGCTATTAAGCTTATCAAAGCTGTAATATCCTTATTGTGATGGAATATGGAATTTAATCAGAGAAGGGGAGCTGTTGCATCTCAACCATGAGAAACTAGGAAGTCCGGGAAAATGTAATGCTGTGTGGAAATGACCATGAGAGATTGGGAGGAGAGGGAGAAGAGATGCAGAGGAATTTTGGGAATTGGATTCACACATCTGAAGAGCATCCAGGTTGCTCTGGGATAAGGTGTCCTGTCCTCTGGGATAACCCTGTCAACTTTAAGACCTGTGGACTTCAACTCCCAGAATTCCCCAGCCAGCCATAGGAATTCTGGGAGCTGAAGTCCACAGGTCTTAAAGTTGCCAAGGTTGGACACCCCTGCTCTAAAACATGCAACAACAAATGTCAGAAATAGCCTTGGGGAATCATTTATGTCATTTTTGCAGCATTCGCAGAAGTTTGTTTATCATTTCATTGAATCTATTTCTATGCCACTTCTCACATCAGGGAAAGATCAAGCAAAGTAGAGGAGTTCTATTCAGCTGTCTTGCTGGTTGCACAGCGTGCTGGTCTCTTTTCAGCCGAGGAGCTGTCTTCCAGAGGCTGAGGGCCAAATTACAGTCCATTACTCGACAGACACATGTGCCCTTAAGACCTTCAGAAATGATGTCGCTTCGAGGAACCTAGCTAAGGCAACCTGACAGTGGGCAGGCTTTTTTTTTTTTTTTTTTGTCAAAGAAAAATTGCAGACAGACCAAACTGGCAATTTTGTGATAGGTGGGCTTATGATAGTTTGGGCTCCAGATATAAAAATGGAAACGGTGTGTTTTTCCCTGGGATTGTGGGGGGGGGAGGGCGGTGTGGTAAAGAGAAGCAAAAGGGCAAGGGTGCTTGGATAACAGGCTGTTCCTTTGGCAATAGAGGTAAAAACGTGTTCTCGGAATTTGTCCTTTCTTTCTTCCCTTATTTCATGTTTAGTTACTAAAGGCAAAAGTGAAAGTCAATTTACTGTACGTATAGATTACCTGCCATCTCCGCTTTGCCAGATACCTGATAGAAAGTTCCTCAAGAACTACAGCTGAGGGCTGTGAGCCAGACTGGGAGGTACAAACAGCAGGTGCATAAAGGCATAAGATTCCAATAGAAGAGACTATATGTGGCTCAGGGTTGAACTGTGGAATGCTTGATGCTCTCTGAGCTTGGTTGTTTACTTGCAAACATTTCATTGGGCCTCTGGTGGCTCAGACTGCTAAGTCTGTCTGTTATTAACAGCAGCTGCTTGCAATTACTGCAGGTTCAAGTCCCACCAGGCCCAAGGTTGACTCAGCCTTCCATCCTTTATAAGGTAGGTAAAATGAGGACCCAGATTGTTGGGGGCAATAAGTTGACTTTGTATATAATATACAAATGGATGAAGACTATTGCCTGACATAGTGTAAGCCGCCCTGAGTCTTCGGAGAAGGGCGGGATATAAATGCAAATTAAAGGTAAAATGAGGACCCAGATTGTTGGGGGGGCAATAAGTTGACTTTGTAAAAAATATACAAATAGAATGAGACTATTGCCTTATACACTGTAAGCCGCCCTGAGTCTTCGGAGAAGGGCGGGGTATAAATGTAAACAAACAAACAAACAAAAAATTACCTAGCTAGGTAGCATCATTGTCATGCATGATGATGTTACCTGGGTGGGTCATGAAACATCTGCAAGGGCAGGTAATCCTCGACTTACAGCAGTTCATATAGTGACCATTCGAAGTTAAAAATGGCACTGAAAAAAAGTGACGGATGACCGTTTTTCGCATTTACGATTATTGCAGCATCCCCAACGGGACATGATCAAAATTCAGATGCTTGGCAATTGACTCACACTGAGGATGTTTGTTGTGTTCTGAGGACATGTGATTCTCTTTTGCAGCCTTCTGACAAGCAAAGTCATTTGGGGAAACCAGATTCACTTAACAACCGTATTAGTAACTTAACAACTGTGGCAAGAAAGGTCATAAAACAGGGCAAAACTGACTGAACTGTCTCGCTTAGCAAAAGAAATGTTGGGCTTACCTGTAGTCGTAAGTCGTAAATCAAGGATTACCTGTAAACAATCAAGCTCAGAGAGCATCAAGAACTTTTCATTACCCCACCAGGTAACATCGTCATGATGCTACCTAAGTGGGTAACAAAATGTCTGCAAGTAAACAACCAAGCTCAGAGATCACCAACAATTCCACAGGCATAAGATTATTGAGACAAAGTCTGAATATTACATAATTTTTAAGGCAAACTGGAGCAGGTGTCTTGTTCATGAGCTCAACTTTACTTTTGTAACACTGTGCCAATTGGATCCAGGCTTGAATGTAATGGGCGAGATCAGAGATAAATTCAATGCTTCTGGCAATAAGAACAAATAGAGTCTGTCAGAAAGGAAGGAAGGAAGGAAGGAAGGAAGGAAAAAATTCATACATAATGTTTTAAGGAGGGGCAAATCTAACATAGTAGGAAGAGGTTGTCTCTTGCTGCCAAAATCAGCTAATATACAGATTAAATTTCATTTAAATTGAGCTTGGTGAGCCCCTAGTGGCTTCAGGGACATACCCTGCCATTTTCTTGGCAAGAGTAGAAAGGCTTACTAGCGACTTTTTCTGGGAAGTGTTCTGACTACCCACCCCAGCCTACATCCTGGAATTCCCTGATAATGTTCCATCCAGTAACAAACCAGGCACAGCCCTACTTAGTGTCTGGAGTCAAATAAAGTCCACCAAACTGCTGATCAAATCCATAAGACTTTAAAAACAAATATGGAAGACAGCCACAGAGGGAATCTCTCTTGTGCCAATGGCTGTGCCCCTAAGACAGGATTTTGCTAAGCAGTCCTTCATCAAAAAAGCACAACAAAGAATGTTCTTTCTGTGCCACCTCACAAAGCTCAAACTGCCCAAAGAGCTGCTGATTCAGTTCTACAGAGGAATTATTGAGTCTGCCATCTGCACTCCATAACTGTCTGGTTTGGCTCTGCAACCAAACAAGACAAGCACAGACTTCAATGGATAATTAGAACTGCAGAAAAAACAATGGCTACCAACCTGCCTTCCATTGTGGACCTGTGTACAGCACCAGTCAAAAAGAGGGCGTGAAAATATTTACGGACACTTCACATATTGGACATAAACTGTTTCAATTCCTACCCTCAAAATGACACTATAGAGCACTGCACACCAGAACAACTAGACACAAGGACAATTTTTTCCCGAATGCCATCACTCTGCTAAACAACTAATTCCCACAACACTGTCAAATAATTTACTAAGACTGTATTACTATTATTCTTCTCTTCCTTCCTAGTGTCTATCTCTTCCCACTTATGACTATAACCATGTTGCTTGTATCTTTCAATTATATTATTTTTATTTGTTTCCTAGTATGATTTGATAGCTTATTAGTAACCTAAGTATTAAAGTACCTTTTTATTCTTGATGAATGTATTTTATTCTTCTTATGTACACTGAGAGCATAAACACCAAAGACAAATTCCTTTATTGGCCAAATTCCTTGGCCAATAAAGAATTCTATTCTATTCTATTCTAATTATCACCAACATCCCACTAAGCTATAAGCACAATCTATTTAAATATGCATATGTATACACCTATTAAAGTTACGTGGACCATACAACAGTTAATGGAATCTGCTAGCAGTTGACGTTCTCTATCCAAATGTACCTCTTTAGGAAAGAACCAATCTTGTTCCAGCAAGGAAAAAACCTGAAAGTGAAAGTTTTTAAATCTAAACTTAGTTTTACCTCAGGCTCAGATTCAGCTCTAATATTCTTGTGATCTCCATCTAAGTATTAACCAGGCCTTTGTTAGCTTCCAAGTCCGAACAAGAGTTCAGTAAGTCTTTTCCTTAGAGAAGTAGAGCTTGCTAACTTTCCAGAAATATATTGCTACTATAACTCTAGGACCTTTCGAATATCTTCTGAAGATGTTTCTCCAGGAAGAACAAGCCTGGTTATGTCTCCGCACTGGATAGCAGTGGCTCCTTCATAAATCTTTCAAAAGGGAAACCTCTGAGTCTTATTGTAACTGCAGACACAAAGAACTGTGGAATCTTTCTATATCAGCAGTTCTCAACCTGTGGGTCGCGACCCCGTTGGGGGTCGAATGACGATTTGCCAGGCCTAAGACCATCGGAAATATGGGAAGTATACTTGCGAGTCGAAGAATCGCGAATTCGGCTTCAGGCGCGATGAATTAAAAAAGAGAGAAATCTTTGCTCTGATGTCTCCCTCTCAAGCCAGCTGCAATCACTCCCAATCGCTAGCCTAATCTGGCTTCAGGCGCGATAAACTTAATAGGGGAGGAGTCTCCGCTTTAATGCCTCCTTCCTCAAGGCAATCGCAAGCAGTTCAGATCGCTAGCCAATAAGGCTTCAGGCGCGATAAATTCAAAAAAACAGTTTGCTGCTTTTTTCCCCCTTCTGCGGCTGCTAAGGCGTGCTGAGATCGCTGCCTAAAAAAAAATAATTTTACGGTTGGGGTCGCCACATCGTGGGGAATTGTATTAAAGGGGTCGCAGAACTATAAAGGTTGAGAACTACTGTTCTATACGCAATAAATATATTACCACTGAGATTTTGCCATAATGATATAGTGGCCTGCAGTGGTGAAATTCAATTTTTTTTTTTTACTACTGGTTCTATGGGCATGGCTTGGTGGGCATGGCAGGGGAAGGATACTGCAGAATCTCCATTCCTGCTCCACTCTGGGGCCAGCCAGAGGTGGTATTTGCCAGTTCTCCGAACTACTCATAATTTCGGCTACCGGTTCTCCAGAACCTGTCAGAACCTGCTGGATTTCACCCCTGGTGGCCTGTACATATTTTAGGATAGGGGTTTTGCAGAATTTATTCAAATCAGTGGCCTAATGAAACACTTCACATTACTTTATTATGATGAATATCATAATTGATCTGTCAGGTTCATCTATCCCATGAGCAACTTGATTTTTACTTTCCGCACAGTGTATAAACATTGTAAGCAGTGAGCTGCAGTTTATGATAAGAGGGTAGAATGTGTGGTCTCCAGAGCTGAACAAGAACTAAAATGTTTTTTAGCTCTTTTACATTACCTAGAATTTGGAGGAGGAGTATTATGACACAAAATGGTTTGAAAACCTGAAGAGAACAAATTGTCAATCCTGACCCAAAATACCAAGTCTTGGTCCCACCCACTTTTAGATATAAGCCAATGGAATAGTATGCAAAATTTGCTGGGCGGTCCTTGAGTATCATAAGTAGCAAACGTCTTGACCCAAAGGTGTTTTTTTTCAAGAGGCAACTGGAATTTCTGGTTTTTCTTTGAAGACATTTCGCTTTTCATCCAAGAAGTTTCTTTAGCTCTGACTGGATGGTGGGGAATGGCAGGGTTTATACGCCTTGCAGATCTGATCATTTGCATTCTTGTAGCAGGTTGTTAAGGTCACCTGGAGGTTTATCTATGTCCTCTAAGGTCACCTGAGTGGTGCAAATGGGTGTGGAGCAGTGGTGGGTTGTTCCCAGTTTGGTCCGGTTCTTGAAAACCAGTAGTAAAAGTGGCAGGAGGCTCCTCCCACCCACCCAGATGTCATCATGGATGATCTGTGCATGCGCAGAAGCTTCTGTGCATGCGCAGAAGCATGCGTGCACTCCCATTGTGAACCAGTAGTAAAGGTAAGTAGAATCCACCCCTGGTGTGGAGCCTTCTTGGAACTGTTGAAAGGATTGTGCTGTAGATTGGAGATAGATGATGTCGTAGTCCTACTCTTCTGTTGAGAGAGGGCTGTTCAATTTTGACACAGATGGCCTCTTTAACCCCTCTTTCAAACCTGCAATACTCTGTCTAAATATGTTGTCTTCAAAAGAGTGCCTGTGTCTTTTAAATGCATATGGACTGCTGAATCTAGTCCTGATGTGCTTGTTCTCCTATGTCATGCCATGCATTTATAAAGTGGTTGTTTTGTTTCCCCAATATACAGATCTGCACATGGCTCACTGCATTGTACTACATATACCACAAATGATCAGGTGTCGGTTTCTATCTGGGTGTTTTGTCCTTAGAGTGGACAAGCTTCTGCCTTAGTGTATTCTTGGGTTTGAAGTGTGCACATATGTTATGTTGGCTGAAGAGAAGCAAAACATCTACAAAGAAAAACCAGAAAGTCCAGTTGCCTCTTGAAAGGACAATCATGACCTGGATGACCGAGAATCTCCATAGACATTTAACAAACTTCTTGTTTATTGCTCTGCACTTTATAAAAATCCAGTCAACTGTGTTTCCTTCAATAAATCATGGTTAAATAAAAACAGTTGCTATATGCAGGTGGTCTGGATTTTTCCACATAGATAAGTTAACCTTAAGAAAAGTGAGATGTGAACTGAGTTTTCTTCTTTATTCTCAAGAAAGGGAAAATAGAACAGCCAAATCACTTTTTTTTTCCACAAACACTAGATTTCTGTTTGAGGCAGCTACGTTAGAGAGAAATGTCATTTTTTTAAAAGAGTTGGAATACCTCATTTTAGTAAACATATGATTAGTATATATTAAGAACCTTGGTTATGTTTCTTTTGATCTTAAAACAAATTAATGCGACAAAAGATTGTTTTCATGTTTACTTGGCAGCTCGGAAAATATTTAAAAAGAGCTGGCTGCCAATTTCTATATGCTGGAAGTGTCAAATTATGGAAAGAACACCTACGCATATGATATTTAGTTGACCTCCTATAGCACCGATTGAGTTTAATAGCCAGTAGTCTGTTTTAAAAAGCAGTTTTAAAAAGAGTGACACAGTTTAAAGAGGGGAACATGACTCAATTTTATATGAAACATTTGGAATTTAGCAACATATGAAGAACTATGGGTGTAACTGGCATGGAGCCTGGTAGCAAACAAGATGCATCTGTTTCACTATAAAAAGGAGTTACTGGATTAATGATATATGTTTGATCTCTTCTTACGAGCGGGCTCTTTATTTACATAATGCAAACAATAATCAATATTCACCCTGCAGCCAAGGTTTAATTATATTCTCTTTTTTCCCCTCCGTCTTTCTTCTTTCTTGCTTTTTGTATATATTAAAGCAAGAGCATTCTTTAAAGAAGGAACAGCCATGCCGCCACTACACCTTTATTCAATTACTGTTATGACTTAAGTCTTTGTTGTAACTCAGCCATGTAATATCAACCTCCTACCTGTTTACACCTCAGAAAAAAAAACACCCACCCTCCCCATTTGAAGTGGGACATAATCCTATTAGAGACGTTCAAAATTACTGCCTTGATTTTCAAATTAAAATAGGACTTTCATTCAGTTCAGCTCTGCACTTCTTAGAGATTTCCTTCTTCTTTGAATTGTTTCAGGTGTGTGTGTGTGTTTGTGTGGAGAATTCTGTGGCTCTCAGAAGAACCACAGAGAAAATTGCTTCAGGTATCACACAAAAAGGTATCACACAGGAAGGAGGGGTGAGGGGAAGGAGGGAGGGAGGGAGGGGAAGGGGAGAGGGAGGGAGGGAGGGAGGGAGGGAGGGAGGGAGGAAGGAAGGAAGGAAGGAAGGAAGGAAGGAAGGAAGGAAGGAAGGAAGGAAGGAACTTTGAATGAATTTTAATAATAGAGAATTCCCCCATTTGTGTTCCTGGAAGATTCTGTACTGCACAGACTGATAAATCCATATTCTCAGCCCGTTCAAAGTATATTCTGCTAGTGAAGCTGAATTTGAGCATGTGAGTGACTCCAGTGCCATCTTCAGGCAGGAGAGTAGCTGATACTTCTTTTTTTAATATATATATATATAATATATATTAAAAAAGGAAAAATATATATATATATTTAATGGTAAAGATGCAGCCTGGTATTTTTGTGGAAGAATTGTACATCCCAGGGGTTAAAATAAGTATTTATAGCAAGAGTGACAGCTTTGATAATATTTAGCTCATCCCCGGCCTCTGAGGATCTCAAGGCATCTCACAAATAATAATTGGTTAAGCCTTATAGCTTACCCTTGAACAATGTGCTGAGATGTTTCCTCTGCAGTAAAATCATGTCCATCACACTGAATTCATAGCTTTCCAAAGTTTTTTTTCTTTTTTCTTTTTAATCCCCGTAGTCACCATAGTTGCTGATAAGACTGGGTTGTTTTTAAACAGGGGGGTGGAGATTTGACAGATTTTTTTTTCATGGTTTTAAACTGGGATTAAACAGGAGATGCCTTTTGTGTCATTTTACATTGTACAGGAAAAGGATATGAAGTCGATTTGTTTGTTTAAGGCTAAAATATAAATATTGTTATTTCCGATCAATCTTAATGGACATTGTGTTGATTTAAGACTGAAGGATAAGGCTTTGTTATTTGTTAATAGATAAAATATAAGAGCTAGGATTGGTTGAGATGTTAGGGAAGATGATAAGCTACAGAAATTAATTTTATTTTCTTCTTATTTTCTTTATTTTATTGTCTTGATGAAGGGGGAAAACATTTCTTTATGTATTTTTTTCTTTTTTCCTTATACATCTTTTCTTTTTCTCTCTCCCGCCCCCCTTTTTTTCTCTGCACTTTTTATTTCTTTTCTTTAATGTTTTTCCAGGTTGGTCTTAGTTTTTAAATCTTTGTATTTTAAAGCTTTAATAATGTAATTTGCGAAATGGTTGCACCTTCTCACCAGCAAATACTGATCTTGATAGTATTGATGTCACTGTATTACAAAATATAGATCTGGAGAACAGAGCCAATTCTTCTGTGGCACAAGGGGATGAAACATTTTTATAAATATACATACAGTGGAAAAGCCAGCTTGATAATTGTTCATGCTTGTAAGAGAAAAAATAGCAGAACCTAAGGGTGGAGTCAAAAGAGGAACAAGCCTAGAGTCTCTACATCAGGGGTCTCCAACCTTGGTTTGCTAGCTGAGGAACTCTGGGAGTTGAAGTCCACAAGTCTTAAAGTGACCAAGGTTGGAGACCCCTGCTCTACATAACCACAAACAGACTGCATCCAACCCCTCTTGAATTCTGTTGACCCTTATCTAATGCCAAGATAATGCCGACCATTACTTGAGTAGTTCCCAGTGCATAGATATGATTGGTAATAAATCAATTTAATTGGAACTTCACATGTGGCCCTGGTTTTTCACACCTGACATTAATCTACAATGTCAGCCCCAAATGATCAAGACCATAACGGAAGTTCCAGTTAAATTCATTTATTACTAATCATGCCTATGCACAGGAATCCAGTCAACTAATAGCAATATCTTGGCATTAGGTAAGAGTCAACAGAATTCAAGAGATGTTTGTAGCTACGCCGAGACTCTAGGCCAGTATTGGCAAACCTTTTCAGCACCGAGTGCCGAAACGGGAGCATGCACGTGGGAGAGTGCCAGAAACCGGAAGAGCAGATCCCCAGTGTGCATGCGCGCACCAGGAAACTGAACTTCTGGTTCCCGGCATGCGCATGCATGCCAGTCACCTGGTCCTCCAGTTTCTGGCGCATATGCGTGTGCGAAGACCAGCTGGCCAGCGCACATGCATGCTCCAGAACCCGGAAGTGCAACGGGTGATGGCTGGTGTGCCCAGAGAGATGGCTTTGTATGCCACTTCTGGCACACATGTCATAGGTTCATCATTACGGCTCTAAGCTCATTCCTCTTTTGACTCTAACCCCATGTTCTGCCATTTCTTCTCCTTCTCCTTGTTATTTGTTATTTTAAAAGAAGCGGGAAAGTGTCAGGATGGATTTTCTGCCTCAGTTTGGTTTTCCACAGATATTAACCTCTTGATTTGTGGGTAAAGGTAGTGTCTGCTTTCTGATCCAGCCCTGAAAGACAAGATGTTATTTAATATCTAGAAAGCATTTTTAATAATAATAATAATAATAATAATAATAATAATAATAATAATAATAATAATAATAATAATAATAATAATAATAATGATGTTTTAATTTGTATACCGCCCTTCTCCCGAAGGACTCAGGGCAGTGAACAGGCAAATAAAATGCAAACAGAAACATACACCATAATTAAAACAACCCTTAAAAAACTGATTCAAGTATGCCAGAAATTTAAAATAACATTACACCCCATACAAATTACAACAATTTAAAACCCACAATTAAAATTTAAAATTTAAAATCAGGCCAGTCCAGCCATATGGAATAAATAGGTTTTAAGTTCGCAGCGAAAGGTCCTAAGGTCAGGTAGTTGTCGAAGCCCGGGGGGAAGCTCGTTCCACAGGGTAGGAGCCCCCACAGAGAAGGCCCTCCCCCTGGGGGCCGCCAGTCGACATTGTTTGGCTAACGGCACCCTGAGGAGTCCCTCTCTGTGGGAACGCACCGGACGCTGGGAGATAGAGGCCGGCAGTAGGCGGTCCCGTAAGTAGCCCGGTCCTAAGCCATGGAGCGCTTTAAAGGTGGTAACCAATACCTTGAAGTATTTTAAATAGGGCTTCAAAATTATCCATGCTTTTTGTGTACCAGGACGTGATATTTACTTGGCTTCTGCTTTAATTAACAATGTATTCCTGGAAAGCCAGATCAATGATGGCTAAATTAACTTCTTTGATTAGAGAAAAAACAATTTCTACATTTATGGTTGACTGGAAGCCTCTTATAGATTTTTTTGCGTAAAATGGGGAAAAAATCACTTATGACTTGTGCTTTCAACGATTAGGAAAAAAAAACCCTACATAATAGAAAACATTAAGCTTTCTTTTATAATCAGATAATTTTGTAATTGTACTGATAGTTGCTGCAAAGGAAATCAGAAACATTTATTTCTTTTTATTCTTTTTATTCTCTTTCTGAACTTTTGTTTTTTGTCTTTTCTCTTTTCTGCTTTTACTTTTTATTAGTTTGTATTAGGGTTTTTTTGTTTTTTGTCTTGCTGTTTGTAAACCTTTCAATAAAGAAATTATGTTTAAAAAGCTGGACCAAATTTTAGCTATAAAAAATTCACCAAATGACTTTAGCCAACCGCGATGCCTCAGCTCAAACTTCCTCATATACAGTAATTGTTGCATGTAGAAAAATTGGAAATACTCTGTATGCTATCCTGGGTTCTAAAAGAAAATGTAAGACATAAATCTAATGAGTAAATATCGTATTTTTTTAGACTATAAGACACACCGGAGTATAAGATGCACCAAGATTTCAAAGAGGTAAACAAGAAAAAAAAAAGGTTTTGGCTTCGCCAACCACCAGGAGCACTCTGCAGGCCTCCCAAACCCTCTGCAGGCCCCGTTTTTGCCAAAAACACTCCTGTTTTTGGCAAAAATGGGACACGCAGGGCCGGGTTTCGGGAGGCCAAAAATGGTCGTATTCAGTTTATAAGATCCACCAACATTTCCACCCTCTTTTAGGAGGGTGGGAAGTGCATCTTATACTCCAAAAAGTACGGTAAGTAAATTCAGGAGATAAAATTGGAGACAGGAAAAGTTTGATGCATACTGTCCTCAACTCCTTGAAGGAAGAGAAGAATACAAAAATGCCTCCCTCGGCTTCATTTTTTTTTCCAACGATCAACCCAAAACCACTTACAGAAGAAAGTCACAGCATCTCTCTCTCTCACACACAGCCAGGTGAATTTTGGCCATCCAACTAAGAGGGAAATAGCAGGGATAGGTGTTGCCTTGAGGCTATTCGTGACAAAATGGTGTCAATGGGCAGGTAATAGTTGTCATGGGAACTAAATATTTCAATCACACTCCTCTTCCTCCACAGAACCGAATTCCAGGATGAGAAAATGAAATGCTAACAAACAGAATGTAGAAGATTTTCTCCAGCCTTCCTTAATTTCTTACAAAGAAGCAAAAAAGGCTGGAGTGGAAGAAGAAGGGAAGGGAAGGGAAGGGAAGGGAAGGGAAGGGAAGGGAAGGGAAGGGAAGGGAAGGGAAGGGAAGGGAAGAGAAGAAGAACCATACACTTAATATTAAGTCTTGGTGAATTCCTACTCAGCCTGGAGAAATCTCTATTTCCCAGTAAGTCTGCCTACACTATCACAATGTAATGTCATTCTTAATCAGGCCAAGCCTCGTTTTTTGTTAGCTATTGACAGTTTGCATAGTTTTCTATCTGGTCCATTGTTTGAGCGGGAAGAATACTCAAACATGATTGGCTGAACCCTCTGACATATAAGGGCAAGTTGTCAGAGAGGCTAGCTGCTGGATTGTATATATTACAATCTATATATTAGATTGATCTAATAAATAATTGTTGTTGAAGCCTGCCTCCAGTCTATTCCTTCACCCGATCTAACAGTTTTATTTATTTTTCAGTGCTATTTGGAGGTGGGGGGCATATCAGAAATCATTTGAGGGTTCACATATATCTTGGTCCCTGTAGGAGCCTGGTTGATGAGCCTTTACAAGGGGTGTTCCCCAAATGAGGAACAATGGGGAGAAAGAGGCTACTACACCCCAACTCCAATGAATTAAATCCCACCAGAGAGCTGTACTAGAGAATTTCAATACCTGAGCATCAAAAAAGCTTATTTTTAAAAAAATTATCCTCACGCAGCACAGTTCCATCATAGAAAGGACTCCATCAGACACCTTAGAAAGGAAAAAAAAGCAAACAGGATCAGGATACCTTTTAAGTAACCTTACAAGATAAACAGGCAGACAAATGCATGATCAATCAATGTGAGTCCTCGAATACAATAGGTAGATTACTGCTAGAAGATTTATCTCCTTTAGAAACTCTGACAGAGTGGAACATTCAAAGGCCCTCTTGTGCAAATAATAATAAAGACAGACATAGAAGCCATTGTTGAGGGAGGATATATCTGATCCATCCATTCAAAACAAAGAAAAGAGAAACAATGCATGTGAAATAGTCCTGCACTTATTTAGCAAGCCATTGTGCCTATAAGTTGCCTCAAGCTTTTTAAGGTTCTCACTCTGTGCTATTGATGAGCAGATACCAGTATATTCCTTTTCTCCGGCGTTTTTGTCCCTGTGATACCAGAGGGATAGAAATGATAGATTCTATCTGTCCATATTTATTTATTTATTGCTTGTTTTATGAGGATATCCATTCTTCTCTTACTGCATTACATCTGCGTTCTTGAACATGTCAAACATGGCAGTTAAATGTTGCTTCCATTCTGTCACATAAACACCCAGGCTATATTTTGCACTGTTGCCAGCCCTATCAGACAAGCAGCATGATGAATATTAAGATACTTTTGGTAAACACTAAGATAAAACAATAATAGCACATCTGAAGATATAATCAACTCGCTTTAGCTAAGCTTCTTTTTCTTATCTCATGCCTTATGTTTCTTTGGCTTGCTATTTATCACTCCATTTTGATACGTTGTACAATATTGCTAACCTCAACAGTTAATGATGCAATGTGTATGTGTGTATGTTAAGGATACAATTGATCGAAGAGTATAAATAGCAATAGCCCTTAGACTTATATACTGCTTCACACTAAACGGTTTACAGAGTCAGCACATTGCCCCCAACAATCTGGGTCCTCCTTTTACCCACCTCGGAGGGATCGAAGGCTGAGTCAACCTTGAATCTGGTGAGATTCGAACTGCCAAATTGCAGTCAGCTGGCAGTCAACAGAAGTAGCCTGCAGTACTGCACTCTAACCACTGTGTCACCTTAGCAATAGCAATAGCACTTAGACTTATATATTGCTTCACAGTGCTTTACAGCCCTCTCTAAACAGTTTACAGAGTCAGCCTATTGCCCCCAACAATCTGGGTCCTCATTTTACCCATTTCAGAAGGATGGAAGTCTGAGTCAACCTTGAGCCGGTGAGACCCAGACTGCTGAACTGCTGGTAGCCAGCAGTCAGCAGAAATAAGCCTGCAGTACTACATTCTAACCACTGCGCCACCACAGCTTTCAGTGTGCACTGAAAGCATTAAAAGAGCTGCATCCTTTCAAAGGCTTGAATGGCTGTTTGACAATTGCCCATTAACTGCAGATACAGACAACAGCTTTACCAGAACTGTTACAAAGGAAAGTGGCTATGCTTTTCCATGCTTGTGCAAAAAAACAGACAAAGTCTTTGAAGCAACTATGCCTGGAGGACATAGTTACTTTAACACTTTGCAATGAGCTGCTTAGATGATCCAGCTGCTTTAATGCTTCAAGGAGAAGTGTCTGGAGAGTATGGCTGTTTTACTGCTTTAAGGAATGATGCCTTAAGGGACATGGCTAACTTAACGCTTTAAGGAAGGGTGCTTGAAGAACATGGCTGCTTTAAGGAGGGATACTTTGGATACCCACAATAGCTATAATGTTGAGATCTTTGCATATAAAACTTTTTTTTTGAAGGAAATTTTAAAAACTTGATATTCCTTTGTAGCTGTTGACCATTTTTGTTTTGCCTTATGTTTAGGTTAGATTGAAATAAACTGATGACTAATGTTCTCTCTCTGCTGTTATTAGTTAACATTAATTGCTTCTTAATAGTTATTTGTCCTTTTATTGCCTAAGAGCACCAACGGAACTTACATAGGGCTTAGGGGCATTTTGGGGAATAAGTCATTACTGACTGGTTGCTTGCTTTGCAGTACGTCAAGCTCCCTCTGAAATGTTTTAATTAAAAGACTTTACCCCAAATTTAATGCTGGGGAGGTCAGGGAACATTATGGATCACAAAGGAGGTATCTGCAGGCATATTGGTCCATTGTGAGCACCGTAATCTGCTAATGCATAGTGACAATTCAGACATAAGAATTCTATTTTCCTCCCAAAGATTTTGCCAGGCATTGAAGTGAACCTGCATGAACTGCAGCCTTACAGGTCTAAGGTAAAGGTAAAGGTTTCCCTCGCATATATGTGCTAATTGTTCCTGACTCTAGGGGGCAGTGCTCATCTCTGTTTCAAAGCCGAAGAGCCAGCGCTGTCCGAAGACATCTCCGTGGTCATGTGGCCGGCATGACTCAATGCCAAAAGCGCACGGAACACTGTTACCTTCCCACCAAAGGTGGTCCCTATTTTTTCTACTTGCATTTTTAAGTGCTTTCGAAACTGCTAGGTTGGCAGAAGCTGGGACAAGTAGCGGGAGCTCACCTCGTTACACGGCAGCACTACGGATTCGAACCGCCGAACTGCCGACCTTTCGATCGACAAGCTCAGCAGTCCCTGAGCCACCGCGTCCCTACTTTATCCTTTTTTAAAAGAGAAAAAGGGGCAAGATGCAATATTTGTGCTCTTACAACCATTTGAGATTTTTCTTCAACCTCCATGATTTCTCTGTGATGATTGCCAAAGGCACTCGGATAATTTCAGACAATTCTTTGGCTGTTCAGAGGGGTCAGCCATCTCCTGCAATTGGTTTCAAAATGTCTATTTTTTTTTTTTTCAGTATGCCTTGCACACGCACACCAACAAGATCCGAAGAATAACAAGCAGTAACTAAAAAGTAGATTTTAAATGAGTATTTTACGGTTGCAGGTCCTTAATGTTGTTGATTTGATTCTTCACCACATGCGCGGTTTCGATTCTCATTTTTGACAATGAATCATTATCAATTTATGCAGAATTTTTTTTTCTCTATTGATTTTTTTTAAAATGGGCACGCTGCTTTTCAGAACAGAGGTTGGTTAAAAGGTTTATGAAGATACAGTCTGCCCAAAATACTTGAAGGCTGTGTTTTGTTTTTTTTTAACATGCCGGGGTTAAACCTAAAACAACTCAAATATTGTTGCATTTGCAGAACCTGCTGAGCTTGGTTATTGTGTGTGTGTGTTTGTACGTGTGTGTGTGTGTGTGTGTGTGTGTGTGTGTGTGAATTTATTCATTTATTTATTATTTTCAATTTGCGCAGTCACCCACTCACCCTGCAACTAGAAGCCTCTCGGTGATATAAAATGTGCAATACAAATCATTTTTTAAAAACGTGCTGAAGGATACTTACATTCAGAAGATTGAAAATGGGCCCATGTAACCTTCTGACCCAGAAAGGACCAGAATAAACTTGTTCTGTCAGCCTAGGTGATGGCAAACCTTTTTGCCGTTGCATGCCAAAAGCTGGTGAGGGGGTCGTGCGCGTAGGTGCCCACAACCATAATTCAGTGCACCCCGCCCCCGCCCTCTGTACATACATGTGAGACCACCCCCCAACACTCCCTCCACTCGTGGAAGTCATCTGAAGGCAAAACAGAGGCCGGGGCGATGCGTACGAGTGGCAGCAAGCGGCCGCAGAAGAAATGTGCCACCAGCAGCGGGCTCCTGCTTGGCAGGACTGGCAGTGCCACCGCCGCGAGGTGAGTCAATAATTAGAACCCTCCAAAAAGAAGGCCCAGCTGTTTTTTTGTGGGTCAACCCTTTGCTCGTACTCGCTTGGTCAACGGATGAGCCCGGCCTTCTGCACATGCACCTTGCTGGCATGCACGCATTCTGCGCATGTGCTTTGCTGTCACGCATGCCTTCAGCACATGCATCCAGCCTCAAAAACGTGCCTAAATAGGATGGCATAGAACCGGGGCAGGTAGGCATGGCCACCTGCGATTTCTGTTACTGGTTCGGGTGAACCGGTGAGAACCAGCTGAATACCACCTCTTATCTATTCATCTAAAAACCTAGCTTTCAAAACTTCATGTTTTCATTGCTATGATGATGTTTCAACAAACTATCAGTGGTATCTTCCTCCTCATTAACTATGTTTACTTGATCTACTCACATCTTCCTTGTTTTCTTGTTTACCTGATCTAATTAGTGGTGCAAAGAATCAAAACTCAGTCTTGGAAGACAATGCATTCCCTTAGAGAGTACTTCAGCTACAATGCTATTTAAGTATAAAACCACACCTCTTCACAGAGGAGGCATAAAGCAGAGAAAGTTGTAATTAGAAGTAATTAAGGATTTCTGGTTGCTGTCTGATAGCGTTGGATTATCAGAGCCTTTCTGAGCACTGGAGAGACATTTAAAAAAAAAAAAGAACAGTAATGAGGTTCTTCTCCAGATCTGGATAAATTGTTTACCTGTCCTTCAGATTTATTTATTCAAGCATTGCATTTGTATCTCACTTTTCTACTGAGAACTCAGATGATGCACCTTGGAGGATCTTCCTCCCTTTTTATTCTTATAAACAACAACCATGTAAAATAGGCTGGGCTAGGAGAAATCTAAAATTCCCCTAATGAGCTGTGTAACCATAAAGCAAGAGGAAAATGTACACCATATTTTTCGGAGTATAAGATGCTCTGGTCTATAAGACGCACCTACCTTTTTTGGGAAGGAAAACAAAAAAAAATCTGCCTCTGCCTCCCAGCAGTTTGCCTTCTAGCAGCAAACAGCCCTTCAGCTTCAGCACAGCCTGATTAGCACAAGCAGCTGACTGTCAGTTGGATCAGCCTCCCAAAGATCAGCTGTTTCAGGCTGCAGGGATTCTCATAGCTTATTGCCGCCTCCACGCGCCCCATTTTCTGGCAGGTCAGTGGGGCTGCATTCGGTGTATAAGACGCACCCAAATTTTCATCCTCTTTTAGTGGGGAAAAAAGTGTGTCTTATACTCCGAAAAATATGGTAATTGTAGATATAACTGCTATAACAAAGATCAGGAATACTTCTTCGTGGGTTTTTTACTTTCTTATCTTTCTTTTACTTTTTTCCTTTCCTGTCTTGACCGTCTAGCTTTGGAGACCTTGGTGGTCTCTGAGCTTGATTGTTTTCTTGCAGATGTTTCATTACCAAGCTAGGTAACATCATCAGTGGCGAAGGAAGTGGGGCTGCAAATATCACCAAGGACTCCACGGTTCAACCCTGATCTGCAAATATCCATTTCCAAGTCTAACTTTCTCTTTGATTTCTTTTTTCTTTTTCTTAATTTATGTTAGCATGCATTGGTTTTTATCTTCCCTTTTTTTTAAAAAAAAAATCCTTAATAAAAATTATATTAAAGTTTCCCCTGGTAACTTCTGTGAGATGTAAGCTTGAGTTTTCCTGTTTAGTCTTACCAAACTAGTAACCAGGGTAGTTTGATTAACCAGACATAGCTTCCTTTTTTCCATCTAGCTGACATACCCTTAAAATCTAATATTGTCTGGGTTTTTGAATATCTTACAAGGTATCTCTTCTGGAGCAGTGATTAATACTGTCTGGCAGCGTAGGCTGCTGCATGCCCTAACTAGCTCTAACACATTTCTGTGATTGAAAAATCAGTCTTTCGGATGCTGGAAAAAGTTGTTTCATATATGTGAAGAACTACCATAATTTTCAGAGTATAAGATGCACTCCCCCCCAAAAAAAGTGGGTAGAAATGTCTGTGCGTCTTATACGTCGAATGTTGCTGAAGACCCACCAACCCGCCAGCCCCCATCCTTTGGCCATTTTTGGCCTCCGCATGTCACGTTTTCAGCCTCTGCATGCCCACTTTTAAATCCATTCCAGACTGCAGGGATCGCCACAGCACATCACTGCCAATCACCGCCTCCAGAGGTTGCATTTTTGGCCTCTGCGCATCACATTTTCAGCCTCCGCACACCCCATTTTGGGCCTTTGTGTATCACATTTTCAGCTGGTTCCAAGTGGCAGGGATCGGTGGCGATCCCTGCCGTCTGCAACCGGCTGGAAATACAATGTGTGAAGGCCAAAAATGGGGCGTGCAGAGTCCAAAAACATGACACGTGGAGGCCAAAAATACAATGCGTGGAGGCAGCAATCAGAGGCAATGTGCTGTGGGGATCCCCGCAGCCTGGAACGGGTTTCAAATGGGGCATGCGGACTCCAAAAACGCAACGCATGGAGGTGAGAATGGGCTCTGGCGATCCCCGTTGGCGGTATTCCAGGAGGCCGATCCAACCACCAATCAGGTGCTCATGCTAAATCAGGCTGCGATAACATGCTGAAGCTGACCAGAGTGTTTGCTGTTTGCTACAAGGATGCTAGCCAGATGAATACCGATGGATGCTGGTAGGCAGAGGCAGATTTTTTTTTCTTGTTTTCCTCCCCAAAAACTAATGTGCGTCTAATACTCTGGAGCGTCTTATACTCCAAAAAATATGGTAAGTGTTTGTTTTATTTATTGTGGTTTTTGTTAATTTGTTTGGGTGTGTTTTGAAGTTTTTTGCTGTAATTTTTATCACAGATACCAAGAAAGTTATCCAATTAATGTGTCCTCCTTAGAGGGCAGCAGACTAAAGAGATTTAGTTTGGGGATTTATCCTAACTTTGAAGGGGTTTGTTTGGCGGGGGTTGAGTTTTGGACTCTTTTTGCCTACTTGGACAACTGCAGTTTTTTCAGCAAGATTTCTTAGAAGTGGTTTGCCATTGCCTCCTTTCAAGGGCTGAGAGAGGGTGGCTGGCCCAAGGTCACCCAGCTGGGTTTGTGCCTTATGCAGGACTAGAACTCATGGTCTTCCAGTTTCTAGCCTTAACTAGTATCCCAAACAGGCTCTCTAAGTTCAATGATAGGGAATTCCAAATTCAAACAATACTTTTTCTTATTTTAAGTAAAAGTGCAATCGGTAGTTTAAGACTAACATAATCAGGAGACATTTCAAAAAAAAAATTGAACCTATTTTATAATGCAATTGAGGCTTGTTAAAGGGACATGTTTCTATTCAAAAGTCCTTCTGGGTCTATGTGAGAGAGACATGCAGGAAAGAAAAAGGAACAAATGAGCCTTATGGTGATTTTTAAGCTGTTCCTCTATCAAGTTTCTTCTTGAACTATAAAGTCTAATTTCCCACGTGGAGAAGAAGTGTACTGGCTTTGTTTCAAGCAGAAAACAAAGGCTTTTTTCAGATAAGGTAAAGGTAAAAGTTCCCCTCGCACATATGTGCTAGTCGTTCCTGACTCTAGGGGGCGGTGCTCATCTCCGTTTCAAAGCCGAAGAGCCAGCGCTGTCCGAAGACTTTTCTGTGGTCATGTGTCCAGCATGACTAAATGCCAAAGGCACACAGGACACTGTTTCCCTCCCACCAACCCTTCTTGGGTTGGAGGTCTTCTAGTCTAACTCTTTCCCAAAGTTGGAATCCTGAATTGCCTAGATTCAGAGTCAGAGGTGACCTTGAAGACCTTCAACAGATCAGTTGGATTGGAGTAGCATAAATCCTTTGATTCGGTAGATACCATGAGTGGCGATATTGCTGGTTGATTGGATTTTTTTTTTTTTAAAGTTTGCTGCCTTCCACTAGAGATACTTGGATTTCATAGATGCTAGATTAGCAATAAACTCCAAATACCCAGAGGGGGAAAAAGTCATTGATTCTGATAAGCATTGGGGAAAGCAGAGAACTGTATCTGAGATGGTTTATCTTCAAGGGATTCATGCTTTCCCGCGTATCAGCAACTAGCATTTTTCTTACACTGTATGAATGGGTGTAAGGATTAAGCTGGCATTAGAGCTTCAGATATGACAATAAGGTTAAACAGAATGCAATTAAAATATAGTTGCCTGTTAAGAAATGAAGATCTGCATTGTAGAATGCATACCAAATTCTCAGAATACATCATCAATATTCAAGACAGTGACTTTAGTCCTTCTGGCCCTTTTTAATGAAGCAAGCATTTAAGCTTCAGTAAGAGAGAATTATATTACATTTCACAGATTCAATGAACTCCCTTTTAAGCATAATGGGCCAAAGAAACCATTCCAGTGTTTAATTATTTATTTATTAAACAGAGTCCTTTATTAATATCTGGGCATGAACTGCAATTGAGTCTGACCTGGTACCAATGGTGGGTTTTTTTTTTTATTATTTCATTTTGTCACAACAGTATACACAAACATCGACATTAAACAACAACACATCATAAAAGAAATATATATATATATATATAAGCAAAAGTATGTAACAACTATGTTAATTTGATATAATGAAGGGAACAATAGGACAGGAACGGTAGACACTTTTGTGCTCTTATGCACACCCCTTATAGTCCTCTTAGGAATGGGGTGAGGTCAATAGTAGACATTCATTTGTTATCCAGTTTATAGAAGGTAGATTTAGGTCACCCAGGAAGATGAGAGGATATGAGCAAGAGGTAACCCATGTTAGTAGTGAGGTTAATGTATTTGCATGAGCGATAGTTCAGCCAGTTCACACAACTTTGGGAGAACCGGTTGTTAACTTTCTGAGCAGTTTGGTGAACTGGTTGTCCAGTTCATTAGGGCAGAGAACCGGTTGTTCAATTATTTGAATCCCACCACTGCCTGGTAGCCAAGTAGAAGATGCTTTATGTAAGTTTGAAATGCAAAAAATACGTAGGTATGACAGAATAACAGAAGGGATCTTGAAGGTCTTCTAGTCCAACCCCCTGCTTAAGCAAGAGACCCAATACCATTTCAGACAAATGATTGACTGTTCTTTTAAAAACTTCCAGTATTGAAGCACCCGCAACTTCTGGAAGCAAGTTGGCTTTAAATAATTAAATAATTAAAATTATTTTTAAATAAAAAATAATTGCTACCAACCTGCCATCCATTGAGGACCTGTATGCTGCATGAATCAAGAAGAGGGCCGTGAAAATATTTACAGATCCCTCACATCCAGGACATAAACTGTTTCAACTCCTACCCTCAAAACGACGCTATAGAGCACTGCACACCAGAACAACAAGACACAAGAACAGTTTTTCCCCGAAGGCCATCACTCTGCTAAACAAATAATTCCCTCAACACTGTCAAACTATTTACTAAATCTGCACTACTATTAATCTTCTCATCGTTCCCATCACTCAACTCTTTCCACTTATGACTGTACGACTGTAACTTTGTTGCTGGCAATCCTTATGATTTATATTGATATATTGACCATCAATTGTGTTGTAAATGTTGTACCTTGATGAACGTATCTTTTCTTTTATGTTCACTGAGAGCATATGCACCAAGACAAATTCCTTGTGTGTCCAATCACACTTGGCCAATAAAAAATTCTATTCTATTCTATTCTATTCTAAATAAATAAGCATACTGCTTAGTAGGCATTCCCTAAAGTTGGTATTTGGTGTTTGCAAATCAACTTCTAAGGAAGGGAAAGAGAAAGGGAGAAACTGTTGAAAGAGCAAACAACCACCATTGCGTTGAAGGGAATACAGAGATTATTGTTGCTTCTCATAATTGTTGGCTTAATTAGAAAGCAAACAGTGGAAGATAACTCTTCATCTTGTTTTCGTGTTTGTCCAGGGGAAAAAAGAATGCAAAGACAACAGCAAATGGACAAATTCTCACTCTGAGATTAAACTCCAGCAGGTTCTTTAGAGGCGACATATCAAGGATCAGGATCTCAGGGTAAAGTCCAAAAATCTCTTAGGATCCTACAATCTGTTATAAAAAGCTTGTTTCCCTAAAGCAGTCCGTGATCTTTAACTTAGTAGTGTTGCTTAGCAACACTGGAGCATTTCTTTGAGTAACTGCTGGCATCTCAAAGGTACTATTAGGAGTTTAGAGAAAGGGGACATCTGATCTGATGAGGTGGATGCATCCAAAAGAATGTGTGTTATGGTATATTAGATATGTTCTCCAAATTTCTTGGGTTGTATAGAAGATGAGATGACGTAATGAGGAAGCAAAGTGACAGATTCGCCAACAGCAAGAAATGCTCAAAAAATATTCAGGAATTCTGGAGCTTATAAACACAGGGAGATGCAAAATGAATTTACAGTTGCAATTCTGCTTTCTTGCTTCCTTACAAAGATTCACACAAGCACACACATACACACTCATGTGAAGAATGCTGCTCTTAGGGCGGGCCATTGAGGCAGAAGTTTGGAATGATAGTCAACAGAAAGAGCAAGAAGGCCCTATAAAAATAGCTCTAGCTTTCCATATTGAGAAGGAACTGAAATAATTCCCATGTGTTACCCTGGAAATCCCCATTAGACCATTAAATCCATAGTCTAACATTATCTAGCCATGTATAGTTCAGGCAAGATGCAGAAATACAGTATTTGGAAGTCACTGATAATTTTTCATTAAGTAAGGAGTCATGCTAAGTGGAAATGGTTAAGTAAAGAGAGGACAATGTGATTTTTGGCAAGGATTGGATCATGAAGATGATCATGAGAGTCACTTTAGTGGATGTTCTTCATTGGAACCGACATGGGTAGACTGCACGTCTTTTGGTCCTACTTGACTTCTAACATACTGTTAACCATTGCATCCTTCTGGATCACCCATGAGAGTTGGAGATAAGAGGTCCTATTTATAGTAGCTTCACTTCTTCCTGATCAGACTGTACTTGTCAGTTGTAATGGGGGAGGAGATGTTGACTATGAATATTCCTTGTTGGGTGTCTCAAGAACCTCAGGGAGATGTCATATTTCAAGCCTGGTGTGAAGCTTCAAAATGAAAAAGGTCTTCTGCAGTCACGACATAAGCCTAAGACTGAAAATCAGGCTTTTCAGATGTTACATCTTTTGTATCCTGCTCTACAGAGTAGAGAGTTGGTCTCTGACAGAAAACCACTCGAAGAAACTAGAAGCATTTGATACGTGGATTTATAGATGGCTGTTATGTATAAGCTGTGTTAACAAAGTCACAAATGAGGAGGTGATAAGCCACCTAGGAGAGCCAAGGGAAATCATCAAAGCCATTAAAAAGCGAAAGTTAGAATATTTTGGACGTGTGATGCGACACCCAGAAAAATACAGCATCCTTCACTTAATCCTCCAGGGAAAGACTGAAGGCAAACAGGGTCCAGGCAGAAGAAGAACATAAAGGGACCTAAGGGACTGGTTTGGACAAAACTCAGCAGCACTTTTTCATACGGCTGTTGACAAAAATACTTTAGGATTGCCAACATGATCGCCAACATCCGATGATGGATATGGAAGGAGGAGGAGGAGGAGGAGGAGGAGGAGGAGGAGGAGGAGGAGGAGGAGGAGGAGGAGGAGGAAGAAGAAGAAGAAGAAGAAGAAGAAGAAGAAGAAGAAGAAGAAGAAGAAGAAGAAGAAGAAGAAGAAGAAGTAGTAGTAGTAGTAGTAGTGAAGCTTCAGCAGTATGCCGAGGACATCCAGTTATCCATTGTCACCCAGGACTAAACCAGAGATGCTTTAAAGATTTTGACTCAGTCACAAGATACTCTACATTTCCCAGATAGGACAAAATAAACGGTGGCTGAACCCAAACGAGAAGGAACAGCTGCTCGTTCAAAGATCTGTTGGTTCTCTGCCTGCTCTGGTGATTACTCTGGACATTCAATCTGAAGGAGAAGGCATATAAATTGAGTTTCCAATCTACTACTTAAGGAGTGGATGAATGTCATGGTTAAGAGGACCTCCAACTCTACCTGAAGCTTGAAGACCTTGCAAATGAGAACTCATGCCCTCATTAACATACATGTAGACACTGAGGGAGTGCGGTGGCTTAGTGGGTAAGATGCTGAGCTTGTCAATTGAAAGGTCGGCAGTTCAGCGGTTTGAATAACTATGGGTCTTGATTAACCTCTCTTGGGAAGCCATTCTGTCAGAGTTTGTTGCAGAAATCAAATCCAGAAAGCACACACAGGTTACTGGTTCAGCAGGATTCCAAAATACCAAAAACAGGTTTTCCGATGTGGTAGCAAGTTAAAGCAAACACAGGCAGAGGAGAGAACAATTTCAGTTTCAATTCAACAGAGCAGACTAGTTTCAGTTTCCTTTTGCACAGACTCAGGGCTACAGAACTAAGCCACAACCAGGCTCCAAAGTGTTTCAGCTCCCATAGGCTGACCTTGTTACTAAGCCCTCTTCATTGGCTGACCTTGTTACCATGTCTCTGCCAGTCATGAATACACTGACACATTCCACAGTTTAGGCTGCAACATTTGTATGAACAAAACCGAGAAAGCAGCTTCAGTTTCAAAGGAGAGATTCTAAATGGGGGACAGAAACATTTTGCCCTCTTCTCCTCCTCCTTAAAAAAAGCTTAAGCGTTATATCTCAATTGCATCATTTTGATTGCTCGTTATCTTTAAACTCTGCAATTTTGTAGTTTACCATCTCTCTAGATCTTTGCAGAAATATAAAAATATCTCTGTGTGCATATATAAAGGTAAAAGTAAAGGTTCCCCTCGCACATATGTGCTAGTGGTTCCCGACTCTAGGGGGCGGTGCCCATCTCTGTTTCGAAGCCAAAGAGCCAGCGCTGTACGAAGACTTCTCCGTGGTCATGTGGCCGGCATGACTAAATGCCAAAGGCACACGGAACACTGTTACCTTCCCACCAAAGGTGGTCCTTATTTTTCTACTTGCATTTTTTATGTGCTTTCAAACTGCTAGGTTGGCAAAAGCTGGGACAAGTAACGGGAGCTCACCCCATTACGTGGCACTAGGGATTTGAACCGCTGAACTGCCGACCTTTCAATCGACAAGCTCAGCATCTTAGCCACTGAGCCCACCGCGTCCCGTGTGCATATATAAGGGGTATATTTTCACTACCATTCAGACAACAAACAAATATATTTTTAATACAGCATAAAAATAGAAACATAAGCTTTGGAATTGTGCTTGGAAACCGTTTGAAAGCTAGCTTTGGTTGCCTGCACGTCGATTGGAGATTTCTTTCTGCTGTTACATATAAACAGGTTTTCTGTGATTTACTGTTATCTGCTGACGGGGCATGATAGAATCAAACAAAACTTTGCACTCTGTATCACACTGCATTCGAATGCCAGTCCTTGCATTAGTGATTCTATCAAGTCAGATGGCTGAGGCACTTTCTTTCTCTGGACGTAAAAGGCACGAAATACAAGAAGTTGGATATACAAATACGAGCAGATGCATAAACTGATTACGGGAAGGTTCTTCTGGAACTAAGGCACTCCAGCAACCAAGAGAGGCTAAACACTGGTTAAGAGTACATAATGGAATAAAACTAAAAGTTGAGGTTGGTTTGATTTCATAAAGAGCCATGTGGTTTGTTTGATTTTGTTTCCATGTACGTTGGGTTATAAGGTATTATAAAGAGGGATACGGTAGCACAGTGGGTAAGATGCTAAGCTTGTCAATTGAAAGGTCAGCTGTTCAGCAGTTTGAATCCCTAGTGCCGTGAAACGGAGTGAGTTCCCATTACTTCTCCCAGCTTCTGCCAACCTAGCAGTTTGAAAGCACATAAAAAATGCAAGTAGAAAAAAAGGGACCACCTTTGGTGGGAAGGTACAGTGTTCCGTGCACCTTTGGCATTTAGTCATGCCAGCCAGATGACCACGGAGACGTCTTCAGACAGTACCAGTTCTTCGGCTTTGAAACGGAGATGAGCACTATTCCCTAGAGTCAGGAACGACTAGCACATATGTGCAAGGAGAACTTTTACCTTTAAGGTATTATAAAATACAAAATATAAAAACAAATAAGAGGATAGGGAGAGGGAAGGGTAAAGGGCAAAGAAAAGTCAGGAAGGGTAGGGAAAGAAAAAGAAAAAGAAACATTGACTTCTGACTGTCTCTCTTTGTTACAGTAGAATAACAACAAATCACACCTTTTTGTTTTACCATAATAGTATGAACCAGTCATTTCTACAAAAGTCTATCAGTCTAATCTGTAAAATCCAGAACCAAGATTTCATTCTTTTCCACCTCAAGAACAAAGTTCAGAAACGGTTTCCATGTGGAAACAAAAGTACTTATATTCTTTTCTTTAAGCAGAGTAGTCAAATTTGCCATTTCAGCCGTTTCTTTGATTTTGGATTGACTTGACAGATGGACCTAGCCAATGCTGGTTTCATCAAACAACCCAAATTCAAAACAAGTGCCAATTTATTGGGGTGTGTGGGAAATCTGCATCTCTTCCAAAATCCACATAATTTTTTTTCCAAAGGGGAAGGACTGTTTCATATTTATTGCACTCCCACTGTATATTTTTATATTTTTGTACAAGCTGCGAGCAGACAAGTCTCTGAAAACTGAAAATGTTCATGGAGACCAGAAGTAGATAAACATTCTAGAAGACCAGAAGAAGAAAACCATTCTAGAACCAAGAATCTGCACTTTAAAATTAAATAAGTTGCTGTAGCTTATAAGAGGTATGGGTGATATTTTCCTATGATATCACTGAAGGGAGAATATCCAGGAGGGAACAGCAATTACTTCTGTAAAAGACTCAAAATGTTTTTATGAACTCTGTGCTGAAAATGGACAAAAATGAATTGGGAAATTGGGGATTTATGATTAAAAAGGATTGTTTATGAGAAGAAGAGCATCTTGATATGTAATTTGGGATCGTGGAAATGATAACCATCATGTCTGCAATTGATGAGAAGAAGATAGGAAGTTGTTCCTTTAAATAGTTCTCTTTTTCTTAATTTTTCTTGTCTTTCTCTTTCTCTTTTATTTTTTTCATCTCTCTCCCCACTATTTAAATGTTTTGTAGTCTTTTAATTCTTAGTAAAATCCTTAGGTAAATAAGGAGGTAGGTAGGTAGAGAGAGAGGGAGAGGGAGGGAGAGGGAGAGAGAGAGAGATGCAGAGAGACAGACAGAGAGAGAGACAGAGAGACAGAGAGACAGAGATGATAGATAGATAGATAGATAGATAGATAGATAGATAGATAGATAGATAGATAGATAGATAGATAGATAGATAATCTCAGTTGCTGCTTGTTCAGATAGATAGATAGATAATCTCAGTTGCTGCTTGTTCATATGTGATATACATTACACAAAGGCAACATCCATAAAGTTTTCATATGCACAATCTCCTTCACATGTTTGGAATAATATGAGCAAGGAGGGCCCCTCGTTAATGCATTGAGTTTCACACCCCTGAGTGTTTACACAGTTCAGCATATGCAAGCATAATGTTTGGGTTCAGTAGAGAAACCTCATTGATGAAGGAACTAAGACATGCCTTCCGTCCTGGTATAAGGGTCACAGCAATTAGAACAGATTGTATGAACCAAGCCCTTGTTGCAGAGAACAGATAAAACCAAGCAAAGATAGGAATGGTCATCTTTACATTCTGGCTAAATTCCAGTCAAGTAATTGCTTTTTGCCCACACAGAATTTCCCCAAGAGGAGCTGTCATCTGCAGAGAGATTTGTTACATTCATTTCTGTAGAACTGTGTTGGGTGGGGTAGGGTTGACTCCAGTCATAGCTAACGGCAAGGATAATGTAAATCACATTTTTGATTGGACCGGCTTGGGAAAGAAAAGACAAAAGAGAGAACATAAAATGTTCTTCCTCTCAGCTGGTCATTTGAATCCTTGGCACCCTTGGTCCTAAGTTTAGCAGCCAGCAGTTGGCTGTGCATTTAAAGGATCCTTCAAAATGTGAAAAGTCGGCAGGTGTGCTCAAGTTGTTGGCAAACTTCTGAAGAACAACACACCCCATTGTTATCATTAATCAGTTTGATGTATACTAATTGGACAAGGTGAAAGAGAAGGTCATTGAAAAGGTATCTGTCAACTTTGGAAGCCATATTAGGCCAGAAGCTTAGTGAAAGTGCTGCCACTTTCTCATGCCTCCCACCGACCCGTACGCTCACACAGAGAGGGACTTCTCAGGGTGCCGTCCGCCAAACAATGTCGGCTGGCGGCCCCCAGGGGAAGATCCTTCTCTGTGGGGGCTCCTACCCTCTGGAACGAACTCCCCCCTGGTTTACGCCAAATACCTGACCTTCGGACCTTCTGCCGCGAATTGAAAACACATTTATTTATTCGTGCGGGGCTGGCTTAAATTTTGTTGGTTTTTAACTTTATATTACGAATTTTAATGGGTTTTTAGAATTTTAAATGTTTTAAAGTCTTAGGCCAATTGTGTAATAAGTTTTTTAATTCTTGTTTTAATTGTATATTGTATTGTTTGTTTTTATTTTGGCTGTACACCGCCCTGAGTCCTTCGGGAGAAGGGCGGTATAGAAATCTAATAAATAAATAAAATAAATAAATAATAAATGTGTGGAAAAGTAGGAGGGGTTTTTTTAGTAGAGGGTTTGTCTTTAGACAAAATATTCTTCCTGTTGGTCAAGGTCAGGCCGATCCTGCATCTGGAGAAGGAGTGGTCGGAGTGCTGTCTCGAGATGGGACAGTTGGCGATTGGAGCATGTGATCGACTGCGGAGTAAGGGGATGGTTTTGGGGATTTTGATTTACTGAGGGAAAACCTGGACCTCTCAGATTTGGGGTTTTCCCAGATGTGCCAGTTTGCCTATCCTAGTAAATAAAACTTTGAAAGATTCTTCCTTCGGAGTTTTTACTTGGAGTGAGAGGTTTTTTCTGGAACGCTGACAGTATCACCATTTCTCAGAATAGTTCATGATAACCAGGACATTTCCATCTCTGACAGCAATGTGGTTGTCTCATGAGTGGAAAAAAAAGCATCACTACCTTAATCTAAGAACTGAGCAAGAAGCCAAGCAATCTTTTGCTGATTCAAACCTGAAAGAATCTGAAATATGCCAAGGCCTAGAATCCCAAAGTTGAAATGGACCTGTTGTAGCCCACCAATGGCCAGCAGAGCTGGTGGCAGACTCAGACAGTGAGGAGGTTGGGGAGGAACGTGGGCCAGTCCTGGAGTCTGGGGAAGGCTCTGATGAGTGCTCTGTGTTGGAGGCAGAGATGGGGCCAGGGCCATCTGACAGTTGTCAGCTGCCTTTGGAGTCAAACATCAGTGGGGTAGAAGAACAGCTGGAGCCTGTTCCCGATGTGTGCATGCACAGAGCTGCCAGGAGAAGGGAACAGCTAAGGAACAAGGGCCAACTCAGGAGTAAAGGCACAGGTGGACAGTGAATGGCCCCTCCCATAGGGAATAAAGAGGAATGAAAGGGGAGTGGAGTTTGCAGGTGACAATTAGTTCAATTCATTAGAGTGAAGATCTGTTCCTGACTTCTTGCGAAATAATTGCTGCTACAGCGTGGTGTTTGGAAGATATCGGCCTGGCAACTCTCCTAGCTTGATAAAGGTCTGTAGTTGTAAAATCTCGTGAAAGACTGTTTGCCGGGACTTTAAATTCCCTTTAACCTAAATAAAAGAGGTTTTATCAGGACGAGGAGTTTGCTTCATGCTCTTGGGAGGCCTGGGTCAGAACAGGACCTTAGAGGTCATTTAGTTCAACTCTTTGTTCAATGCAGGAGTCATCAAAGCTCTTCTGAGAAACGAACCATCCAGCTCATGGCCCCTAAATGTATAAAGATTGACAGAGGAGAACCCGGAGGAAAATAAGAATTTTCAACATTATCTCCTGCAGAAGAAGCAGGAGAAACAACCAGTATAGGTTCGGGACCTGTTTTCACTTACATATCGCGGTTTATTCTGTTTTTCTCAATCAGACCACTTGGATTTTGATCTGAAGATCTGGTTGATTTCCATGTAAAATTGGTGTTTCCTGACTCTGGGATCATATTCAGGTAACCCTATTTAATTAAACAGCAAAGGAATGGGTGAGAGTTTTGATTTGTTCTGTGATAGAAAAAACTTGAAGTACTACAACACGATCAGCAATCAAGAGAAGCTTAAACGAGCAAATTTATACATTCTGGCAGGTATTCAAGAACTCACCTCATCCCTTTTTCTCTTCTTTCCCTTTTCTTTTTAAAGCAATATTTCAGAAAATCAAAGCCATACATGGATTCTAAAGAGGGCCTTCTTTGTGAGTTGTTAGCAATGGTGAAATCCAATTTTTTACTACCGGTTCTGTGGGCGTGGCTTGGTGGGCATGGTGTGGCTTCGTGGGCGTGGCTTCGTGGGCGTGGCAGGGGAAGTATACTGCAAAATCTCCATTCCCATCCCACTCTGGGGCCAGCCAGAGGTGGTATCTGCCGGTTCTCCGAACTGTTCAAAATTTCCACTACCAGTTCTCCGAACAGCTTAAAATTTCCACTACCGGTTCTCCAGAACCTGTCAGAACCTGATGGATTTCACCCCTGGTTGTTAGTATCTCATATTAAAATATTGGCATTTGAATTTGACCAAATTCAATTCCTTATATTATATTTGCTTTGCGGAAAAAGAATTGATCTGAAATATAAAAGCCGGAGTAAAGAGGACAATTACTCAATGCGATCTGATGTTTGGATAATCATATTTTCCCATCTTTCCATAATAGCTAATCCTCTCTTTTTTTCCAATCTGTTTTGTTTTGTCTTCTCCCTGTCCATTTAATGATAAAACATTGGAGATAAGATTGAACTGCAATGAATGCAAGAGTTGTCGAAATTTCATGGTGCTCAAATGCTTGGAGCAGTCATTATAAATTTAATGCAACAGGAGATAAAAACAAAAATCCTTTTTTGGAAAAACAAAAAAGAATTACATATAGATGAAGTAACAGAGGAAAGAAAAGAAAGAGAGAGAGAGAGAAAGGAAGGAAGGAAGGAAGGAAATGTCTAACACTTATTGTGAGAGATCTTTTAATAGTCTAAGGAGCCACCAATTGGACAATTTGTTTAATTTACAGATTGGACTTGCAAAAAAAAAATATACTGAAATATTTAGGATTCTTGACTGTAATTCTACTGAGTCCTTTCCATTCCCCTCCTATTTGGTTTTTTCAGGATTTTTTCTCCCTCCAATATCTGTTAATATTCCATAGATGTAGAATCCTTGTTGGCTACGGTCCCATGCTTAACCCAGTTACTGAACTGCCAGACATTCTGGGTTTGCAGAATACAATGAGCTGAGTCTGAGTCCATATAACTCAAGTAACCACCTCCCTCCTCCCTTAAAAAAATCCCTAGCCGAGTGTAGCATCTTACATGATGAATCTACTAAAACTTTGCCCAACTTGATAAAGCATTTTTTTTTTGCACATAATTGGCAAGTTGTTTTCAGATTCTGCTAATGTTAGGGTTTCACACATATACAAACCGCATTTCTTTCTTTTTTTCCATCATTAATCATTAATTTTTATTTATTACTGATTCAGGCCTGCCCGACTGCCACTTCCTTTCTTCACAACCTCCCTCTACCCTCTACTACTTTCCCATCCTTCATCTGCTTCACTTTACTACTTCCTCTCCTCCTTCTCTACTTTTCCCTTCTTCCACCTATCTAACCTTTATATTCCCCTCCTCCTTCTCAACTTTTTCCTACCTACTTTCTTCCCTCCTTCTAATCCTCTCTCCTTTTCTTTCTGAAATGGCAGTCGGGCAGCCCCAATATCATTTTAAATTTTAATTTCATATCTTCAAACATTACTGTACATTAATAACCAATCCATGTATCATTTCTTTTAACTGCATTTCTTTTAACTGCTTGGCAGAGGAGGGACAATGAAGCCAAGAAAGCAGCTATGGCTGTGTGTTCAAGATTCTGCCATTGTTCGATGTATCATTTCATGTGACACACTTTTAAACAGGGCCTGAGTTTGGATCACATACAGGTAGTCCTTGACTTACAACCACACTTGGGACATGTTGTGGCCTGTCAACCCCCGGCCCCTCCAGCAGCTGAATCAGATGAGGCGGTGTGGGAGTCAGGGCCAGCATTAAGTCAATCTGACAGCTCCAAGGCTGAAGAGGGAATGGTGCTTCAGAGATAGAGACAGAGGCGGAGCCTGGGCAGCCGTCAGCCCTCAGATGGAGTGACAACAGCCTGTGGGTCTGGAGGTGGCCAGTGAAGAGGAGGAAGAACAGCTGGGTCCAGTGACTGATGTGTGGATGAGCAGAAGGCAGAGGAGAGGAGAGCAGTGGAAATCTATGAGCCAGTCCCTGGGATGAAAGAGCCACTGTTGCTAGCGAAGATAAAAGATAAAAGGCAGGGGACAGACAAGAATAGGTGTGGCAGACAACTATTCATCTCCCCTCTGGACAGACTTGTTAGCCTGCTGTGAGAGAGGGAGAGACTTTTTGCCGGGGCTGCTGGCGCTCCTAGTAAAGGAAATATATACTTAATTACAGAGAGTTTGTCGTGTTTGAGAGCCAGGTCAGAACAGAACCCGAATTTCCATTACTAAGCAAGGCAGTTGTTAAATGAGACATGCCTGATTTTTGCAACAATTGATAAGCAAATCACTTCAGCTAGTAAGTGAATCATAGAGGAGTGAAGCAAATCTGGCTTCCCCCATTGACTTCGTATCAGGGTTCTGATGGATGCCCTAATTAAATCATGAGCCTCGAGCCAAGTTTCAAAAGGAATCCAGTTATTTATTAGGAGCTTCATGTCAGCACGTTCCCAAGTGAAGCCAGCTCCAACCCTATGTAATTTACACCCCAATAATGACCCTCTTTCCCCCCTCCCCCCAGGGTATGTCATCAATCACATTTGCCAACGGAACAATTTTGTGGGTTGTAGAGACCAGTCCTCTCCGGCCACTGTAGGTAACCCTGGGATACAATCTTGAGAGAGACAAGTCTGGAATGTGCTGTTTTTTTGGTTTCCAATCCCCTCTTGCTTATGGCAACTCGAGAGCAGGCCACGGATGCTTTGTGAGTTGACACTTCACTTGTCAAAAGTTGGCTGGGAAGTTCACAACTGACAATCACATGATCCCAGGATGTCTCAACTCACATAAATACATGCCAGTTGTCAAGTGCCCAAACTTTGATCCTGTAACCTTAGGAATGCTGCGATGGTTGCAAGTGTGAGGACCACTCATAAATCACTTTTTTCAGTACTATTGTAATTTTGAACTGTTGCTAAATGAACAGTTGTAAGTCGAGGACTACCTATAGGTCTGGTTGACGTCTTGACTTTTTTTGACCCCCTCCTCTATGGTTATTTGGAGGGAGGTTCTGAACTTGCCAATGTCAGAGTTTTGATGGATCCCCTAAATAAATCATGAGCCTCAAGCCAAGCTTCAAAAGAAATTCAGTTGTTTATTAAGAACTTCATATTGGCACATTCTCAAGTGAAGACAGCTCTAACCCCACGAAGCCCCAATCATGACCCTGTTCCCCCCCCCCCCGGGTGTCTCATCAATCATATTCACCAATGGAGCACTTTCATGGGTTGTAGAGATCACTCCCCTCTAACAACTGTGGGTAACCCTGGGAGACAATCTTGAGAGAGATAAGTCTGGAGTGGGTATCTGTCTTTGGCTGCTGTGCTGTTTCATCAGTTTCCCATCCCCCTTGCCTACGGCAACTCAAAAGCAGACCAGGAATGCTTTGCAAGTTGACAAGCAATGTGCCCCTCTTGAGCTTGAAATATTGTCTTACTTATATAAGCCGAAACACACCCATATCTAAGTAGTGACTTTGTTCTTCTTTTGTTTTAAATCCTCAAGATATTTTCAGGTCATTTTTTTCCCCCATCACTGCATCATGAAATGCCTCTGGCACAAACAGTAGGAGAGATCAATTCCATTTCTTTCTAAAGAGATCGGTAACAGCTGGTCTGATCAGATCTCCCCTATAGCTCCAGGGAGAACTCTCATTCCAAGTTCGGGTTTGCAGATGTTTCCCAAAGTTTTCCAGCTATTAGAGAGCTTCAAGAGAGCTCAAAACAGCAGCAATTCAAGAGAGAGACAAATTCACAAGATTTACAGCTTGAGCAATACTCGTTAAATACATTCTGGAAGGATGTTCAATATTTTCTAGACATGAGTCAACATTTCTCAAATAGTATTCTTGAACTATTATTATGGTGCTTTTTCCTCTCTGTTTGTCTCTTTTCTACCCGACCAAAGCTTAAACCTTTGGTAAAATTGCCTTCAAATTTTATCTACTGAGCTTTTTTTGAATACACCATTTCTTCTTTCTGCTCTATATAAACATAACCACAGAAGTATTTTCAGGAGAGATAGGTCAAAAAAAAATCAAGATGACAGCTGTGACTGTACAATCATTGTACAATGAGTGGAATGGCTCACCTCCAGAGGTTGTAGGTGTTCCAACACTGGAGGTTTTTAAGAAGAGACTAGACAGCCACTTGTCTGAAATGGTATAGGGTCTCCTACTTGAGTAGGGAGCTGGACTAGAAGACCTCCAAGGTCCCTTCAAACTCTGTTATTCTGTTATACCTTCTTTTATATCTGTTGTACAATTAGAATTCGACCCATTTGTGTATCCATTAAGAAGCAGATAAAAAGGGAAGGAGTTTCAACCATGTGGTCATCTCTACCATCTTGACTTTTTTTTCACTCCACATCTTACAAACCCACCTACACCAGTGATGGTATTCAGCCGGTTCTATCCAGTTCGGGCAAACCAGTAGGGGTGACTGTGGGTTTCCACGCCCACCTGCATCAACATCATGACGTCCCATTTCTCCATGTTTTTGAGGCTCTGCGCATGCGCAGAAGGCCTTGCGCATGCGCAGACACATTTACGAACCGGTAGGGAAGGTAAGTGAATACCACCCCTGACCTACAAAATGTAATCTTGAAACCGCTGATCAAAAAAACTGTTCTCTGAGCACACTAAACTATTATTTAACTATGATTTGATCAATTAAAAACAACTGACTGCCCTCATACAATACATTCAGACTAAAAGCTTAGAGTGTGGATTCAAATAGTTCACTAAGCAAAAACCAACCAAACACATTGTAGCTTAATATATGTACACCCAGTTGTACTTAACTGACCTGCTTTAGAGATCTTAAACTTAATGTAGTTTATTTAATTTAGGCTTAACATACCCAATGTCAACTCGCAAAGCATCTCTGGCCTGTTCTCGAGTTGCCGTAGGCAAGGCAGATGGGAAATCGATGAAGCAGCTGGCAACCAAAGACAGGAGTGCATTCCAGACATACCTTTCTCAAGGCTGTCTCCCTGGGTTACCCACAGTGGCTGGAGGGAGTAGTCTCTACAGCCTGCGAAATTGCTCCATTGGCGAATGTGATTGATGACACACCCTGGAGGGAGGGGGGAAACAGGGTCATGATTAGGGCCATAAATTACATGGGGTCAGAGTTGGATTCATTTGGGAATGTGCCGACATGGAGTTCCTAATAAATAACTGGATTTCTTTTGAAGCTTGGCTCGAGGCTCATGATTTAATTAGGGCATCCATTGGAGCCCTGGCTGGCACCCTAGCTACTTTCCCTAGTTTTGTAGCTCTCTCTAATTTCTAAATTAGAGGACACAACTCATTAAGTGGGAGGAAAAGTAGAACGATGTACAGTGTCCTGCTTTTCTTTTTCTTGGTTTCAATTCTTTCGTATTTTCTATGGAGATTCTCAGTCATTCAGGTCATGATTGTCCCAAAGGTGGTTTTTCAAAGGCAAATGGAATTTCTTTGTTTTTCCTTGAAAACATTTTGCCTCTCATCCAAGAAGCTTCTATAGATCTGGGTTCAGTTCAGAACTCGGAGTGAAGAAGCTTCTTGGTTGTGAAGTCTTCAAGGAAAAACAAAGAAAGTCCAGTTGCCTTTTGAAAAAGCACCTTTGGGACTTATTTTGTATTCCACTTATATAATGCTGAACCGTGTGACCCATGCCCGTTTGCAGTAACATACCATGAAAACAATACCTAAAACTATGGTTTTAGTTCAAAACCATAAACAATGAAAACATCACATTTAAAACAATTAAAGAAACAGTACAACAGCTACAAATAATTGTTGGTGCAACAGCTGCTCTAACTAGTGGTAGTCACTCCAATAATCAAGTGGCCAAGTTTCCAATACTCCTTGGAATTTATTTTTGTTTATTAAATTTATTCACTATCCAACTCATTGTCCTCCTGATGTGCACACATCTGGAAGTTGCCCGATTGGGAAATAATGTTTTAGACTTTCCTCAAGCCCAATGTTTCCTCCAAGTTTTAGTCACACAGTGCCTGAATGTAAATTGTTGCTAGATTCTGAATGAACTGAATGAAGGGGTGGATGGCTTATTGGTTAAAGATGCTGAGCTTGTCAGCTGGAGAGCTGACAGCCTTGGTTTGAGAACCGAGCTCTGTACAATAGGGTGAGTTCCCATAACTTACCTCAGCTCCTGTTCACCTAGCAGTTCAAAAACATGCAAATGCAAGTAGATAAATAGGTGCCACTTCAGCAGGAAGGTAACAGCATTCCGTGCATCTCAGCATATAGTCATGCTGGCCACATGCCCACAGAAATTATCTTCAGATAACCCTGACTTTCTCGGCCAAGAAACAGAGATCATCATCGTGCCCTAGAGTTAGATGTGACTGACAGGGAAACCTTGACCTTTTTTTAACTGAGTGAACATCAGAAGAGTCCTGTTGGTTAAGTCACATTAAAACATGCAAGAAAACAACCATGTTAGCTCAGACCAAGTAAGACAGGGAATGGAGTATATGTGGTTGTTGTTTCTTTCAAAATAGGGTTTTTTTAAAAAGCAAATCAATAGACAATCTTTTTTAAATGTCAGTGGGCCATATATTCTCCAGCTCAAGATAATACAAGAATCTCTTAACCCCCTTGTTAATAAGGACTAAACTGAGGCTTGTACTTTGCTCCATTGTTAGCAATTAATGTAATTCTCAGGTAATTGGTTAATGCACATTCAGTGACTTCATATTCTCATTTCACATTCAGTTCTCTTGATTAATAAGACTGTCCAATTTATCTGTTATCTCCTTACGTTTACTCTTGGGGAGGGCATGAAGAGCTGGCATATTCATTAAAGTGATAATTTTACAACCCCTTTTCTCTTCTCATTCACATACGTAAGTTAAAGTGCTGGGGGAGAAAAATAAGCTTATGAAAGTAAATCCAACATTCAAAAGAAGCTGAAATGACTCTGATTGTCAGAGAGAAAGGGATTGTCAGGTCTGTATGGAACTTCAAAGGATTGTTTTGGTTGAAGCTGATTTCTGTTTTCTGAAGCAACGTATGGTCCTCACTTCCTAAAAGCAAAGAAGTTGCCTCACTTGGCCACTTGGTTCATTTAGGTTGAATGAGAAGACCTCCAAGGTCCCTTCCAACCAGTGGTGGGATTCAGCCGGTTCGGGCCCATTCAGGCAAACTGGTAGTTAAATTGCTTGATGGCCCCACCCTGCCCCTTCCAGGAGTCCCCACGCGCCCCTTTTGGCTCCCAAGTAAATGCAGGGAGCCCTACTAGGCCCAAAATAGGGTGTGGAGGGTGCAGTGCATTCTCCCCCATGGCCTGTTTTTGCTCACCCGCCCTGGCTCATTTTTGCTCCCAGGAGGCTGCAGGGAGCAAGCCTCCTAAGCCCAAAACAGGGTGCGGGTGTGTGGTGCACGGCCCCCTGCGGCCCGTTTTCACTCCCAGGAGGCTGCAGGAAAGCCTCCTAGGCCCAAAACAGGGTGTGGAGGGCACATCCTCCCCACGACCTGTTTTTCCTCCCAGGGCAGTGCAGGAGGCCGAGTGCTGCCTGTCACATATTCTGGCCATGCCCACCATGGCCACACCCACCCAGGCGGTCATTAGGGCAGAGAACCGGTTGTTAAATTATTTTAATCCCACCACTGCTTCCAACCCTATTACTCTATGGTCTCTCTTCCTTGCGAGGTGCCCTTTAGCATTTCCAATAGGTAGAAGAGGATTCTAAAAATTTGTGCCCTAGCGTGAAGACAGGCGAAGATAATTAGGGCCACATAGATTTTCCAATTTCTCACAATTGAGGCCACTGTCAGTGCACACCAAATGCTACACAAGCAAAATTGGATCCGTGTGAGGGCATTTTCCTACAGGCTGTTTTCTGCCCACGAGCTAAGCCCAGATATTTCTCTCCACGTGCAATACGATCAATAACGAAAGCTTCAGAGGGCAAGATTTAATCACTCCAAGAAAAGACTTGAGCACATTGCACAGCTCATTATAGAATTATCCAATCCTTTAAAATTTTATTCTCACTCTTTCACCTTCCTTGATGTAATGAATTATAATGGTTGGCTATGCATTGTGTAAAGATAAGGGTAGGGTTGTTACAGGGAGAACATTTACTAGCTATTAATTTACTATCTTATCTCCTTTATCTCTCAGAGACCAAGACAAGGTAGGAAAGATGAGCTAGCATCTTTTTCGCATCATTCCCATCCATCAAAATATCTACCATGACCTTTCAAAACTCTTCTCAGATTTAATTTTGGGTGACTTGGGTGTTGGATGACATCCATCTGTTGATAGCCACACAAGATGCTTCTTTGGCTATCCCAAAATTTTTTAAAAAGTACAGCTCAAAAGTTGAGTAGAGTTGGTTCTGAATTTCTGATTTCTACCTTGGTTATCTTCATGCACATCATATGAAGGCCTGGCTCTCTGTAGACAGGGGTCTCCAACCTTGGCAACTTTAAGCCTGGAGGACTTCAACTCCCAGAAATCCCCAGACAGCTCTCCTGGCTGGGGAATTCTGCGGGTTGAAGTCCTCCAGGCTTAAAGTTGCCAAGGTTGGAGACCCCTGCTGTAGAAGGCTGTCATGCTGGAAAAAGTAGAAGGAAAGAGAAGATGAGGGAGATGGACTCACAGAAGTAATGGCTGTGCCATTCTTCTTTATGTTCTGTTTTACCACTTCTGGTGTTGAGGGAGCTACAAAGTTCTGGGTTTTGCTCATCGGGCGGCCTCAACCATTGTTATTTGATGCTGTTGTCGTGTGTCTTTGATGTTGGCTCTCCAGCTTCTTCTGGGTCTGCCTCGTGTTCCTTGACCTTCTCCTCTTTTTGTATATGCCTTGTGTGGTATGGAATCCCAAGAATGGCTGCACTATTGGAAGACTTACTGTATTTTTCTGACTATAAGATATACTTTTCTCTCCCCAAAAAGAATGGGTGGAAATGTCTGTGCGCCTTATAGACAGAATACAGCCCTGTTTCTGGCCTCCCAACCCCCCTGTGTGTCCCATTTTTCATCCTCCCCGGCCCCCAGAAGCACTCTGAAGGCCAAAAATGAGCCAAAAAGAAGGAATATGGAGGATTCAGGAGGAAAAAACGGGATGTTTTTGGCCTGCAAAGTGCTTCTGGGGAGTAGGGAGGGTAAAAATGGGATGCACAGAGGCCAAAAACTGTTTTTTTCTCCTTGTTTTCCTCTCTAAATCTAGGTGCATTTTATAGTCCAAGAAATATGGTAATTACATGTAGGATTGCATTAAAGGTAAAGGTTCCCCTCACACATATGTGCTAGTCGTTCCTGACTCTAGGGGGCAGTGCTCATCTCCATTTCAAAGCCGAAGAGCCAGCGCTGTCTGAAGACATCTCCGTGGTCATGTGGCCGGCATGACTCAATGCCAAAGGCGCATAGAACGCTGTTACCTTCCCACCAAAGGCAGTCCCTATTTTTCTACTTGCATTTTTTACATGCTTTCGAACTGCTAGGTTTGCAGAAGCTGGGACAAGTAATGGGAGTTCACTCCATTACATGGCACTAGGGATTCAAACCGCTGAACTGCCGACCTTTCGATCGACAAGCTCAGCGTCTTAGCCGCCGAGCCACCGTGTCCCCCTAGGATTGCATTACCGTTTTGCAATTGTCAAATTTTGGTATCACTTCTGTGCCTGAACATTGGGATGCAATTCTCTATTTTTTTTAAAAAAAAAAAAGGTCAAGAGATTCATTTTAAATGTAAGGGTATTAATTACAATTGAATTCCACAAGATAGTACAGGTAGTCCTTGACTTATGATCCCAGTTGGGACCAGAATGTCCATTGCTAAGCAAGGCAGTTATGTCCAATTTTATGTTCTCCCCCCCCCCGTGGGTTTTAAGCAAATCACTGCATTGTTAAGTACTCACACGGTCATTAAGTGGATGATTTCCCCTGTTGACTTTTCTCGTCAGAAGATGGCTGGGAAGGTCGCCAGGGGTAATCACGTGACCCTTGAATGCTGTAACCAGCGTAAATATATTCTAGTTGCCAAACACCCTAATTTGGATCATGTGACTATGGGGAGGCTGCAAATTTAAGTACGAGGACAGATTCAGTCTCATTGTAACGTGGAACAAAATGAAAGGTTGTAAGCGAAGGGCTACTTACAGTATAAGGGAGTTTGTGTGCATTTGTGGCTACCAAATGTACAGTTTTACTTACATAGAAATGATCTGCCCATCGGATAGTAAACACTTTGGCTCAGGGGTGGGCTTCAGATCCTTTAGCAATGGGTTCGCTGCCCTGTTGCTGGGTGGGCGTGGCCATGGTGGGTGTTGCCTAGTCAGCCGCCTGCACCAGGGGGGAGGGCGTTTTTCGCCCTCCCCAGGCTCCGGAGGCTTTCCTTGAGCCTCCAGGAGGGCGAAAACTGCTTTCCCCAGGGTCTAGAGGCCCTCCGGAGGCCAGAAACAGGCCCATTTCTGGACTTTCAGAACCTCCAGTAGGCCCAGTTTTTGCTCTCCCAGACCCTCCGCACGGCCCCTGCACTTACCTGGAATGATGAACGGGCTGCGTGGAGACTCCTGGGAGGGGCGGGGTTGGCATGGCCAGCCAGGGGTAGCATTTGGGGGTTTGCCAAATCACGGCGATCCTTGGCTAGAGGTTCACCCGAACCTCGTCAAACCCCCAGAAGCCCACCCCTGCCTTGGCTGTACATTCATAATTCCTCTATTTTTCTCTCTCTCCATTGTGCAAGATAATAAGCATTATGAATTGAGTAGCGTGAAACAACTGCTGTTCCTTCAATCTGTTCAGCCCACATCTGCAACCTCTGGTTATTTTTTAAAAAAATACAACCACACATTAAAAAACTGCTTTGCAGACTGCCATAGAAAGGTAATGAATAAAAGCAGTGATGGAGGGACACCAGAACTTTTGATCATTTAATAAAGGAATGAGGAAGAATGAGTTATATCAGGAAGCCAGACAGAGACAGATGCCTCCTTTCTGGATGAAACTCCTATAAGAAAGTTCTGCTTTTCATTAAGGTTTTCCAAAGTTTCCCTTGTCGACAATTCTTCAGCCTGCCTTTTTTTCCCCTAAGTCCTACTTTCAGGGAAATGGGCCAAAGAGAGAGAGAGAGAGAAGAAGTGAGGGAGGGGAGAGAGGGAGAAGGAGAGAGAAGGGGAGAGAGGGGGAAAGAGAGAGGGAGGGAGGGAGAGATAGGGACAGGAAGAGGGCGAGAGGGAGAAGGAGAGGTGGGAGAGGGAGAGGGAGAGAGAAAGGGAGAGAGGGAGATAGGGAGAGTGGGAGAAGGAAAAGGAGAGAGAAAAGGACAGAGGAAGAAGGAGAGAGGGAGGGAGAAGGGGAGAGGAGAGAAGATAGGGACAGGGAGAAGGAGAGGGAGAAGGAGAGAGAGAGGGAGAGAGAGGGACAAGGAGAGGGAGGGAGAGGGAGAGGGACAGGGAGAGGGAGAGAGGGAGAAGGAGAGAGAAGGGGAGAGAGGGAGAGAGAGAGATAGGGACAGGGATTGGGGGAGAGGGAGAGGGAGAAGGAGAGAGAAAGGGACAGAGGGAGAAGGAGAGAGAAAGGGACAGAGGGAGAAGGAGAGAGAAAGGAAGAGGGGAGACAGAGGGAGAGGGAGAAAGAGAGAGAAATGAAGAGAGGGAGAAGGAGAGAGGGAGGGACAGAGGGGGGACAGGGAGAGGAAGAGAGGGAGAAGGAGAGAGAAAGAGAGAAGGAGAACGAGACAGAGAGACCATGTGCAGAAAAAAATGGGCTGTTTAAAAAAAATAGAGCTGAACTTACAACAAGAACAATGGCAAGTCTTTTTTTAACTTGAGATTAATATAGTGCTGAAATCTAATTCCAAATTTCCGGAAAGTTTGTTTTTGTTTTAATCCCTTATCCCTAGAGTGCTTTTGAATTTCTATAGAATATTTTAGGAGAGTTAACTTGATTAACATGCATGTTCTTTTTTTCATAATTCATCTATCAACCTATAGCCTCCCTAGCTGCTCTTGTTTCCTGCTCTAAAAAAAATAAAACCCACAGTAAAAGTTCCTTTATGAATTAAATTAGACTTTTGCTTTGGGATTTAATTCACACATATGAAACTGGGAGAGCGCAGATCACCGGAGAAAGGGTTGTCGTGTGAAATATAAGATTCTCATGTGTATAATTAAGGTAAGTGGAGGAACTTCGTAGCCCAACTCTGAGAATTTAATTAAATGGTTTCTTCTCCTTGAGAAAAAAAAAATCAAAAGAAATTTATTTTGCATTACACTGAGGAGAAACAGCTAGACATGAATGCAGAAGACATTTTCAGCACAGCAGGGTTTGAAATAGAAGGGGAAAAGCTATCACAAAATCACCCATGGGCTCATTTTTAATTGCTGTAATTCTAGTAGTAGATCTTGAACAATCCGGAGTCTCGTCAATTGTGCCTTCATTTTTATTCACTTCATAATGATGTCATAAGACTATACACCATTGTCATACAACCAATCAGAAAGAGAACGGGCCTTACTTCCTGCCCTAAAGGGGACTGGAGGCTAAAACATATAAAGAACGGTTGCTGGAATTGGGTATGTCTAGTTCGATGAAAAGAAGGACTAGGGGAGACATGATAGCAGTGTTCCAATATCTCAGGGGCTGCCACAAAGAAGAGGGAATCAAACTATTCTCCAAACCACCTGAGGGCAGGACAAGAAGCAATGGATGGAAACTGGTCAAAGAAAGAAGCAACTTAGAAATAAGGAGAAATTTCCTAACAGTTAAAACAATTAATCAGTGCAATAACTTGCCTGCAGAAGTGGTGAATGCTCCAACACTGGAAGTTTTTAAAACTTTTTAAAAAAGTTTTTGTAAAAGACATACCCAGTTCCTGTAACCATTCTTCATATGAAGCACCCAGGTTCCCCACTGCTATCTTCCCAAGAATCATGCAAAACAGACTCTAGAAAAAGTGCAGAGAAGAGCAACAAAGATGATTAGGGGACTGGAGGCTAAAACATGAAGAACGGTACAGGAACTGGGTATGTCTAGTCTAATGAAGCGAAGGACCAGGGGAGACATGATAGCAGTGTTCCAATATTTGAGGGGCTGCCGCAGAGAGGAAGGGGGTCAAGCTATTTTCCAAAGCACCTGAAGGCCAGACAAGGAATAATGGATGAAATCTGATCAAGGAGAGATTCAACTTAGAAATAAGGAGAAATTTTCTGACAGTGAGAAAAATCAACCAATGGAACAGAAGTTGCCTTCGGAAATTGTGGGAGCTTTATCACTGGAGGCTTTCAAGAAGAGATTAGATGGCCATTTGTCAGAAATGGTGTAGGATTTCCTGCTTGGATGGAGGGTTGGACTAAATGACCTACAAGGTCCCTTCCAACTCTGTTCATCTGTTAAACCTTTGATTATCCATTGTTAAGGGGCTGTGAGATTTCCTTGCATGGTTGGGTAGTCATTGAGGTCACTTTGGTGTTTCACTCTGAAGATCCCCTTAGAGTAGTGTTTTCCAACCTTAGCAACTTCCAAGGTTTGTGGACTTCAGATCCCAGAATTCCACTGCCAACGTGACTTTGATGAAAATTCAGGGAGTTGAAGTCCACATACTGAAGTTGACATGGTTGGGAAACACCACCTTAAGAATGAGCATAGTGTGATCAGGGATAGATAACAAACTTATATAAATAAGGGAGCATGGATCCTCTTGCACTACCCCTTACCATCTCTTTGATGACATTTGGTCTTATGCACTACAACACCCCGGTGAGCTCAGTAAAATGGTAGCATAACTAGAGCATACAAAACATTTGCTAAACCAATCCTTGAATACAGCTCATCTGTCTGGAACCCGCACTGCATATCAGACATAAATGCAATCGAGAGAGTTCAAAGATATTTCACAAGAAGAGTCCTCCACTCCTCCGCTCACAATAAAATACCTTATGCCACCAGACTCCAAATTTTGGGCTTAGACAACTTAAAACTACGTAGACTTCAATCTGACCTAAGCATAGTACATAAAATTATCTGCCACAATGTCCTACCTGTCAATGACTACTTCAGCTTCAACCAAAACAATATGCGAGCAAATAATAGATACAAACTCAAGGTAAACCGCTCCAAACTTGATTGCAGAAAATATGACTTCAGCAACAGAATGGTCAATGCCTGGAATGCACTACCTGACTCAGTAGTTTCTTCCCCAAACCCCCAAAACTTTAAGCTTAAACTGTCTACTGTTGACCTCACCCCATTCCTAAGAGGTCTGAAAGGGCCGTGCATAAGTTCACCCACGTGCTTACTGTCCCTGTCCTAACATTCCTTTTTTACTTACTCTTTTCATGTATCCAAATTATGTTTATACTTTATAATGTTCTCCCAAATTGCATAACCTCCCTTCTTCCACAAGCTGCCCTGTTTGGATTCCGTTCGCTTGCCTTGCTATCTGGAAAAATGGGGATGGCTCATTTCAACATGCTTTTAAAATGATAATTAAATGTAATCAAAATATTCTATAAATAAATGAATTGCGGATCCCTTTTATTGACCCAGGTAAGTACGTTAGGCTTTTGAAAGGCTTTCAGCAACACTTATTTAGAGAACAAATGATGGCTTTTCTCTAGTTTGCTATTGTGGGGGGAGGGTCGGGGAAGGGGGACAGACTCATCTGAGACCTGCTTACAAGCAGGAAATTTTCTCTCCCACTCCCCCTACTCCAAATAATTTTAGAGTGTCGACTCCTGGAGGTTGGATTCACAAGAGATAACCAGGCATGGCAGTGTGCCCAATTGCAACAAAAGAAGAATGCTCTCAAGCCAACTAAAACCGTGGCAGCCGTTAAGGGAACTTCAATGCAGAGCATTTTAAAGTTAATTGGTTTTGCAATTAAAAGATGCACAGAACATGCGATGCAATTAATTTTACATAAACGTGGTCAGGAATTGAATATAAAAGCAGTTGGTTACTTCTCTAAATGAGGCATACGTTTCCTTGGCATAAGACAAACTTTTCTTTTGTGGGAGACTTACAGCTGCAAACTCAACTGCTTCAAGCATATATTTGCTAGGATGTTCTAGAAGGCTTTGTTTTTTTTGTTTCTTAATTTTATTTTTAAATGTTTCCACAATGTTTTGATCTGATGAAGTGTGGAATGCTGCCAGTTTAACAACCAGTTCAGTGAGAGCACTCTTCACACGCATGCGCACAATTTGTGTGCATCTGCACCTAAGGCGCTTACACAGAGCGCTGAAAATGGAGCATTTGGAAGCAATTCCAAAACCTTCCAAGTCAGCAATGGTAAGTAGAACAGTGTGTGTGCGGGGGGGGGGGGGAATCAGCTACAAAGCAGGAAATAAAGGACAGGATAGAGCAGGGATGAGTGGGCGGGGCCAACTGATTGTTGGCACTAGCAGTTCATCCGAACTGGTCCGAACCAGCTGAATTCCCCCTCTGATCTGATGCACCTGTGGTGATCTTGGAAAAAATGGAAAGGCTCAAGAATGTAGAAAGGTGCTTCTTCTATAGCATTGCATTTGGAAATGTCAATTAATATTGTTAACTGTTAATCTGTTGGCATATAGTTTTCTATTGATAAGTATAGGCAGTCATTTAGGTGTTATTGGTTAATTAGCTTTTCCCAGTGTTTGGGGCCTGAGGAAAACAGAGGTTTCCATTCAATAAGCGTGGCTGGCTCATTTATCTGCCATATCTTAATCTTTTTTAACAGATATCGGGCAGTGTCAACCCTGAAGCTAACCTGACTGAAGCCGGTTTGTAACCACAACAAAATACTTTCTACTAGGAACCAAGGACATTCTCACACCTGATCAGAGAGAGGAGGAGTGATTTTACCAGGCAACCAGACAGCACCTTGATTGGACTATGTGACTGATTGTGAAAGGGGAAAAACTTTTACTTTTAATTAGGTGAAAACTGCGGGAACCTTCAGAGTCAGTTTTCACCAGAACTGTGCCAGTTCTTTGGGGGGTGAGTTTTATTTACTATTGGTGTATTATTTGGAACCCTGACAGGCAGTTGGCATTCCAACTCTGAATTCCAGCTCCCATTGGCCTCAGCCAGGATGGCAGGTAGTCTCAGAAGATGGAATAGTTGAGTGATCCCTCATCTCTAATAGCAATAGCATTCATCCATTTATTACATGCAATCGCAATAGAAATAGCACTTAGACTTTTATACCACTTCATAGTGTTTTACAATCCTCTTTATGCAGTTTACAGTGTCAGCATAAAAGGTAAAGGTAAAGGTTCCCCTCGCACATATGTGCTAGTGGTTCCCGACTCTAGGGGGCGGTGCTCACCTTCATTTCAAAGCTGAAGAGCCAGCATTGTCCAAAGATGTCTCCATGGTCATGTGGCCGGAATACTGTTACCTTCCAACCAAAGGTGGTCCCTATTTTTCTACTTGCATTTTTTATGTGCTTTTGAACTGCTAGGTTGGCAAAAGATGGGACAAGAAATGAGAGCTCACCCCATTACGCAGCACTAGGGATTCGTACCACTGAACTGCCGAGCTTTCCGTCAACAAGTTCAGCATCTTAGCCACTGAACCACTATGTCCCTTGGCGTATTGCCCCCCAAAATCTGGGTCCTCATTTTTCCAACCTTGGAAGGATAGAAGGCTGAGTCAACTTTGAGCTGGTCAGGATCAAACTCCTGGCTGTGGGCAGAATTAGCATGCAATACTGCATTCTAACCACTGTTCCACCACGGCTTAGATATGTAAATCTTACCCTCCTTAAGGAAGCCTAGTTGAAGTCCATATACACCTGAAAATTTGCAATATTATGCAGCAGGGTTTCTAAGTCCATACATCTGACTTAGAAACCGTGCTGTATTATATTGCAAATTCAACCGTGAGTCAAGCATGCAGATCCATTCCTCCTGAAAATGTAAGTGGAAGTATATAAGAAGTCATTATTATTATTACTATTATTTGCATCACTGTTTTCCAGAAGCTAAGGTTCTAGGGATTTTTTTTTAAAAAAGTAGATTCTATTAATGTGACCTCCTCCTACCCCAGTTTTTAAGAATGAAGATACCGCTTAATAACTCCACAGCAGTTATTCAATGAATGGATGGCTCCTGATTGATGTAGAAATGTATTAATGGAGGACAAAGTATTTCCCTGAAGCTGCTCTTCCTGTAGAGTGAAAGCAAGGTCACGAGAAGATCAGGTATGCTTATATTCTGAACAATCCTGCCTCAAACTCACAAAAGGCAATTCCATTTCAAATAAAATGTACTGTTCTGCTAATTCGCACCCCCTTTCCCCCCCTTCCCCGGCAAAGTATAATATCCTCTTCTGCCAATCCAGCCTCCCAGCATTATTTAGCCAGACGTTTTATGTGAAGAATGCAATGGGCTTCAACCCAGAGTCCCTGCATTTTATTTAGCAGCAGGCTGTTAACCGAGAGTGGTTTGAAATGCAAGCATAAGCTGATGGGCACAGCTCATTAATCAGGCAGTAAAATTCAGATTTCAATAGGGGAAAAAAGGGAGGGGGCAGCAATCTGATTCTGCAGTAAAGGGACTTCAGCCAATATCCCTCCTAGGAAGGAATAGCAGCTCACTGCTAGAACATAAGCTTGGCACACCGATAGCAATAGCACTTAGACTTATATACCGCTTCACAGTGCTTTTACAGCCCTCTCTAAGGGGTTTACAGAGTCAGCCTATGGCGCCCAGACAATCTGGGTCCTCATTTGACCCAACTTCGGAAGGATGGAAGGCTGAGTCAACCTTGAGCCTGGTGAGATTCGAACTGCCAAACTGCTGGCAGCCGGCAGTCAGCGGAAGTAGCCTGCAGTACTGCACTCTAACCACTGCGCCACCACGGCTCTGATGAGCTCAGGTTTACTCCACAGGTTTCCCAAATGGGGTGAGGAGGGAGGAAGGGGGGGAGGGGGGGAATTAACTAAAATCCCGAAGAGCTCCTTCAAGTCATGGTTGACAATATTGGGATAAATGGGCTTCCAATAGAGTCTTTGTGAGCACTGAGTGAATATGAATTCAACTTTTGTTTTGTTTCATCCTCCAAAACTAATTGATTCAGAGGTTTACTTTTTCAGAGTCGTGTAATATACAGGGGCTTGAACACTGCAAGAACCTCCACACAAAGCACCCCATCAAACAAGAATAATTTTGCCAACTGTGAGAAATCTGGAAATCCAAATGATTATAAAGGTTTGTTGCAAGTTTAAGCTCTCTAGAATAGGAGTGTCAAACTCAATTTCATTGAGGGCCATATCAGGGTTGTGTTTGACTTCAGGGGGGCAAGGATGGGTGTGGCCAGCTCAATGTCACACGTGTCAGGGGCACCTGTGGTGGCCAAGTGCTAAGGCAAGACTTCTCTCAGACCCTCCTTCCCTCTCTTTATAATCTCCTTCCTTCCTTCCTTCCTTCCTTCCTTCCTTCCTTCCTTCCTTCCTTCCTCCCTCCCTCCCTCCCTCCCTCCCTCCCTTTTTTCCTTCCTTCCTTCCTTTTTTTCCTTCCCTCTTTTTTCTTCTTCCTTTCCCTCTTTTCTTCTTTTTCCTTCCTTGCTCTCTTCCCATCTTCCCATCTTTTTCTTTTTCTTTCCTCTTTCCCTTTTTCTTTTCCTGTCCATTCTTGGATGTTCAAATGCAAAAGGGGAAACATTTCTCCTTTGGTTTTGTTTTCAATTTGTTTTGCCATCCCTTTGAGTTTGACACTCCTGGTCTAGAAGAATCTGAACGGCTAATTGTCAGAGAAAATTGGCGGTAGATAAGAGCCAATGGGATTCAAAGTGGGCTGGACTTTGATCTCTTGTGGGTGTGAAGGGACTTGAGACTGATGATGTCTTTGACCCCTCCTTCAAGCTCAGACTGGTCCTTTCCTACAATTTTCAGATAAGGGCTCCAATATTCATGGGCATCTCGCTTGGTATCTGCCTAGTTTGGAATTCTGTGTGTTTGCCTTACACTGACGTTTCATTTATGATTTCAGGATGATTCAGCCACAAGGCACAAATAAATATAATTCTATTGCATAGAATGACTTACATTGCTAAAATCATCTGCATAGTGCAGTTATCTCTATTTATCTCTTCTGGCTGAATCATAAACAACAACAACTCACTTTTATGAAGCCATCACAGATCCAACAACAGAAGCAGACAGTTTAAACTAACCCCATAATCTGAAAGAAGTACAATAAGTCATGCCTACTGCAGGTAGTCCTCAACTTACAACAGTTTATTTAGTGGCAGTTGAAAGTTACAACATCACTGAAAAAAGTGACTTAAGTGTTCTGTCTCCTTCCCCACCTCGGAGTAACGAGCTGGCCTTCAGCCAGTGGATTCACGGCTCTTATCAGTCCTGGCAGAAAAATAGCAGCTGCTTGCCAAAGTTCAAACAAATGATTTGCAGAGTAAGACATCAGCTCTCTTTGAAACAGTTCAGCTAATCTTTTGCTCCCCGTGGAGTGTGAGCAGTCCCAAAGCTCCTTATATATCCTGTGGGGTGGGGCTCCTGCCCCACTCTTCCCTCTGATGACGCCACCTCTCTAATCTTCTGAAGCGCGTGTTAATCCAAGTTTGATTATTATTATTATTATCAGCTGGATCTGAAGGCATAGCCTGAGGAAGGGAGGAATCAGGGGATGACGGCCTCATTACGTCCTCCGACTGGCCTGGTTCTGGCTCCTGGAGCCGGGCCAAAGGCATCGGTGATCCCGAGGTAAGCCTTACCAGCCCTTCCCCCTCACTCTCGGAGTCACTTTCGGGCGTGGGGCCAGGTTTGGAGGCTGGAGTCACAACATTAAGATTGTTTTTCACACTTATGACTGTTGCAGCATCCCCCTGATCATGTGATCAAAACTCAGATGCTTGGCAATATTAATGATGGTTGCCATGTCCCATGGTCATGTGATCACTTTTTGTCGCCTTCTGACCAGCAAAGTCAATAGAGAAGTTAAATTCACTTTATAGCCATGTTACTAACTTAACTGCAGTGGTTCACTTAACAACTGTGGCAAGAAAGGTCATTAAACGGGGCAAAATTCACTTAACTGTCTTATTTAGCAATGTAAGTAATTTTGGGCTCAATTATGGTCATAAGTAGAGGACTTCCTATTTAATATGAACAAGTAAAATAAGTCATGCCTATCACATGTCAGCAGAGTCTGTCCTAAAACAACAATGCTAGCATATCAACACTGTATATATACATACCAATAGTGTATACCAATATACCAAAGGTGGTCCCTATTTTTCTACTTGCATTTTTTATGTGCTTTTGAACTGCTAGTTTGGCAGAAGCTGGGACAAGTAACGGGAGCTCACCCCGTTATGCACCACTAAGGATTCGAACTGCTGAACAGCCGACCTTTCGATCGACAACAGCCGACCTTTCGATCGACCTTTCGATCGACTGGGCTCCACCCAGGGGAGCATGCATAAACCCAAAAACGAATACCATAAATAAAATATGTGGCATCGAGAGATAAATCGGGTTGCTAGAATCTGAGTTTATAGATGAAGAAATAACTCTGCAAAGTAAAGTTAAAAAGGGCATTATGACACTTCCAGTTCTCCCTCCCAAAAAAAAGAGAAGTTGTATAGAATAGAATAGAATTTTATTGGCCAAGTGTGATTGGACACACAAGGAATTTGTCTTGGTGCATATGCTCTCAGTGTACATAAAAGAAAAGATACGTTCATCAAGGTACAACATTTACAACACAATTGATGATAATATATCAATATAAATCATAAGGATTGCCAGCAACAAGTTATAGTCATACAGTCATAAGTGGAAAGAGATTGGTGATGGGAACTATGAAACGATTAATTAAATTAATTAAATTAAATTAATTACTGCAGATTCAGTAAATAGTCTGACAGTGTTGAGGGAATTATTTGTTTAGCAGAGTGATGGCCTTCGGGAAAAAACTGTTCTTGTGTCTAGTTGTTCTGGTGTGCAGTGCTCTATAGCGTCGTTTTGAGGGTAGGAGTTGAAACAGTTTATGTCCAGGATGCGAGGGATCTGCAAATATGAGCAAGTATGAGCGTGTGTGCGCACACAATTGTGTGTGTGAAAGGATACGATTGGATACTTGAATATCTCTTATACAAAAGCATCCAGTGGGCTATAATTTTGCTATTCTCATCACATCATTGTACAGAGAGTTCGAACGTTCCGACTGAACAGAGAGGTTTTGAAGACAAACAATCATACATCCTGTTGTCATGTTCTCTGCCCTCCTTTGGCAACCTTCTGCAAACATTAAGAGAAAACATAGTAGCTGCAATTAAATCCTTGTATTTTCCATGCAGTCTCTTGAGTCATGGTAACCTGATCTAATCAGTTCCTTTCTCCCCAGGATGTCACCTGCCACCCAGGCGCTCACAATGACAGATAATATATTGGGAGACAATGCACCTGCCCTCATTAGAAAGACAAACAAGTCTTCTCCGCTACCCACCACCTGGCTGTCACACTTCTTTTTCTTTCTTTGCTATTGTGATATACTTCCATTTACCCATTTTATTAGTCGAGAATCAATAAAGTGCTTGTGGGAGACAAGAAGGAACACAGAAAGAGATTGTTTGGTTGACTCCCCCCTCCCACAAAAAAAGGTAAGCAGTTGTACTGTTTTATTAGAAAGAAAACCTTCAATGCAGAACTGGGAGAGAGATATAAATTAGAAAGAGTTTGACCTACACAGCTGGAGGTCATTGTGGCTATGCAAATATTGAACCCGAAGAGTTGAATTAGGGCGAATCTGAATTGATAGTCCAAAGGGAAGTCATTTTGCTCAGCCCCAAGAAAGCAACTCACTACAACTTTATTTATTTTATTTATTTGTCAATCATATATAAGATAAAAGGTAAAAGTATAAACATAATTTGGATACATGAAAAGAGTAAGTAAAAAAAGGAATATTAGGACAGGGACGGTAGGCACGTTGGTGCACATATGCATGCCCCTTACAGACCTCTTAGGAATGGGGTGAGGTCAATAGTAGACAGTTTAAGCTTAAGGTTTTGGGGGTTTGGGGAAGAAACTACAGAGTCAGGTAGTGCATTCCAGGCATTGACCACTCTTACTGAAGTCATATTTTCTGCAATCAAGTTTGGAGCGGTTTACCTTGAGTTTGTACCTATTATTTGCTCGTGCATTGTTGTGGTTGAAGCTGAAGTAGTCATTGACAGGTAGGACATTGTGGTAGATAATTTTATGTACTATGCTTACAGTAGATCAGATTGAAGTCTGCATAGTTCTAAGTTGTCTAAGCCCAAAATTTGGAGTATGGTGGGATAAGGCATTTTATTGCGAGCAGAGGAGTGGAGGACTCTTCTTGTGACTTATCTCTGGACTCTCTTGATTGTATTTATTATTATTATTTTATTTATTTATTATTATATTTATTTTATTATTTGTATTCTATGGGGTCCTTGGTGCTCTCTGAGCTTGGTGATTCTCTTGCTAGACATTTCATTACCCATCATCAATGCTAGTAGAACCCTGAGCTACAAATATTCTCTTCTAGCATTGTTCCAACAATTGCTTGTGAACATACCAAATATATCCTCTGATTAAGATCCTCCAGTAGAAGAGAACTTGGAATCATCCCTTGCAGAATTAGTAGAGAGCTAATTCTTTGGATAAATAAAAGGCCAGGAATGCACCAAAGAATTAAAGTATCTGCAGCCAGAGACACTGATATTGTTTAGCTCTGAATTTCATCTATACTGTTGAGGTGGTTAGCCATTACTCTTCTCCAGCTTCTATTTCAGGGGTGTCAAACTCAAGGCCCGGGAGCCAAATCTGGCCCATTGGGTGCTTAGATGCCACCCTGGAAACAGAAAAGGACCAGCCCCTGGTCCTTCTGCCAGCAAAAACAGAGTTCCCGAGCTCCATTTCCACTGGCAGAGGGTTGCAGGAAGCTGTGGCAGCCACAAACGGAGCTCGGGAGCCCGTTTTCACTGGCAGAGCTCTCGGGCCGCCAGAGGGAGTCCCGACAAGTTGGTCACGCCCACCCTGGCCACATCCCATGCCACACCCTCACCCCACCCCGCACCCCAAGGTCAAAAACAATCTTGATGCAGCCCTTAATGAAATTGAGTTTGACGCCCGGTTCTATTTGGATGCTTCTGCTCTAGCTCCGAATCTGTGGCAGATTTTTCAAGCTACGCCTGACTCCTCAAAATTGACCTGTTCAACAAGTTGAAGAAAATATAACCGAGCCGTGTTCTTGATTTCCCCTGAAGTAATAACGCAAGTGTGCTCAAAATAGGATACTCATCACAACGCTTCTGAAAAGACTCTTCTAAGGAATTCTCCCTCTCCCAAGGAAGACTTCATAAATATATTCATGTTTCATGCATATGCAAAGAATAGAGAACCTATCATCCTTCAGATGTAACCAAAATGCAACACTAATTTGCATGTCTAATGGGAAGGAAGGATGAGAACTGAAGTTGGGCAAAATCTGGAAGAGCTTTGCAAAGCATTCTGTCCTCCTTAACCCTTAACCCTTTTGTTATTTAACCACGCAAGGGGATGACCTTCATTTGTCTTCCTTTTATTCTCAGAACAACTGTTTTAAAGCCATATTCTTCTTGGCAGGTCCTAGATGGGATGAATTAAGTTCTCTGTTGGTGTGCATAGTCATTGAACCAGGGCTTACATTTCCTTCAGCTAGGTGAGTAATATTGTTCAAGTGCAGCAGATTACGCACGATAGCTGCTCAATCTTAATGCATTTGAGTACTTGCAGTTAATTGCTTATACCTAAGTGGGATATAATTGGAATATGTGCATGCAGGCACACACACAAACACAGCCACCTATATTCTTGACAATACATTGGTCTCGTTCTGGAACTCGTTTCTATGCTCTTCAGTTATTGTTCCAAGGAAAGCAACCACTAAGTTCCTTTGTTGTTTTAGACAAACACCTGAGAAGCAATAAATCATCAGTCCACAACCTTTTGGGTGCCACAGACCTGTCTGGTGAAGAGCTGTTTTTCCACAGATCAGGTGGGGGCGTGGTTTCATGGTTCTGCAATGTGCATGGATGGGGCTTTGCTTGCTTGCAGGGACCAGTTCCTTGCAGGCTGTGAACCAGTGTTCATCTGTGGACTGGAAGTTGGGGAGCCCTGCAATAAATGAATAGAATGCCATGAATTTGCAAAGGGCATGGTATCAGGAGGCAGAAACCTAAGTATACTCAGGGGTGGGCTTCAAAAATTTTAGCAAGGGGTTCTCAGCCCGGTTGCTTGGTGGGCGTGGGTGTGGTGGGAGTGGGCTAGTTGGCCTCCTGCACCACGGCGGGGGGGGGCGTTTTTGCCCTCCCCGGGCTCTGGAGGCTTTCCCCGAGCCTCCGGTAGGGTGAAAACAGCCTCCCCGGGTTCTGGCAGCCCTCTGGAGGCCTCCGAACTTCTGAACTTTTGAACTTCTGGAGACCCGAACTTCTGATAGGCCTATTTTTCAACCTCCCTGAGCCTCCATGCATGCCCTGCACTTACCTGCATTCAAAATGGGCCACGTTGGGACTCCTGGGAGGGGAGGGGTGGGTGGGCCAACCAGGAGTGGGATTTGGGGGTTCTCTGAACTGCACAGAATCTTAGCTAGATGTTCTTTCGAACCCCTGCAAACCCACAGCAGCCCCACCCCTGAATATAATGTGGAGCCATTGATTCTGGACCATACAAATAAGAGCTTAACAAAACTTCCATGCTTCAGCTGAGTTCAGACAACCTGGTAAAGCAGAGGTGAGAAATTCCCAGAAATGGTTAAGCATCCACTCCCATTAACTATGGTTAATGTTCTGAATTATGAATCATGCGGAGTTCTAATAAAGAGAGGCTGCTGGATTGAGCCGTATGCCTCAGGTGAGACACCCTGGCAGGAGGCAGGAGGTGTGGAAAGGAGAGTTATATGCGCCAGGCAATTTGTATTGAGTTGCCTAAGCTAACCTATAATGTGATCAATGAAGAACATCCTCTGTTTGCAGGTTTTGGAGAAGATTATGCTGCGCTATCATTTAGCTTTTACATACCATATTTTTCATAGTATAAGACACATTCCCCCCCCCCTAAAAGAGGCTGAAAATTTGGGTGCATCTTATACTCCGAATGTAGATTTTTTGAAGCTCTTTTTCAGCCCTAACGAGGCACTAGCGAATGAAGCAATCTTCCGTGCTGCTTCCTCCAATGGTCAGCTGTGCTTTAGAAGCTTTTTTTCAGCCCTAACGAGGCGCTAGTGAGTGAAGCGATCTTCCGTGCTTTGCCTGCTTTTCTCATTGCTGCTCCCTCTCAGCTGTTCTTTAGAAGCTGTTTTTCAGCCCTAACAAGGCACTAGCAAGTGAAACGATCTTCTGTGCTTGCTTTTCTCATTGCTTCTTTCTCCAAAGATCAGCTGTGTTTTAGAAGCTGTTTTTTATTCCCAACCAGGGGATAAAAAGCGTGTGTGCTCTTTCAAAGCCAGTGAACTAATGTGCTGAAGCTGACCAGTCTAAAGATGCTAGCCAGATGAATACCTGGGAAGGAGGCAGATTTTTTTCCCCCTATTTTCCTCCAGGAAAACTAAGCTGCATCTTATACTATGGTGTGTCTTATACTCTGAAAAATACAGTACTAATCTGAACGGGATGCCCTTTGCTTCAGCTACCGAAATATCTTGAGCCCTTCTTGTGGTTCTGTTAAGAATTGTGGCTGAAAAGGAAGAGATGGAGAAGTGCCAAACATTTCTTCCCCAACATCTTTCATTAAAATGTGTCTATGTTATCAGGCAATGGTTTAATTGAAAGCCAGTGTGTGCTTGTTTGTTTGTGTTGTCACCCAACGCATACCTACCCTAACTGGAGCACTGGATTGGAAGGAAAGCAGTATTTTCATTTCAAATAGCAGCGCTGTATGCAATTAGTCCTTTCCTGTTTGAAGTGTAATAAAGTCTGCTGCTTAATTATGTGCAACTTTCAGCTAGGTTCTTTGGCTGCAGCATTCCAGTGTCAGAAAGACTAATAACTACGGAGACATCCTACACTCTACCCACCTCATTTCCCGCTGTTAGATATACTATTTTTAACTTCCTAGTATTTTCCTGTTAGTGCAGAGTCTGGTTTTTTTCCCCCTGGATCAACCAAGTGTTGATCCATCGGTTGTGACAGGAATTCATCAAGTAACTTCTTGCCTGAGCTTGACATTATGGGCTGAACGTGAGTGATTGGTCTGAAGTCACCCAACTGGCTTTCATGCCTAAGGTGGGACTAGAACTCACAGTCTTACAATTTCTAGCCTGGTGCCTTAACCACTAGACCAGGAGTGTCCAACCTTGGCAACTTTAAGACCTGCTATTGAATATCTTCTTCTGATGGTATCTAGCAGGCCAGATTCCCAGGAGGGAGGGAGGGTCCTCATTTGACCAACCTCGGAAGGATGGAAGGCTGAGTCAACCCTCAGCCGGTGAGACTCAAACTGCCAAACTGCAGTCAGCCGACAGTCAGCAGAAGTAGCCTCCAGTACTGCATTCTAACCACTGTGCCACCAAAGATCAAGTGAAAGAGACAGTTATCTACAAAGGGATAGGGAAACATCTAAAAAGTAACAATTCCAGAGCAGCTTCCACAGTTTTGAAAGTAAAACAGCCTCAGAAAGACCCCTTGCAAATATAGAAGAAAAGTAGGCACTGTGGCTAGCTTCTAATGTATACGTGTTGAATCAATTTTATAAGACACTTTGCAGGGACACTTCAGTTCTACATGTGGCCTGTCAACCTAAGTTCAAACCATCTGCCCCAATGTTAGTATCACACACAGTAAGTAGACACATTTCTAAATGTCCCTTTTCGAAAATAAGCCGCGACTTAACTGTGGAAGTGCTGCTACTCTACCCTGAGTACAAAGTTGTGCCTAAAGGACCAGCATGAATTGGATCCAAATGGATAATACTGCTATTGTAATGCAACTCCTAAAATCAGAGATTATAAGCCTGCCCACCCTTCTTGTTCAATGGTTTCTGTTCAATGTCATTGCTGTAAGCTGATTTAAAAGCAGAAGTAGCAGAAGGGCCTTTATTATGGAATTTCCTTGCTCTTGCAGATGACTTTCCCTCGGAACATTAATGACAACTCAAAGCAGCATTTTTCTCTGCAATTTGGTAAATGTCAATTTACTTCTGCATTTCCAGCGGCTGCACACTCTTTCTTATCTATAACTGTCTCGAACATGAATATTAGAAAGTAAACCCTCGGTGAGAACCTGTGCATACATGTGGGAAGTACACCAACTAGTAGTTAATCCAGGCAAATAAAATTCAAACCACAATATTCTTAGGCTAGGTGTGGCGTAAGGGACGTGGTGGCTTAGTGGGTAAGAGACGCTGAGCTTCGGTAACCACTCTCGAAGGGAAAGGGTAAGGAAAGAGGAGTAAAGAAGGAAAAAAGTAGGTAGGCAGGTGGGTAGGTAGGAAAGAAGGGAGGGAGAAGAAAGGATAGGAGGAGAAGAAGAAGGAGAAGATAGAGGGTTAGAAAGGATGGTAGTGAGAAGTGGGGAAGAGGTGGGGAAGTAGGAAAGCGAGGAGAAGGATGGTGGGGAAAGTTGAAGAAGGATGAGAAGGGAAGAAAGGATTAAGGGAGGGAGTGGCGGTCGAGCAGCCCTGATTGAGTATAATTTGAGTATAGGATTGATTGTTGGATAAGTGATTGTATTGTACACTGGTTAAATTGTGGGAATTATTATGGAAAATAAAAATTTTGATTTAAAAAAAAAAAAAGAGAGACGCTGAGCTTGTCGATCGAAAGGTCAGCAGTTCGGCGGTTCGAATCCCTAGTGCCGTGTAACAGGGGTGAGCTCCCGTGACTTGTCCCAGCTTCTGCCAACCTAGCAGTTCGAAAGCAGGTAAAAAAATGCAAGTAGAAGAATAGGGACTACCTTTGGTGGGAAGGTAACAGCGTTCTGTGCACCTTTGGCGTTTAGTCATGCCGGCCACATGACCACGGTGACGTCTTCAGACAGTGCTGGCTCTTCGGCTTTGAAATGGAGATGAGCACCGCCCCCTAGATTAGGGAGCGAGTAGCATATATGTGCAAGGGGAACCTTTACCTTTAGGTGTGGCATGGAGAGAAATAAACAAGAAATTGTTAGAGACTCTTTCCAATGCAATGCAATGCAATGTGAAACAAAAGAAGAAGAAGAAGAAGCGTGTTGAGCTGTTGAAATAAGGTTTTCAGCAGTTGAATTGGGCATCCAGGACTTTTGAGGGACGTTGTCAAATGCTCTTAATGACAGCACTGTATTATCAGCCATTTTCTTGGGTGTTTTTTTTTTTAAATATAAATATGCTATATTTCTATACCACCATATTTCCAATGACTTACAGCAGCATACGCTTAAAAGCAGGAACACATTGCAATCCGTCAAAATGTCAGTGTTAAAAAGGCAACCGATACAACCGCAAAAAATTGTATCAACAATAACATTCAAACTAATATAAATACGTTCTGATATAACGAGGCACTCGGCAAGCAGATGTCAGTCCTCAAAAGCCCAAAACAGTTCTGTTTTCAAGCTTCCCTGAAGCACAGGAAGGATGCCATCTGGATCTTAGGGCTGCAGGCTGTTCAGAAGGGTGTGTGCAGCCCCCCAAATGAAATTTTTCTCTCTCCAAATCTCTTATGGAGGAAAAAAAAAATCTCAGAGCATGCTCAACTCAAACAAGCACACTGAATGGTAGGATCCATTTGAATCCATTAGATGATCATGCAAGAACCTGGGTGCTAATCAATGCACAACTATTTGAATTGTAGCGTGGATGAACTTTGGCTGTATAGCCATAGCACTTAGACTAATATACTGCTTTACAGTGCTTTTACAACCCTCTCTAAGCGGTTTACAGAATCAGCCTATTGCCCCCAACAATCTGGGTCCTCATTTTACCTACCTCAGAAGGATGGAAGGCTGAGTCAACCTTGAGCCTGGTGAGATTTGAACTGCCAAATTTCAGGCAGCCGGCAGTCAGCAGAAGTAGCCTGCAGTGCTGCACCACCACGGCTCATATGGCCATAACTTAGTTTTCTCTTATCCTGATGTTTTACCACTTGTGGCTGGTTGACTTCAAAGTGAGCTGTTTTATGGTGTACTTTTCTACAGCCCACAGGCAACCTTACTGACTGGGATCTTGTATTTGAACCTGGTAAGGTGATGTTTGTTTGGTTCACGTCACGAATATCCAAGAAAGATGGTTCCTAATTGGCTCCTTGATTAAGTAGATCACTAAACCTTGGACCACTTTAAATTCTTCTCTGATGTCTATTGGCAACCAAAACAGTGACGGCAACAAAAATGCTATCTGTAATTCTCATTTAAAAACCAGACTGGGCCTTACAACTTGGTAATTCAGTGAAACAGCCATTAAGTGAAACTGGGCTTATGAGCTTACTTCAGTTTTCCTTCGCTTTAAAGACCTACCAAGGTTGTAGATGCGAGGATTGCTCACAAAATTTCATCATTGCCGTGACTATAAATAGTCACTAAATGAGGCGGTTGCTAAATGAAAACAATGTGTATAGGCAAAATGCAAATTCATTATTATGTACAAAATATTTACATTGCTCCAAACAAGCCTAGCTACTATAATATTAATGGTTCCATTTCAGTCAAATTTTCTTAAGGCTAAACTTACCCTCTTTTTTTTTTTATTTCTTTTGTCACAACAGTATACACAAACAATTGTCATAGATAAAACAACATGTCTTGAAGAAAATATATAAGTATAAAAATATGCATCAACTATATTAATTCGATATAATTTTTATAATTTTTTTTATAATTTTTTTAATTGTTTTTTATATTGTATTTATGTGTTTTTTAAGTGCCTGTAAACCGCCCTGAGTCCTTCGGGAGATAGGGCGGTATATAAATATGATCAATAAATAAATAAATAAAATAATGAAGGGAACAATAGGACAGGAACGGTAGGCCCTATTGTGCTCTTATGCACGCCCCTTATAGTCCTCTTAGGAATGGGGTGAGGTCAATAGTAGACAGTTTTTGGTTGAAGATTTTGGGATTTTGAGTAGAGACTATGGAGTCAGGTAATGAGTTCCAAGCATTAACAACTCTGTTACAGAAGTCATATTTTCTGCAATCAAGTTTGAAGCGGTTGACATTTAGCTTGAATCTATTTTTTGCTCTTGTAATATTGCGATTGAAGCTGAAGTAGTCTTTTATAGGAAGGATATTGCAATAGACGATTTTGTGTGTTAAACACAGGTCATGTCGAAGTCGACGGAGTTGTAAGTTTTCTAATCCCAGGATTTCAAGTCTGTTGGTATAAGGTATTTTGTTGTTTTCGGAGGAGTGAAGAACTCTTCTAGTGAAATATTTCTGGACTCGTTCTATTGTATTTATGTCAGAGATGTGGTATGGGTTCCAGATGGATGAGCTGTATTCAAGAATAGGTCTGGCAAATGTTTTGTATGCTCTAGTTAGTAGTGTAGAGTTTTTAGAAAAGAAGCTGCGTAAAATCAGGTTTACAACTCTTAGGGCCTTTTTTGCTATGTAGTTGCAGTGGGCTTTGGCATTAAGGTCATTTGATATGAGAACTACAAGATCTTTGACAGGGTGGGGGTCATCAGTTAGGTAATGTCCATTAAGTTTGTACTTGATCTTAGGGTTCTTTTTTCCAATATGTAAGACTGAGCATTTGCTGGTTGAGATTTGGAGTTGCCAAGTTTTAGACCAATCGGAAATTAAGTCGAGATCTTCTTGAAGGGTAGAAGTATTATTAGTGGTATTAAATAGTTTGACATCATCAGCAAAGAGAACACAATAACTTGAGATGAGGTCACAGAGATCATTTATGTATAGTATGAAGAGTGTTGGTCCAAGAAACACTACCTTGGGGAATGCCACTTTTGACAGGAACAGGATTTGATATAGCGTTGCCAATTTTGACCACTTGTTGTCTATTTGACAGGAAGGCATTTATATAATAATAAACTCTTCTCCCAGACTCTTATCATCAGACTAAAGTCAAAATGATCCCAATTTAAATTTCCCATCCATTAGCCTTGCTGTCTGTGGGCTGCTAAAAGTGATAATCTAACGATATCTGAAGGTCACGAGCAGGGTTGTGCTTCAGTTCCTTTAGCAACGGGTTCGCTGCCCTGTTGCTGGGTGGGCATGGCCACCTAGTCGGCCACCTGTACCATGGTGTGTGGGGGGGTGATTTTTGCCCTCCTCAGGCTCCGGAGGCTTTTCTCGAGCCTCCAGGAGGGCGAAAACTGCTTCCCCTGGGGTCAGGAGGCCCTCCGAACTTCCGGAACCTCTGGTAGGCCCATTTTTTGTCCTCTCAGATCCTCTGTGCAGCCCCTGCACTTACCTAGAATGATGAACGGGCCGTGTGGAGACTCCTGGGAGGGGAGGGGAGGGGTGGGCATGGCCAGCCAGGGATGGCATTTGGGGGTTTGCCAAATCTTGGCAATCCTTGGCTAGAGGATCGCCCGAATCCTGCCAAACCCCCAGGGGCCCACCCCCGGTCAGGAGTTCCCACCCCTGCTAAGTTTAATGACCATAGCCATGTCTACGTTTTCTTTATACCACATCTATAATCTTCCATGGACAAATATCTGGAAAAGAAAAGAAAAACTTTGGAGTTTAAGCGAAGCTGTGTTAACAGAAGAAGCAGGAAATCTTATAAAGCTATCAGATTTCATCCGATCAGTGTCAATTATCCTTCCAAAGCACCTAATAATAAAGAAGAGCTAGGAACATTTGGTGTGAAATAAGCATTCTCTTTGCATTTAATCAGCCAGTTATGTAAATTAAATATGAATTGATTTAAAGGGCATTAACTGGATCGAAAAGAGGTACATCTGAGCACCCGGATAATTAGCCCAGAATAACATAGGCAATAAATGGGAAATCTCATTAAATACAATAACCTTGAAATGAACATTTAGTAAGTTCCACCCACTCAGACCCTTCTTCTCCCTTTACTTGGATAAACTTTCTATTCTGAGTTACACACCAAATAATATTTATCTGGAAAGTCCACAAATTACTTCAGTTAAATAATCTCAACTTTATCTGATACAGAATTAATCATTTTAATTCTTCTCCTTTTCAAAGAGTGCAGGGAACATTTTAAGTATGTTATTTTTATCATGTTACATTTATTCCTCATTTTATCCATATTATCCATTCAGCCATCTTTTACATTCCTCTCTTCAAGTTTTAAATGATAGGTTCCTCGGGACAAAAAAACTTTCTCCTTTCTTTCTTTCTTTCTTTCTTTCTTTCTTTCTTTCTTTCTTTCTTTCTTTCTTTCCTTCCTTCCTTCCTTCCTTTCCTTCCTTCCTTCCTTCCTTCCTTCCTTCCTTCTTTCTTTCCCTCTTTTTCCTTCCTTCCTTCCTTTCCTTTCCTACCCCTACCCTTTCCAGTTTGGGCAATAGCAAAAGCAATAGAATTTAGATTTATACAGTATATCACACCTTAGTGCTTTACAGCGTTCACTGGATGGTTTACAATTGCCCCCCAACAATCTGTGTCTTCATTTTACTGACTTTGGAAGGATGGAAGACTCAGTCAACCTTGAGCCAGTTAGGATCGAACTCTAGACTGTGGGCAGAGTTTGCCTACAATACTGCACTTCAACCACCAGTAGTTGGTCAAACGTAGGTGACTTCCTTGTGTTTACGCTACCTATGTCTGCAGAGGGTAAAGGGAGCAAGTGATGAAAAGTGCCTCACGATGTCATGAAAATGCCATGACATGGGTAAGTTGAGATGGAGACACACAAGTTCAGGATTTACATCACCACCTGCGATGAAGCATTCCAGACACAAGTTGAGTCAAGGCAACTGGACTTTTCTTTTTGGTTTGAAACATTTTGCTGGTTATTCAAGCAGCTTCTTCAGTCTGAACAAATTGGTTAGGGCGACCCCATATATGTCTTCTCGGGAAGCTTCATTTCTTACCTAATGTTGTAGCCTATTGGCTGCCGGCCCCTCGAGCAGCCGAATCAGAGGAGGAGGAGGCATGGGAGTCAGGATCAGCATCAGGGCAACCTGGGAGCTCCAAGGGTGAAGATGGAATGGAGCTGGCAGAGAGACAGACAGAGGTGGAGCCTGGGACATCTGTTAACCCTCAGATGGAGAGTCAACAGCCCCCAGGTCTGGAGGTGGCTGATGAGGAAGAGGGGGAACAGCTGGTCTCCAGTGCCTGATGCATGGATGCACAGAAGGCAGAGGAGAGGAGAGCAGTGGAAATCTATGGGCCGATCCTGAGGAAGGAAGAGCCACAGCTGCTAGCAAGGCCCCACCCTAGCTCTGGGGTTAAAAGGCAGGAGGCGGAGATGAATAGGTGTGGCAGACAACCATTCATCTCCCTGTTGGGCAGACTTGTTAGCCTGCGAGATAAAAATTTTGCCGAGGTTGCCGGCATTCCTCATAAAGGAATCTTTTGAGTTCACATCAGAGGGTTTGTCGTGTTTGGGGAGCTGGGTCAGAAATTCTAATTTGAATGGGCTCATTAGGTGAGTAGGCAGTCAGTCAGTAAGAGTTGCTTCTAAATCCTTTTTCCTAGGTGGGTCAACAAGTGTGACCACCCTGGTGAATCTTTGAAGTGATCTTGATCGTCATCAACATATCACCACATGTATGTTGTCCTTAGGGATGTGGTGGCTCAGTGGCTAAGATGCTGAGCTTGTCAATCAGAAGATCAGCAGTTCAGCAGTTCGAATCCCTAGTGCTGTGTAACGGGGTGAGTTCCCGTTACTTGTCCTAGCTTCTGTCAATCTAGCAGTTCAAAAGCATGTAAAAAATGCAAGTAGAAAACCTTTGGTGGGAAGGTAACAGCGTTCCATGCGCCTTTGGCATTTAGTCATGCTGGCCACATGACCACAGAGACATCTTCGGACAGTGCTGGCTCTTTGGCTTTGAAACAGAGATGAGCACCGCCCCCTGGAGTTGGGAACGACTAACACATATGTGTGGGGGGAACCTTTACTGTTATCTTTTTATGTTGCCCTTTGGATGAAATCTGCTTATTGCAGATGCCTCTGATATCAATATGTATTTTTAGCATCTGAGCTCTTTGAATGGAAAAAAAAAAATTGGTCCCGTTCAGACTGTTTGAATCAAATTAACATGGACAACCCAAATGAATAGATAAATTAAATTGGAGCAAGCTGAGAGTTTGAATCAAATCAACAATTCACATCAGACTGGACCTGATTTGCACAGGCCTAATTAATAGAACTGGTATTAAGAGAAGTGTGTGACTCAAACACTCAAGTCATATTTTCTGGCATATCATTTCAGACCATCACACATTTCTGGTGGATACCTATTGAGGACTGCTCTACTCGTAAATTTCCTTAAACTTTAAACTAGAGGCCATCTTCTGGCAGGCTGAGCTTGTCGATTGAAAGGTCAGCAGTTCAGTGGTTTGAATCCCTAGTGCCGTGTAAGGGGGTGAGCTCCCGTTCCTTGTCCCAGCTTCTGTCAACCTAGTAGTTCGAAAGCAGGTCAAAAATGCAAGTAGAAAAATAGGGACCACCTTTGGTGGGAAGGTAACAGCGTTCTGTGCACCTTTGGTGTTTAATCCTGATGGTCACATGACCACAAAGACGTCTTCGGGCAGTGCTGGCTCTTTGGCTTTGAAACGGAGATGAGCACCGGCCCCTAGAGTCGGAAATGACTAGCATTTATGTGCAAGGGGGACCTTTACCCTAATGATGCATTGTGTAAAGAAAAATGTTTTCTTCTCAGTCCTGAATCACCTGGAAGACAGTTTTATTCCAGCTTTGTAGGAGAAAGGAAGACCACCTCCCTTGACTTTGGACTACGAGATACAGGGTAGCTTTGACTGTCGTTCAAGATTATTTCAGATTTGGGAAAACAGAATAACAGACTTGGAAGGGACCTTGGAGGTCTTCTAGTCCAACCCCCTGCTTCGGCAGGAAACCCTACACAACTTCAGACAAATGATTATCCAATCTCTTCTTAAAAACTTCCAGTGTTGGAGCATTCACAACTTTTCTAGGAGAAAGTATTTCAATGAAGGCAAGACAACAAATGAAAGGTCCACCTCTGAGGCGAATAGAATAGAATAGAATAGAATAGAATAGAATAGAATAGAATAGAATAGAATAGAATAGAATTGAATTGAATTGAATTGAATTGAATTGAATTGAATTACAGAGTTGGAAGGGACCCTGGAAGTCTTCTAGTCCAACCTCCTGCTTAGGCAGGAAACCCTACACCACTTCAGACAAATCGTTGTCCAATCTCTTCTTAAAAACTTCCAGTGTTGGAGCATTCACAACTTCTGGAGGCAAGTTGTTCCATTTATTGATTGTTCTAACAGTCAGGAAATATCTCCTTAGTTCTAAGTTGCTTCTCTCCTTGATTAGTTTCCATCCATTGCTTCTTGTCCTGCCCTCAGGTGCTTTGGAGAATAGCTTGATTCCATCTTCTTTGTGGCAGCCCCTGAGTTATTGGAAGACTGCTATCATGTCACCCCTAGTCCTTCTTTTCATTAAATTAGACATTTATATGTTTACTTTCTAAATATTACATCATGTTGCTCGGGTTCCAAATTTACATAAATATGTGATTTATTAAAAGGGTCTAAAAGGGTTTAGGTCAGCTAGAATGGGGCTTGAGCACTTGTCTCTTGTCATTAGTTTTATATATGTGTTGCATCCTGATGATTTCTACCATTTTCAGGTCTGCCAAATGGCCTTTCTTACTGCTTTTTAAATCATCTCTCCTAACAGTAAACTCATTTTCAAACACTTATTCCTGCATAAGAGAAGTCAGGGAATACCAATATGTCAAAAAACAACAACCCAAAAAACCTCTTCCATGGCCATCAACCTTCAAACTCCACGCCTAACTTTATTTTTTAATGAGGATGTGATATTAAAATATATAAATGTGTGTGTGTGTGATTGTGTGTGTGTATTCACAAATATACATTCATATATAAATGTGTGCATGCGTGATAGAAACAAATACAGATATGCCAGTGCGGTGTAGCTGTTAATATACCAGCCCTCCCTCATGTATGGTTGCTGACTGGGTAACTTTGAAAGCCATGGTGGTGTAATGATTAGAATGCAATATTGCAGGCTAATTCTACCCATTGTCTGCCAGGGTTCCAAGTAACACCCCCAATGAAAGAAGACTTGAAGTTCCTCAAAGTTCCATTTTATTAGAGATGTCACCTTGGCACATCTGGGAAAACCCAAACCTGAAAGCTTCCAGGGTTTCCCTCACCCAAAGAAAAGCCCAAGTCCCTGCCCAGCACCCACATGTCCATCACATGGCCCAATCCAAGTACCGGCCCAACTGGAGATGCCTCCCAGCCACACCCCTCCAGGTCAGGGCAAGATGGCCTTGACTCTCTGAGAAAGGAATGTTATTATGATTATATAACACCCTGGCTCCACACAATTCCCCCTCCTTCCAATTTCCTACAGTAGTAAATGTGGCAGGCCTGAAGATCCAACGAAAAAGATGGCTTCCAGGCCTGACACTATCAGGAGTTTGATCCTGACCAGCTGAAGGTTGACTCAGCCTTCCATCCTTCTGAGGTTGGTAAAATGAGGCCCCAGATTGTTGGGGGCAATAGGCTGACTCGGTAAACCACTTAGAGAAGGCTGTAAAGCACTATGAAGCATTATATAAGTGTTATTGCTATTTGGGCCAATTATTCTCCCTCACTAGAAAGTCCAAAAATATCTAACTGCCAATGGGCAGTGGGCCAAGGAGGTAGATACAGTCCATAACCTTTAATAGAGATGACTCCACCCTGCAGTGGATTGATTTGGACTGACAGTAATAATATATTATGTGCATGTATGTTTGTATGTGTGTTGTGCATGCATAAACCCATTGTTACACATGCACAAAATTACATACAGCCCAGTGGTGGGATCCTTCCAGTTTAACAACTGGTTCGGTGATTGCGCGCTGCACGTGCATGCACAGTTCAACAAAAAATCACCTTCCACGTTAGTACTAAGAAATTAAAACAGCTGAGGCACAGCAATTTTTTTTAAATTTGCATTTATATACCGCCCTTCTCCGAAGACTCAGGGCGGCTTACACGATGTTAGCAATAGTCTTCATTCTATTTGTATATTTATATACAAAGTCAACTTATTGCCCCCAACAATCTGGGTCTTCATTTTACCTACCTTATAAAGGATGGAAGGCTGAGTCAACCTTGGGCCTGGTGGGACTAGAACCTGCAGTAATTGCAGGTTCTGCTGTTAATAACAGACTGCATTAGCAGTCAGCTCTGCCATGCTAATCAGCTGCGAAGATAAAGGTAAGTAAAGCGCAGGGGTGGGCGGAGCTACCGGTTCGCCCGAACCCATCCAAACTGGTAGAATCCCACCCCTGACACAGCCATATTTTGCAATGTTCACCCTTGTGAGGGGCAAGGAAAGCTACTTAAAACTGAGTTATTCCAGGGAAGAGTGAACTGTGCCTTTGTCAGTGTCATATTATATGATTTGGATTTTAATTTTAACTTAACTTTAATATACTGGGAACATTTTATTGCTGTGCTTTATAACTGCCAACGATCAAAAATTGCAAGATGAGGCAGAATGGGAATACAAACAGATATAAACTGAGAAATTGTGGAATCTCTTTGGGCCTCAACAGAATGGTGGAAGACAATATTATCGGTTGCTACCTGATAGGAAGGTGTTACCTGGCCAGCTTCACTGACCAGTTTATGAATGCTTTGTTACATGAGGAATCCTCCTGCATGATCTGAGCATCAGAAAGATGCTCACTGACTCAAAAAATTGCCCATCTCTTCTAGCACATGCTGCAAACAAAAAGTGGTACCAGATCAGCACACTTAAGAGAACCTCAAGGATTGAAGAAATAGAAAGTCAGGAGAAGAAAACTATAGAGCAGGGGTCTCCAACATTGGCTACTTTAAGGCTTGTGGACTTCAACTCCCAGGATTCCTCAGTCAGCAAAGCTGGTTGAGGAATTCTGGGAGTTGAAGTCCACAAGTCTTAAAGTTGCCAAGGTTGGAGACCTCTGCTATAGAGACAATCCCTCAAAAGAAAGAAAGGGGGAACTGAGTATGTTTAGTAGACATGAAATGAAATGTTGCTCATCTTTTTGCAGGAAATGACATAGCTAGAAAGCGAGATGGAATATTAGACATGGCAAAAGTTAAACAAAAAAATGAAAAGGGGCAATATTTCTTGGACATCCAACTAGTACATCCTCAATTTGCCACCACAACTGAACCCTACATTTCTGTTGTTAAATGACAACTTTTCTTGCCTCGATTGTTAAGGGAATCACTGCCATTGATAACTTAGTAACCCTATTGACTTTACTTGTTGGAAGGTCACAAAAGGGGATCACATGACCTTGGGATACAGCAACGGTCATAAGTATGAATCAATTGACAAATATCTGAATATCTCACACGATCATGAGGAAGCTGCCATGGTCGTAAGTGTGAAAAACAGTCATAAGTCACTTTTTTCAGTGCCGTCGTAACTTTGAATAGTCACTAAATGAACTGTTGTAAGTCAAGGACAACCTGTATTAGTTTGGGCTGTCTTACCCAATTCAATAGTCATGTTCAGGAATGTGTGTTATTATTTGTCTGGCATCTTCTAATGTCCATCCTTCTAAAATAGGGAAGTCCAGCAGAAAACTCTGCAAAACAGTTGACAGTTTTGCTCTAAGTTTGTCAGTGTGTTTTACCTTTCTTCTGTGCCACTCTTGACATAGTGTGAAGCATTGATTTTATACCTAGTCTACATGGCGCCAGTATATTAGAAAATATATGTCTGGCTGTCACCTTCAAAAGCAAATGAAATTGGCCCCAGTCTAGGAGCATCATCAAATTTTTCAGAATTAGAAACATCAATATTAGTTCAATTTATTTGCTCAGAAATGCACAAACCAGGAGAAAAGTGAAGGAGCTGACTTTCAGAAGTAACTGTGATGGAGTATCAAAAGGCAGAAATTGCCATCTGATGCATATTGCTACAAGGCACGTTTTATCTTTCAAAAATCTAATGAGTTGTTCCAAAGGCAAATCTTGGCCGTTCATCCTTTTAAAAAGCTGACTTATAAATAGAACGTGGGTTTGCAATAATATTGCCTCCAAACACACCGAGAAAGAGACATGTGCTGTCAGGCTTCGCTTCATTTTAAAACCAATGAAAAATGAAACAAATGCATCACCATTCGTTTCCAATTCATTTCAAGAGACGCTATTGAAATTCAAGTACGGGAGAAAAATCCCTGCCATTCATTTCCTATAAGAGGGATTTCTTGATGAGATATACACTGCATTTTAGGGCTGAGTAAGAGAAGGTTGTTGTGTTACACTGACCAGTACAAAAAATTCTCCTTGATGCTGAGAAAAGGTCAAGAAAGAGAAAAAGTTTTCCAAAAAAAATTCCTAAAATATAGGGTTTAATGGATTTTTTTTTTTTTTTTGGAGAGCTCCCAATTGACCAAGGATGGTGAAAAGATGCTGAGGTGTTAAGATGCTGAAATTCAATTCTAACAGAATAACAGAGTTGGAAAAGATCTTGGAGGTCTTCTAGCCCAAACCCCTGCTCAGGCAGGCAAGCCTACACTATTTCAGACAAATGATTGCCCAATCTCTTCTTTAAAACCGCCAGCAATGGAACATTCACAACAGAATAGGAGGCCAGTCATTCTACTGATTAATTGTTTTGTCAGGAAATTTCTCCTTAGTTCTAGGTTGCTTCTCTCCTTGATTAGTTTCCACCCATTGCTTCTTCTCCTGCCCTCAGGGGCTTTGGAGAATAGCTTGACTCCCCCTCTTCTTTGTGGCAGTCCCACAAATATTGGGACACAGCTATCATGTCACACCCAGTCCTTCTTTTCACTAGCGGCTGACCCTGTGTGACCACATAGATAGATAGTCTGCGGAATATTGTGTCTTCAGGGTGATCTTTTAGACTTCCTGCAGTCTCAGTGACTACAGAAAGTTTTGGAGGCTTTGAAACTAATCTATCCAGAGGCCATTGCATAGGACAGGGGAGTCAAACTCAAGGCCCGGGGTCCGGATCCAGCTCGTGGGGTGCTTAGATCTGGCTCACAGGGTTGCCCCGGAAACAGAAAACAGCTCAGGAGGGCTCCATTTTCGCTGGCAGAGGGTTGCAGGAAGCTGTCACAGTCGAAAACGGAGCTCAGGAGCCCATTTTCTCTGGAAGAGCACTCAGGCCACCACAGGTGTCCCCAACACGAGTGATGGTGCGCTGTCCACGCCCACCCTGTCCATGCCCACTCTGGGCCCCAAGGTCAAAGACAACCCTGATGCGGCCCTCAATGAAACTGAATTTGACACCCCTGGCATAGGAAATGGGTTCTTCAGAGTGTCCCAGGAATGACAAAATAAGAATACCACCACCAACAATACAGCACCACCAACAATACAGCACCACCAACAATACAGCTATCCTCCAAAAAGACCTGGACTTCTTATCCGAATGGTCTAAAACTTGGCAACTCCAAATCTCAACCAGCCAATGCTCAGTCTTACATATTGGAAAAAAGAACCTAAACACTAAGTACAAGCTTGATGGACATTACCTTACTGATGACCCCCACCCTGTTAAAGATCTTGGAGTTTTCATATCTAATGATCTAAGTGCCAAAGCCCACTGTAACTACATCGCAAAAAAGGCTTTAAACGTTGTAAACCTAATCTTGCGTAGCTTCTTCTCCAAAAACACTACACTACTAACCAGAGCATATAAAACATTTGCTAGTCCAATTCTTGAATACAGCTCGACTGTTTGGAACCCTCACCACATCTCTGACATCAATACAATTGAACGTGTCCAGAAATATTTTACAAGAAGAGTTCTCCACTCCTCCGATATACAATAAAATACCTTATGCCACCAGACTTGAAATCCTGGGTTTAGAAAATTTAGAACTACGCCATCTTCGACATGACCTGAGTTTAACTCATAGAATCATTTATTACAATGTCCTTCCTGTCAAAGACTACTTCAGCTTCAATTGCAACAATACACGAGCACACAATAGAGTTAAACCTAATGTTAACCGCTCCAATCTTGATTGCAGAAAATATGACTTCAGTAACAGAGTTGTTAATGCTTGGAATACACTACCTGACTCTGTGGTCTCTTCCCAAAATCCCAAAAGCTTCAACCAAAAACTATCTACCATTGACCTCACCCCATTCCTAAGAGGTCTGTAAGGGGCGTGCATAAGAGCACAAGTGTGCCTACGGTTCCTGTCCTATTGTTTCCTTTCGTTATATCCAATTAATATAGTTATTACATACTCATACTCATATATATGCTTATGTGTTGTATAGTTGTTTCACGCTTATGCTTATATATACTGTGTGACAAAAATAAATAAATAAATAAATAAATAGAAAACTGTTCCATTATAACAAAAAAGCAGTGAGCTTATTTTTAGCTCTCGGTAAAAGGGGGAGGGTGTTATCCAATGTGCCCAAAACCAGGCATGTTTCTTGCACACCCACAGAATTATTTCAATGGAAAATGTCAAAATCAAAGGGCCTGGTGGATTTTTTTTTGGGAGGGGCGTTGTAATCATGGTTGAAATAAAACCAATGAGGGGTGAAAAATAAATGAAATGGTAATGCAGGAAATACAGAATGAATGATGTGACTGTAATAAATATAAAATGAATAAAATAGGAAAGGCTGTTTGGGTTCTGGCAGTCACATTTGTTTCAGGCACAACATTAATGTTTCAGGAATCTGAGAGCTGAATTTTTTAAAATGCATACACTTGAGAGAGATAATTAAAATGTCCCAGATATAATATAGACTGGCACATTATATCATGACCTAGCTGATGATGTGTACTGCTTTTCTTCCCTGTTATTTATTTATTGCATTGCTTTGTAATTTCACCTTTGTACTCGACCAACCATTTTAGGCAGGTTATGAATTAGGCAATGGAATGATAATTTTATTACTCTCATGACGGTCCTATGATTGATTTAAGGAAGGGAGTGAAGAAATGTTTAGTCAAATAGTGTTCCTCCGCCATGCTATATTTTCTGGGTTTTGTCATTAACTGGGATTAATTATATGCCATTTACTGATCTCATTACCACCTCCTAGGAGAACATGGTTTCTATCTTTTAATGGCACCTGTAATCCGTGACTTATGGTAGCATTCCCAGAGTTTGATGTTTTGGTTTCTTCAATATTTTGATTTTTTTTATAGCCCTGCCTTCTCTATTAACTTTCTGTTATAGCTTCGCTAATCTGTGACAAAGGAATAAAACAGGCAATCAATCAAATGGGAAAAGACTAAGAAAGGACAAAACAAGCTTTTATCATTCTAGTAAGATGGTATAATTAGATCCCAGAGGCTTAGAAAGCAGTTCACCTTACAGGTAAATCGCGTAGACTTTCAAACAAAACTTCCTCTAAATGCATCGGATGACGTCCCACAAACTCAGTCTCAACCCGGGAACAACGAAGAATGGTGTGGGCTGAAAGGTATACATTATTTTCTTTTTAGCACGGAAGGGCTGAAACAGCGAGAGCTTTTGAAGTGTATTGCACAGTGGACCCTCATCCCCAAATGCACCGGGAGTACAATTATTATAATCTCCATATAGACAGTATCGCCAATTATCAGCCATTGTTGAACTTGTCATCTTGCAACTAAACAATTTAGAGCAGGGGTCTCCAACCTTGGTCCCTTTAAGACTTGTGGACTTCAACTCCCAGAGTCCCTCAGCCAGCAAAGCTCTGCCAGTCCCTCAGCCAGCAAAGACTCTGGGAGTTGAAGTCCACAAGTCTTAAAGGGACCAAGGTGGGAGATCTCTGATTTAGAGAACCCGTAGTATAGTCGTTGAACTTCTGTATCAGGGCTGGGGACGTGATTTGTTCAAGTTGTTTCCAAACTAGACTGTATGAATAAGGATGGTTGGTCAGTGGTTTATATTTTTGAGTACCGGGGCTGCGGTGGCTCAGGCTGTAAGATAGCCTGTTATTAAAACACAGCTGCCTGCAATTACTGCAGGTTCTAGTCCCACCAGGCCCAAGGTTGACTCAGCCTTCCATCCTTTATAAGGTAGGTAAAATGAGGACCCAGATTGTTGGGGGGGCAATAAGTTGACTTTGTAAATATACAAATAGAATGAGACTATTGCCTTACACACTGTAAGCCGCCCTGAGTCTTCGGAGAAGGGCAGGATATAAATGTAAATAAATAAATAAAAAACTTGCAAGCTTCTTCTTGTGTCATTAATGATAGTATAGAGCTACCTTCTCTTTTGATTGAGTTAGATCATTCCAAGCGAGTAATATTTAAGTGTTAGCTTCATTATTAATGCTTCTTAATGACCAGCCCACTTTTAGTAATCTAGGACTGAGTGATTAGTTCTTACAATCAGAGATCATCTTCATTTAAGGACCCTATAATCCCTTGCGGGGTGGAGTCTGGGCAACTGAATGGAGCTAGCAGAGTGTTTTAAATGGCCGGATGCCCTTCCTGTTGCCAATGCAGAGTGTTGTTCAGCAAATACATTCTCAGCATGCCCAGAGAGAGAAATATCTGCCTCTACCTAGGATCGAACTCACAGCCTCCTGATTGTGAGGTGAGAGCTCCACCTCTACCCCACTGCACCACTCCTTCTTACAATCAGAGATAACTGCAACAAAGTCATTCAGCTTTTGCGACGGTTCCACTTTCAGAGACATATTTTACAACTAGAAGAAAGATAGCCCTGATTGCCTGTGTAATGTCTCTGCCCTTTAATATTTTGTCTAATTATAGCACAGTCTTGTTTGCAAGGAGTTGAAGTCTCTATTTAGTAGCTGCAGTCACCATTCCCTCGGAATTTTGTAGGCAAGAAAGCTAAAGTCTGTTACTCCTTCATCTTCTCCAATTACCATATTTCCATTGCCTCTTGATAGCAATAGCAATATCTCTTATATACCCCTTCACAATGCTTTACAGCACTTTCTAAGCAGTTTACAGAGTCAGCCTATTGCCCCAACAATCTGGGTCCTCATTTGACCGACCTCGGAAGGATGGAAAGTTGAGTCAATTTTGAGCCTGGTGAAATTCGAACTGCCAAATTGCAGTCAGCAGAAGTAGCCTGCAGTACTGCCTTCTCACCACTGCGCCACCACCACAGCTATCATCTTAGTTTCATTTTATGTTTTAACATTGAGTAGATGATCTATAAAGCATACAGGGGATCTTGCGAGAATCCTTTCCTCTCATGTTAGCCTATAACAGGGGTCAGCACCCTGCGGCTCTGGAAATAGCCTCTCGTGGCTATTTCACCTTTCTGCTGCAGCTCCCTGTCACTCAAAATATGCATCAGGACCGCCAATGTGTGATACCCGCTAGCACGCAATTTATTGAGCTTTTCAACCCCCAGTCAGCCAACCATGGATAAATCCAAGAAAAGAAAAGTTTCAGAAGAAAACAGAACATGTAATGCAACTACATATGTGTCGTGTCCCACTCCTCCGCTGACGGCCGGGTCAGGGAAATCCGAATCAGGCGTGCCTCTGCAGCTCTGCCAAAGTCCTAGCAAAGTCCTCAGGGCAGGCAGGAGATCAGAAAGTGACTTCAGCAAGATATGTTTAGACTTTGCCTGACTCAGAGAATGCCAGAAAGCAGATCCTTTATAGAGGCCATGGGGTGTGGCTCCATGACTCAGCACTTATCCAGGCCTGCCCCTCCCTTCCTTCTGTTGCCTCCGCCTATCAAGTCTTCTGACACGAGGGTCACTCCAGTCGGCAGCTGTTGGCAATAGACCTCCCTCAGGCTCACATGCTGTGGAGGAGGGGGAGGGGTCTAGTTGCTCCGTTTGCCTGGGCATGGAGCCAGAGCTGGGGGCTGGAGATATTTCCTCCTCTTCAGCCTGTCTGGGCATGGAGCCAGGGCTGGGGCCGGGAGGCATACTAGGACATTCCTCCGTGTTCGGAAGCAGATAAGCAGGCCCCGGCTGTGGTGAGATTGGGCGAGACACAACAATATGCTAGTTTTGTGGCTGTTCAAGAAATAGTCAGGCACAGGAAGGGTTTTGTGGCTCCCCGTGTTTTCTTTTCTGTAAGAAACGGGTCCAAATGGCTCTTTGAGTATTTAAAGGTTGCAGACCCCTTGCCTATAACATTGTTTGTTTGCTATATTTCAATGGAATGGAGAAGAGAAAGCTGAAGTACAGGCTGCTATTTCTGAGCTAGAAAAATTTGGGTAGAAAAATCTGATAGTCCTGCAGGTAGAGTAGATGTATTCTTAAATAAAGAGTATGATACATCACTGATAACGTTACCTAGTTGGGTAATGTCTGGAAAAAAATCAACCAAGTTCAGAGAGTATCAAGAATTCTGCATAACAATAGCTCAACAGTTTTTCTGAAGGATGTTGTTCTGGTATAGTGATAATAGATATATTATCTCAGTACTCACAATTCATCATGGAGGTTATGTATTTTTTTAACAATTTTAGTTAGGATTTAATTATTTAAAGGTGCTCAGCCATAATTTCTTCTGCAACATTAACATTGTATGTCTGTCATCCATAACAAAAGGTATATAGGTAACAGAAGGTATATAAATCACCATGTATTATTACTTACCTGAATATATAGATATTCAGGAATATCTAAATTCATTTATTTCTCATGCTTTTTAATTAACAGAGGCAATAGTAAAATTTATCTATAAAGTAGATTTTATTTTGGATAGTCTGGAAAAATATCATCGTATGCCCTGCCTAATTAAAATGTTTGTGGTAGCAGAGGGTGAAATGTTTCAGGTTCTCATAATGCATTCTTATTTTATTAGGTTTTTTTTTCCTACTTCAATCTAATTTGCCAGGTGTTTACACTTAAACATAAGCCATGGGTTTTTTTTCATTTATTTTTAACCTATCTTCTGTTTGAAACTCTCCTGCAGATATGTAAGCATATAAACTTTTTCACTGGCATAGCAACCTTAAAACGTATAGGGGACAGTAGGCAGGAAAATGTTTTGGAATAGGGAAAACATTTTCACTCACTTTGCAACCTATTCTTTTGGCCTGGAAAATTTGGGAAGAGGGAAGGGCCAATTGGATGCAATACAATATTATTATTATTTTATTTGAATTTATATCCCGCCCTTCTCCAAAGACTCAGGGCGGCTTACATTGTGTAAGGCAATAGTCTAATCCATTTGTATATTATATACAAAGTCAACTTGTATTGCCCCCCCCCCCAACAATCTGGGTCCTCATTTTACCTACCTTATAAAGGATGGAAGGCTGAGTCAACCTTGGGCCTGGTGGGACTCGAACCTGCAGTAATTGTAATTGCAGGCAGCTGTGTTAATAACAGACTGCATTAGCCTGTTGAGCCACAAGAGGCTCCTTAATTTATTGTTGTTTTTTCTATTATCAGGAAGAGAAGAAAGCCCATATAGCATGGCTGTCAAACTCGCAGCCCATGGGCTGAATGCGTCATGTGCTGGCCATGCTCACGCCTGATTTAACAAAGGGGGGAAAAGGCATGACAAGTCATGTGATGCCACTACGACAACATGAGTTTGACACCCCTGCCATACAGGATTTTAGTTAGCTTTGGATAAGCAGGACAGCACCACTTGTTGCTGGTTTAATTAAGCAGACCATTCCATCTTTTCTTACCTACTGCCCAGACATCTGTTGTTGGTTCCGACAACCTGCTGGGTGACTTCAGCCTGCCTGTCTTAGAGTTATCAGCTCACCTTTGGCCTGAAAATTAAGTTTTGTCTCACCCTGTTTAGAACAAACGGTGAGTCACTGCAGCTGTCAAAGCTTTTTCATGCATAAATCTCCAGCAGATTAAACATAGCTGACATTTGGCTTAGAATATTAAACGCTGAAGAATGTCATGTACAAGCAATTGAATGAATGGCGGTGTGATGATAAAAATGAAGAAGTCAAAGAGTTGAAAGAGAAAGAGAGGGCATTTAGTGATTAATAAATGGCAAAGATAATGCCTGTTTGCATGAATGTTGAATAACTTTGAGGAGACTTCCGCGCCATCTTTCCCCAACAATGATTGTATAGATGGCCAAAGATTTTGATTTTCAATTTACTAGCCAAAAAGGCTGCTTTGCCTAAACTTGATGTTATTCAAGGGAAAATGAGTGTCCATCAGTTTGAGTGATCAAAGACATCAGTAACAAAGAAAACAAGTAGCTTTGAGAAAATTAACAGAAGTATAGCAGAATAACAGAGTTGGAAGGGACCCTGAAGGTTTTCTAGTCCAACCCACTGCTCAGGCAGGAAATCCTATATCATCTCAGGCAAATGGTTGTCCAATGTCTTCTTAAAAGCTTCCAGTGTTGGAGCATCCACAACCTTTGGAAGCAAGCCATTCCACTGATTGTGACAAGAGTATTGAAGCTGCCATGCTATGAACATTTCTATCATCTTATGTGAGCATGCTAGGAAACAAAGAAGGAAAAGGAAGAAAAACAGACCATAATAAAAATCCCATTAACAAAAGGTAAAAAACATACAGTACACCAGACTGCCAGAGAAATGGATCTGAACTATTGAATTTAGAATTCTAAGCAGGAATCACTGCTCTACAATCCCTGAGTGATTTAAAAGGAGAGAGAGATAGGTAGATCAATATAAATCTTGTCCATTTTAATAGCCATTTTAATCAGGCAGTATTTCAGTCCACCATTTTCTTTTGTTCCTTATAGATTTTTAAGTATTCTTTTTTAAAAAATACATGGTCATTCACAACTTTCCCTCACATAGTGAACTTTGATTGAAATTCCCTCCTCTCTAAGGATCTTTGTCGTATTCTCAAATGTCATACACAGAGAGACACGTAAAAAGGGAACAGGGCTTGGACAGCAGAGTTAGAGCTGCCATCTTGAATTCTGTTGTCTTCCTTAATGCCTCAATGTGGATTTCCTGGATATATTTTTTTTTAAGTCTCCAGTTCAAACTTACCATACTTTTTGGAGTATAAGACGCACTTCCCTAAAAGTGGATGAAAATTATGGTGCATCTTACACACCGAATGTTGCCAAAACCTCGCCCACCTGCCAGCCCCCATCCTTCGACCATTTTCAGCCTCCACGCATTGCATTTTCAGCCTTCGCACACTCCATTTTAAACCTGTTCCAGGCTGCGGGGATCACTAGAGCACATTGCCAGCAATCACTGCCACCACACATCGTGTTTTTGGCCTCTGCGTGATGCATTTTCTGCCTCCGCATGCACCACACTTCGCATTTTTGGCTGGTTCCAGGCAGTGGGGATTGGCGGTGGCAGCGGCATCCCCGCAACCTGGAACAGCTGATTGGCGGTATTCCGGGAGGCCGATCCAACTGCTAATCAGCTGTTCATGCTAAATCAGGCTGCAATAACATGCTGAAGCTTACCAGGTTGTTTGCTGTTTGCTGCAAGGACCCTAGCCAGATGAATACCAATGGATGCTGGTAGGCAGAGGCAGAATTCTTTTTCTTGTTTTCCTCCCCCAAAACGAATGTGTGTCTTATACTCCAGAGCATCTTATACTCTGAAAATGTCATGTCCCACTCCTCCTCTCACGGCCAGGTCTGGGAAATCTGTATCAAGCGTGGCCACGAAGCCTCTGCAGCTTTGCCAAATTCCTGTCAGAGTTCTCAGGGCAGGCAGGAATCCAAGGTGTGACTTCAGCAACCAGATGAGACTTTGCCTGACTCAAGGAATGCCAAAAAGCAGATTCTTTATATAGACCATGGGATGTGGCTCCATAACTCAGCACTTATCCAGGCCTGCCCCTCCCTTCCTTTTGCTGATGTCGCCTCTCCATTCTCCGGAAGCGGGGATCTGTCCACTTTTCGTCCTCCTGCTCAGCTGCCAGCAATTCTAGTTGGTGGCTGGCTTCGTGTTCGCATGCTGTAGGGAAGTTTGTTTGCTCAGTCTGTCTGGGTATGGTGCCAGGGCTGGGGGCTGGAGGCATGCCAGGCCATTCTTCTTCACTATCAGTCTCTGGCTCAGATAGCAGGAAATGGGAGGGGCCCAGCTGAAGAGAGGAGGGTGGGTGAGGCACAACAGAAAAATACAGTAATTTTTTTTAAAAATTCTTTGTACACCATCACTCTTTTCTTTACACCTTCTGGAAATAGTTTGCTTTTCTTCAGCTTCCTTTCTCCCATCAAAGTTGTGCCTATCTGGGTTTCTGACTACCTGATCCTTGTTCAAGTAATTCATAGAATTTGTTTTGGCAAAATCTGTTCTCGTAAAAAAAAATCCATGGCAGATTTTGCCTTCCTCAGCTAGCAGTATTTTAGAAACGAGGGAGGAGACTGACAGGTGCTTTTGACTTCATTTCATTTTTACACAGTAATTTGCTTGCTGCAGTTTATTTTCATAAGTAAGTAATAAAAGTGTGGCCTGAATTCATCTCATACCCGTATCTCACCACTTCCTCCCTAGTGTAGACCCAAATGCAAAACAACCTCTTTTTGAATATTTAAACGGATGCTTGCTAATACGTTTTTCACTTATTTCACAGGAAAAATAAGTCTGAGTGAAAGGCACTATAGTCTAACGGGAGTTTCGCAGAGAAGTGTGGCATATTCAGATCTACACCTGGGTCATCATCATCATCATCATCCTCAGGATGGCTTTGTTTTTATAGTAGTTGTTGTTTATCTCAAGGGTGAAATGCTCCTGGTTCGGACCGGATCGGGCAATCCAGTAGCGATGAGGGCAGGTAGTTCGGAGAACCGGTAGCAAAAATCCCTGCCCCCTTCCCACTGTCCACGCCTCGCTGTTCCTCTTCTCTGTCCCTGAAGCGCTTGGTGGTGATATAGATGCAAACGGCCTTAAATGACTGCCGCGGCACTTCAAAGGGCCGCACTACAGCTGATCAGCGCTGTAGGCAGCTAGTAGACCGGTGCCTCTATTTTTAAAGAAGGTAGACTGGTGCCTGCCAAAAAAAGGAACTTGGTAGACTGGGGCCTCTCAGTAAAAGGCTATTGGTAGACCGGGGTCTCTATTTTTAAAGAAGGTAGACTGGTGCCTCCCAAGTTTTGTATACTTTATTATTTTTATTATTTATTATTACTGACCATGCCCATTCAGTCACTTGACCACCAAGCCACACCCACCAATTAAGCCATGCCCACAGAACCAGTAGGGAAAATTTTTAGATTTCACCCCTGGTTTATCTCCAACAACGCAACTCGTGCTTTCCTCAGAAGAGTGTTTGCAAATGGCCTTCGGCCCTTTATTGCAGATGCTACAGTATATGCATCACTTTAGGGCCTCTGGCATGAATAACGTGAAAGCACCAAAAATATAGTTGTCATGGTAACAATTTCAAGCTGATAGAAAGACTTGGTAGGGAGGTGAACGGTGTCCCAAGAACAGGTCACTCTTAACATCAAAATCTTTCCTTTTCGATTCCAAGAAATATCTCTGCTGCAATCACATCTCCACTTCCTTCAATCCCATTGAACTCCATGAGATTTGTTTTGAAGGATACGGAGAAGATTGTAGTGTAAGATTCAGAAATGCCTGGTCCTTCCGTGATCTTTCTATTCCTGTGATCTAATTATTTTAAGCCAAACTAGCTTTGCTCTAAAAATGGGTGAATCTAATTATTTTTGGCCCATACTACCTTTGCAACAATTTTGTACCTGGTTCTGCCCCATGAAACTTCTATTTTTAAAGACGAGGCCCATAAAGAGGATAACATCTATCTGATGGAGGGATTTTATGGGTTAGTTCCTTTATTTGAAATCTGCTTGTGGGGTAGTGCAAGAAATCCGAATGTAAAGTAATCAGCATAATATTGAAAAGACCCCAACAGCACCACAAATTGTCTTTTCCTTACATCAGATTCATGAATTTGTTTTTAATCTTTGAAGTGATTGACCAGTATTTCTTAAGCTTGGTAACTTTAAGAGGTTGGACTTCAACTCCCACAATTCCTCAGCCAGCCTTCTGTAGCGTTGAAAAATGCTACTATAAACAAGAATGGATGTAAAGGTAAAGGTTCCCCTCACACAAATGTGCTAGTCGTTCCCGACTCTAGAAGGCAGTGCTCATCTCCGTTTCAAAGCCAAAGAGCCAGTGCCACAGTCTGAAGACATCTCCGTGGTCATGTGGTTGGCCTGACTAGATGCCAAAGGCACAGAGAACACTGTTACCTTCCCACCAAAGGTAGTCCCTATTTTTCTACTTGCATTTTTTACGTGCTTTCAAATTGCTAGGTTGGCAGAAGCTGAGACAAGTAACGGGAGCTCATTTCCGTTACACGGCACTAGGGATTTGAATCGCTGAACTGCCGAACTTTTGATCGACGAACTCAACATCTTAGCCATTGAGCCACCCCTTACAAGAATGGATGGGGAAGATTCAAATGCTAAAAGAGCATTAAGAATGACATTTGAAGTTATTTGTTTTATTACCCTAGATTACCTTCATCAAACCATCTGATGTTATCAAATACTGAACCATGTTTTGGCGTGGGGCCCAAGATTGTTGCCTTCATTATACTGTCCGCAAATCTTTCACCTCAGAGTTTGCTTAAAGTTCTCAAGCCAGGAAGAGTCCACCAGCCTTTATAACAGGGGTCCTCAAACTTTTTAAACAGGGGTCCAATTCACGGTCCCTCAGACTGTTGGGCGGGGCAGACTATAGCTTGATCTGCCTAATGACCGGCTAGGTGGGTGTGGCTAGGTAGTCATGTGACTGGGTGGGCATGGCTAGGTGGTCATGTGACTTTACGGGCATGGCTAATTTAGCACTCCATTTTGCCTTTGTCCTTCCTAAGCTGTACTTGCTCAACCCAAGGCATCTATTTATTAACATAAGCAAAGTGTGACAGAAAAACTGCTTGTGCAACCTGCAAGTTTTCCTAATGCACTGAATTTTGCAAACAGCTTTCTCCCAAATATTGATTCACTTTAACTTACACACTTCATACTTCCTTGTGAACAGTTACAAGCAGAGCATGATGCATCTTTGAAATACAAGATATTGCCACATCGTAGAAAAGGCAATGACAGTGTGTTTGACAGTGAGTAGATGGCTTCCGGTCTTCTACTCTCTTTCCTTATCTTATCAACCTCAACTTTAAACCACATATGGACTGGACGTAAGGAGGTTCGAAATAGGAGTGGTTAAGAAGGTCTAATTCACACCAGGGCCACTTCACGGCAAGATCAAAGGGGGAAATTAAAGAAGAAATTCAAAACAGCATTTCAAAAGCAATTTTAGATGGATCTGACCATTTCTGTCAAGGACTCTAGATCAGTGGTGAAATCCTCCACAGTTTGCCACTGGTTCGCTGCCCACGCATGTGTGGTGCATGCCAAATGCATGCTGTGGATGCACATGCACAGTATGCACCAAACTCACACTGCATGAGGAAAAAAGAGGCTTAAGAAGGTAAGTAGAACAGCTGGATAGAGTCACTGAAGCAGTCGGCGTGAGTTTAAATGGTCTCCGGGGGACAGTAGAGGACAGGAAGGCCTGGAGGAATGTTGTTCATGGAGTCACGATGGGTCGGAGGAACGTTGTTCATGGAGTCACGATGGGTCGGACATAACTTCGCAACCATCAACAACAGCAATGTTGACCTTGAAAGCCCACAACAATATTGAATGTAAAATGGCAATTATAAGACAAAATTGGTGTATTTTGAATGCTTTGTGGTCAAAGCATTTTGTATATCATATCTCATATGACTACTTCCTGGGATTGGGGGTAGGGTGGGATTTGGGGAGGGGCTCTTCATAATGCCACTGAGCTGATGCAGCAAATTCTTCTCATTGATCCCTGACTTTGGAATTGGCATAATTCTGTCAGACATAAATTGGAGTTCCTGATTTCCATAGCAAATACAACCCAATAATGCCACATAATTCTAGATTATGGATAAGACTTTTTTCCCAATGAAAAGGATGTTCAGTTAAAATTAGAACATTTTCAACTAGCATTTCATATTAATATTAGAAAGCTCTTTTCTTTCTGCTTCTCAAATGTCAAGTAGATCTTTTCTAACTTCTCTTAAGAAGATATGGGGGATTAACAGATTATTTTATCCTATTAAAAACTAGCTTTGAGAGTATCAGAGTAAGAGGCACATTTTGAAAGATGTTAATTTTGACACGTCTCCTCCTTCATTGCTATTTGTTCTGCCTCTCCCTCTCTTCTGGTTCCCACATCTGGGAGTGAAATCTTTTGAACATTGAGTTCTGACTTCTTTCACCAAGAAAACCCAGCATTAACATTAAATAACATTCTTGAAGATTAAACAAATTTCTAATTCTGTTTGTTGATTTTTGCTCATATGACACGTGTTTTATTTTATTTAATGGACTGGTTGCTCAATGGATGACTTTTCGGCCAAGGGTGTTCCAAGCACTTTCATAATTTAAACCCAGAAGCAAAAACGGAACCTCAAAAAATGAAAATGAACAACTGCACCACATTTTGATTGAATGAAAGTGTAAAAAAAGAGTTATTGATATGACCAGAGGTGTGCATGGCTTAACAATCACAACATCAAACTCAGAACATAGAATGCAGTAAAATCGGAATAGTGTTTGAAACTGTAATAAAAATGAAGAATGGTAGGAATCCTCTTTTAGTTTTTGTTCATGAGCTTCTTGTCAATCTTCCCTGAGTCTTCACTCTGCCCAGTTTCAGATCGATGTTCAGGGCTCAGGACCCTGGACAGCTCCCTGGTATATGGGGAGCTGGTTGAATTTTTAGGCAAGATTCGGATTAATGTCAGGGTTCCAAGTAACACCCTCAACGAAATAACACTCCAAGGCCTGAAGTTCATCAAAGTTCCATTTTATTAGAGATGTCATAGTGGCACATATGGAAAAACCCGAATCTGAAAGTTTCCAGGTTTTCCCCATTGAAAGGAAAGTTCAAGTCCCTGCCCATCGCCCACATGTCCATCACAGGGTCCAATCAAAGCACAGTCCCCACTGAAGATGCCTCCCAGTTCCAGCCTTCCATGTGCAGGGCAAGATGTCCTTGACTCTCTGAGAAAGGAATATTGTTATGACTATATATCACCCTGGCTCCACACAATTACCCCCTCCCAGCTTCCCACAGTAGTAAATGTGTCAGGCCTGAAGAGCCAATGAAAAAGATGGCTTCCAGGCCTGACGCTACTTCTGTTAGCAGAAGGGTAAGATTCTGCTCCCCCTACTCCAGTGCCAAGTTCTCAGATTGGCTTAGGCAGGTTGGAAACCCATATGAAACAAATTTGGAAGGTTCATGGGAAGATGAAGAACAGATTATTGTCCCTGCTTGATTTTTTTTTTTTATTTGCATTTATATTCCGCCCTTCTCCGAAGACTCAGAGCGGCTTACACTATGTCAAGCAATAGTCTTCATCCATTTGTATATAATATACAAAGTCAACTTATTGCCCCCAACAATCTGGGTCCTCATTTTACCTACCTTATAAAGGATGGAAGGCTGAGTCAACTGAAAGCTGAGGTACCATTGGTGGAAGAGGCTTCCTCACAAGAAATCCACAAAATGGAATTCATCTAGTGTGAATTTGTGGTGTCATTTTACAAAGAAATTCACAATTATAAAAACTGAACAGACTTTTCCGTATGAAGAATTTTTGATGCACCTCCAAAGCCTTCCAAACCTCTATGCTTTGAAGATCACTACAATAGTAGCCAAAATTGTGGAAACCTTTTGGGAAAAGTGTATTTTCTAAAACTAGTTAATAACACCACTTTTGGGGGGGAGTAGTACTATAAAATTATATGTCAATGGAAAGATAACTGAATCAAGAATGTAATACAATAACTTTTTTGAAGGATTTGCTATTAGAATAACAGTTACAGTATAAAAAGAAAAGTGAAACATATAAAAAATGAGATATACAAAAATTATCACCAGAGAAAAAACTGAGATATACAAAAATGATCACCATGTCAGTTAATATTTAGTTGGGTAACCTTTAGCATGAATTAGGGCCTTACAACATCTTCCCATGGAGTGAACCAAGTCTTTGAGTTCTACAGCTGTTATAATGTGAAACCAAGATTGAAGGATTGCTTCTATTAACTGGGTTTTATTGCTGGGTCGCTTCTGACTAACAAGTTTCTTTATTTGGCTCCATAGATTTTCAATTGGGTTAAGGTCTGGGCTATTCCCAGGCCATTCCAGCAGCGGAATAAGATTATCTTGAAACTCCCCCCAAAAAGTGGTATTATTAGCCATCAAACCGCAAAAACACACTTTTCCCAAAAGATTTACACAATTTTGGCCGTTACTGTATTTGTTTTTCTATAACAACTGCTTGTGAAATCTTCAGGATTGTTGCATGAAAAATTCATCATTCTGGAATAGGACATGTTGGCGTTTCACAGAATTTTCCATGTTTCTCTCAGAAAGCGCCTACAGGCCAGACAAGATATATACCCAGAAGCTACGGCTTCATTTTATTATATGGTTACATTAACAGAATCTTGCAAGTCTGAAAATACAGTTTGGCCCTGTCATATTTACATCCTGAGAAATTAGGGAGGGTCTCTACTGAGATGTTTACCATACCCCTATTCTTCTGTCAGCTAAGCTGCCTGTTATCCTACCATTGCCCTGGCTATGGCTCTTCCCCTTGTCTTCCAAAGTCACAACAATATAACATTACAGTGCCTACAGTAGTGCCCAAACTTGTGGAAAGCTTTTGGGAAAAGTGTATTTTTCAGGTTTGATGGCTAATAACACTACTTGGTTTTTTTTGGAGTTTCAAGATAATCATATTCCACTGCTGGAATGGCCTGGGAATAGCCCAGACCTTAACCCAATTGAAAACCGATGGAGCCGACTAAACAAACTTGTTAGTCAGAAGCGACCCAGCAATAAAACCCAGTTAACAGAAGCAGTCATTCAATCTTGGTTTCACATTATAGCTGCTGCAGAACTAAAAGACTTGGTTCACTCCATGGAAGATATTGTAAGGCCATAATTCATGCTAAAGGTTACCCACCGAAGGATTAACTGACATGGTGATCATTTTTGTATATCTCGTTTTTTCTATGTGTTTGACTTTTCTTCTTTATACTGTAACTGCTATTCTAAAGCAAATCCTTCATAAAAGTTATTGCATTACATTCTTGATTAAATTATCTTTCCATTGATGTATAATGTTATGGTACTACTCCCCAAAAAAGTGGTGTTATTAGCTGGTTTTAGAAAATACACTGTTCCCAAAAGGTTTGCACAATTTTGGCCACTACAGTATGTAGACAGTTAATAGTAATTCAGTAATATTTTTGAAATTCTAATGAAACATGATGAGAGCCAGTTTGGTGTAGCAGTTAAAGCTAGAAACCAGGAGATTGTGAGTTCTAGTACTGCTTTAGGCATGAGCCAGTCAAGATTGAACTCCAGACTGTGGGCAGAATTCGCTTACAATACTGCATTCTAACCACTGCACCACCACTGCTCTTATCATTCTTATAATATTCATAAAAATTATTATTATGATTCTTAATTTATTCTTGGACACCCAAAATAGCCAGACTTACACATTTGGGATAAAAAGTGTCCCTACTTGGGAAAACCAACATATTCTACCCTTTGAGTGGCAACTTACCACTCTCTCTTAGGAGGCTTAATTTGAGAAGGTTTTCCCAAGAAAGATGTAATTGGGACCAATTTAATAATATATTGATTTTTGTACTCTCTCAATTACTCTTCATATAAACTCTTCAGCCTTGTGTATTTAGCTAGTTAACCATTTTTATATCCCACATTAATCCCCCAGGCCGCTGGATGGCTTACAAGTAGGAAAGTAGAAACAGAAGACAAAACCTCAATTGCCAAATAAATTCCTTGAAAATAAATAGGTGTCGCTGAGTCAAAAGACGGAGCGCACCTCTGAAGAGGAAGATCACAGTTTATTGAGGCAACAATTATTGGGTTCCAACTTAGAAAGGAAGAGGAATGGGGAATGATAGAAAGAGAGATCTTTAGTGAGGATTTATAAGGAATTGTGGAGCGGGAAATTCTAGGGCTTTATGTTGCTACCAGGGTTTTATAGTAAGGTAAAGGTTCCCCTCGCACATACGTGCTAGTCGTTGCCGACTCTAGGGGGCGGTGCTCATCTCCGTTTCAAAGCCGAAGAGCCAGCGCTTCTGAAGACGTTTCCGTGGTCATGTGGCCAGCATGACTCAATGCCAAAGGCGCACGGAACACTGTTACTTTCCCACCAAAGGTGGTCCCTATTTCTTCTACTTGCATTTTTACGTGCTTTTGAAACTGCTAGGTTGGCAGAAGCTGGGACAAGTAATGGGAGCTCACCCCGTTACACGGCAGCACTAGGGATTCGAACCGTTGAGCTGCTGACCTTTCGATCGACAAGCTCAGCGTCCTAGCCCCTGAGCCACCGCGTCCCAGGTTTTATAGGGAGCATATAATGTTTTTAATTAAGTGTTGTACACTGCTCAGAGCCACTTGCGTGTGACATGGGTGGCTATAGAAATTAGATAGATAACAGAGGGACAGAGACAGAGAAAGATGATGGATGAATGGATAACTAGATGATAGATAGATGATAGATATAGCTGATAGATAGATAGATAGATAGATAGATAGATAGATAGATAGATAGATAGATAGATAGATACTGTGTTTTCCCCAAAATAAAACCCTGTCTTATATGTTTTTGAACCCTGAAATAAACGCTTGGCCTTATTGCCATGCACTCAAAAGCCCGATTGGGCTTATTATCAGGGGATGTCTTATTTTGGGTAAACCAGGATAGATAGATAGATAATAGATAGATAATAGATAGATAGATAGATAGATAGATAGATAGATAGATAGATAGATAGATAGATAGATGATAGAGTCAGATTTAGAGTCAAAACCAGGGATGCGGTGGCTCAGTGGCTCAGACGCTGAGCTTATCGATTGAAAGGTTGGCAGTTCAGCAGTTCGAATCCCTAGTGCCGCGTAGTGGGGTGAGCTCCGTGCACCTTTGGTGTTTAGTCATGCCGGCCACATGACCACGGAGATGTGTTTGGACAGCGCTGGCTCTTTGGCTTTGAAACGGAAATAAGCACCATCCCCTAGAGTCAGGAATGACTAGTACATATGTGCGAGGGGAACTTTTACCTTTAGAGTCAGATAGATAGGTGATAGATGTGAGAGAGACATAGAGGAAAGAGAGAAATAAGAGACAGATTAGATATTGATGAGAGAAAGGATAGATAAATGATAGATAGATTTTTATAGAGAGGTTTGTGTGTAAGAGAGAGTGGGGGGGGCGAGGGAGAGAGCTGGACCGGACCTGTTTCATTTTGCTTTTTTAGCACAATAAACACTGAGCATTTTTAGAGATTCCCAAGGTGCTAGAAACTAGTCCCCACCCCCAAAGCAGATTCATACACTACACCGGTTGAAAGAACAGCACCGCTGTTCAATGAGAGCAATTGATTTAATGCCTGATTTTCTGAAGAACTGCCTGTATCTTTGCAACCCTATTTGTGCATGCAGATTGGCCGGAGTGGGACAATTCGCCACGGCCAGCTCACTGCAGCCAACTCGCCACGGCCAGCTCACTGCAGAACAACTTGGCAGGACCAACTTGCCGCAGGACAAGTCACCATGGGACAATTCAACAATTCCATTTTAATTATGTAAAACAAATTTAAAAAAATATTTTCATTTTTGTCATTTCTTTATTTTATTTATTTATTTTTCATATTTTTATACCGCCCTTCTCCAAGGACTCAGGGCGGTGCACAACATAGATAAAACATAAATATCACAAAATTTAAAATACAATCTTCATTAAAAATCTAATTCAATGAGCTGAGTATTTAAAATAAATAATTAAAATTATAAAACCAAATTGAACTCCCTTAAACACCCCACTAACAAACCCTCGATTAAAATTTATCATTAGGCCAGCCCTGCTTGATGAAAGAAGAAAGTTTTGGGCTCGCGCTTAAAGGTCCGAAGATTCACATTTCATTCTTGCCCTCCTTTTGCATCCTTTCTTTAACAATTCTATTCCATCATTTCTTTGATATTAGTATATTGCTTGTCCTGCAGCGAGTTATCCGGTGGTGAGTTGGCTGTGGTTAAACATGGTGAATTGTCTTGGACCCCCAGATTGGCAGGAGAAGCCCTTTTCAAGATCTCCCACCTTCAGATGCCCATCCAGACCCACTGGGGAGTTGCTTTCAGTCCCTCTCTTTTTGCTTGGACAAGTGAAAAATGGGCAAAGAGCAGAGGTGGGTTTCAGCAGGTTCTGACCAGTTCTGGAGAACCGGTAGCAGAAATTTTGAGTAGTTCGGAGAACCGGTAGTAAAAATTCTGACTGGCCCCGTCCTATTTATTCTCTGCCTCCCAAGTCCCAGCTGATTGGGAGGAAATGGGGATTTTTGCAGGATCCTTCCCCTGGAGTGGGGAGGGAATGGAGATTTTACAGTATCCTTCCCCTGCCACGCCCACCAAGCCATGCCCACCAAGCCATGCCACACCCATAGAACCAGTAGTAAAAAATTTTGAAACCCACCACTGGCAAAGAGTTCAACACTTTAGAATAGAATAACGGAGTGGGAAGGGGACCTTGGAGGTCTTCTATTCCAACCCCCTGCTTAGGCAGGAAACCCTAAATACTATTTCAGACAAATGGTTGTCCAATCTCTTCTTAAAAACCTCTAGTGTTAGGACTTTCCTGTTCAGGTAAGCAGTTTCACTAGTTTGAATCACAGCTTGAAGTTCTTAATTGTTGATATTTATATCAACACACTTGGAATACTGCATTCAGTTTTGGTCGCCACGATGTAAAAAAGATGTGGAGACTCTAGAAAGAGTGCAGAGAAGAGCAACAAAGTGGATTAGGGGATTGGAGGCTAAAACATATTAAGAACGGTTGCTGGAAGTGGGTATGTCTAGTCTTATGAAAAGAAGGACTAGGGGAGACATGATTGTAGTGTTCCAATATCTCAGGGGCTGCCACAAAGAAGAGGGAGTCAAGCTATTCTCCAAAGCAAATGAGGGCAGGACAAGAAGCAACGGGTGGAAACTAATGAAGGAGACAAGCAACTTAGAATTAAGGAGAAGTTTCCTGACAGAACAATTAATCAGTGGAACAAATTGCTTCCAGAAGTTGTGAATGCTCCAACACTGGAAGTTTTTAAGAAGAGTTTTTAAGTTTTAAGTTTTTAAGAACCATTTGTCTGAAGTGGTGTAGGGTTTCCTCCCTAAGCAGGGGGTTGGACTAGAAGACCTCCAAGGTCCCTTCCAACTCTGTTATTATTATATTATATATTATATATCTATAATATATATTCATATTGAGTTTTCCTATAATACTTTTTGTTCTGAGTGCCTTGAGGCCCGGCCATAGCATCTGCTGGGGGCAAGACAGTAATCATGGCAGTGTAACCAAAGCTGGCCTTTTTTACAATGTGCATCAATTCTGCACGCTTGTAAAGGCGCATGGCTCAATTGCGCTGTTGCAATCTCCATTCTTGCCTATTTTGACCACCCACCCACCCCTCATCCACCCCCCACCTTATGGATGCCACTGATAGACAGAAAAATGGGTTGTGTATCCAGACAGAAGAAGGGATGCGGTGGCTCAGGGGCTAGGACGTTGAGCTTGTCAATCGAAAGGTCGGCAGCTTGGCAGTTCGAATCCCTAGTGCTGCCATGTAACGGGGTGAGCTCCCGTTACTTGTCCCAGCTTCTGCCAACCTAGCAGTTTTGAAAGCACATAAAAATGCAAATAGAAAAATAGGGACCACCTTTGGCGGGAAGGTAACAACGTTCCGTGCACCTTTGGCATTGAGTCATGCCGGCCACATGACCATGGAGACGTCTTCGGACAGCGCTGGCTCTTCGGCTTTGAAACGGAGATGAGCACTGCCCCCTAGAGTCAGGAACGACTAGCACATATGTGCGAGGGGAACCTTTATCTTTTATCCAGACAGAAGTGTGGGATTATCAGGAGTGATGACATCTGAAGTCTATCGATGGATTTGTTTGAGTGGCTAGATCAGTAAAATGAAAATGAGCTAAGGGATACTGATTCTTTATATAATACTTGAAGATCTATCTCCCTCTTTGGATTTGCTTTAAACTCAAAGCGAAAGTCAAGAAGGATTAAAGAGCACGTTTACATCTTTGTTAAGGAAAATAATAAGAGGGAAAAACAATTACCAATGAAGGGAAGAATATTTCACATCAAGGCTATCAAGGGATTATTTGAAAAAAGGAATTAAAAATAGCACTCTTTTTAAAATTGAAGGAAAAAATAACTTGACAGCATTCTCCATGTTTTTAAAGGCCTTTCTCTTTAAACTGAAATAATTAGTTTAGATCTGGTATGCCAAAGAAATGAATTACTGAAAAAAGGCAGACTTGTATGGAGTGAAAATCGGTTCCGGATAATTCTGCTTCACTCAATCTTGATAACTCCGTCTCTTCATTTTTTTAAAGGTGTGTTTTCTTTTTGCAAGAAGGTAGCAGGAACTTCCTTTGCAAAGTCTCCTAAGAATGCTGGCAATTAATTCTACCTGTGCAATTGTCATTTTCACCTCTGGGTTTGGGTGTTAAATAGGGAGAAGGAATCAGGGATCCCTCTTGGCTCCAGCCATAATTCCATTCAAGTTCAAATATGAGCTCTATAGACCCTTGATGGGACGTGGTTGCTCAGCGGCTAAGGCGCTGAGCTTGTCGATCAAAAGGTCGGCAGTTCAGCAGTTCGAATCCCTAGTGCCGCGTAACAGGGTGAGCTCCCGTTCCTTGTCCCAGCTTCTGCCAAACTAGCAGTTCGAAAGCATGTAAAAAATGCAAGTAGAAAAATAGGGACCACCTTTGGTGGGAAAATAACAGCATTCCGTGCGCCTTTGGTGTTGAGTCATGCTAACCACATGACCACGGGGATGTTTTCAGACAGCACTGGCTCTTCGGCTTTGGAACAGAGATGAGCACCGTCCCCTAGAGTCAGGAACAATTAGCACATATGTGCGAGGGGAACCTTTACCTTTACGTTACCTATAGGCCCTTGGGAGAAAACGTTACTGTACCTTCTAATATGCTTGTTATGGTCTCAAATATTTTCATGGAAAAGGAGAAAAACAAAAATTGTGGCTTTGGATGGAGAGTCCCAGAGCAAGATGAAATCATCCTTCTTCTGTTGGGGAATCGATTAAACTGGACTAGACTAGACTAGACTAGACTAAATAAGGTTGGAAAGGACCTTAGAAGTATTCTAGTCTAACTTACTATGCAGGTAGTCCTTGCCTTAAAACCAGTGATGAAATCCACATTTTTTTACTACCGGTTCTGTGGACGTGGCTTGGGGGGTGTGGTGTGGCTTGGAGTGTGTGGCTTGGGGGGCATGGCTTGGCTTGGTGGACATGGCAGGGGAAGGATACTACAAAATCTCCATTCCCACCCTACCCCAGGGGAAGGATACTGCAAAATCCCCATTCCCTCCCCATCCCTGGGAGAAGGATATTGCAAAATCTCCATTCTCACCCTACTCTGGGGCCAGCCAGAGGTGGCATTTGCCAGTTCTCTGAAATACTCAAAATTTTTGCTATCAGTTCTCCGAACTACTCAAAATTTCCACTGCCAGTTCTCCAGAACCTGTCAGAACCTGCTGGATTTCACCCCTGCTTAAAACCATTTGTTTAGCAACTGTCTGAAATTACAACACTGGGGGAAAAAATTACTTACGGCCAATCCTCACACTTACAACCTTTGCAGTATCCTTACAGCCACGTCATTAATCATGCATGGTGGAACAGATTTTGAAATAGAGTTCAGTAGCATCCATAAGAGTTCATACATGAGCGTGCAAGGGACGTCAGAACCGCTCATAAAAAGTGGGAAAGACCTATATCATAATGCTGTAATGCTTTTCACGTTAATCTGTTTGCACATGCGCTCGCACACATCCAAAGACACAGGGGCGCTACTGATATAGTTTTACGGTATTAGTTGAAGATCACCGTAGCATAGCTGAAACCTTTGCATTTTATCAGATGAAATATGAATGAGACCGGAGGGAAGGGATAAGATTATACATGCTGGTTATCCAAGTAAAACTCGCTATCAAGTTTTGAATACAGTTCCTGTCTTTCCCAGATAATTTTGGTGTTGAAGACAGGCGTTCATTAGAGCAGAAGAGTCATAAAGAATTGGGAGCTGAAGAGTCATTCAATACTCATGTTTTCTGCAGCCCCTTACAAGTGCTCTAAAATATTTATTTCCCCTCCTCTGGGTCCTTGGTCTACTTTTCCACCGATGTTGCTATCAAAATATAGTCTCACATATCACTCGTATTCATCCTAATCTCCTTTTTCTGGGTAACATTAAAATAAAACAAGTGAGTTTGGCTCTCCAGCCTAGGAAAGGACCGCATGGAAACCATGCATTGCTCTAAGCAAGGGAAAAGGGTGCGATAAATAATGAATGCTGAATCGTGAAATATTTAATGCATTGTTCTTCAGCAGCCAACCAGGGTTGCATCACCGTTTAAAACAAATCCGCCCGCTGCCTTCTGAATGGTCCTTTTTCTACTTCAGTCCTCCAGTTCATCAGATGGTTAAAAACAGGCACCAGGCTATTTACGAGACTGCCTACTGCCACTGCTGGCCTCCCAATGACCTGTGCGCTCCCACAGAGTGGGCCTGCTCAGGGTGCCATCGACCAAACAATGTCGGTTGGCGGCCCCCAGGGGGAGGGCCTTCTCTGTGGCAGCACCGGCCCTTTGGAACGAGTTACCTCCGGTGTTACGCCAACTCCCCGACCTCCGAACCTTCAAGCGGGAACTGAAGACCTTACTATTTACTATTTAATCGTGCGGGACTAGCCTGAGTGTATTTTAATTATAATTTTAAATTTTAAGGGTTTTTACGTCGGTCTATGACCTTTTAGTTAATTAGGCCTATTTAATATTTGTTTTAAATTCGTTTTAAATTGTTATTTATATTATGTATTATTTGTGTTTTTAATAAGGCTGTAAACCACCCTGAGTCCTTCGGGAGAAGAGCGGTATAGAAATTAAACTATAAATAAATAAATAAATAAAATAAAAGGCATGGATCTGCTCTGCTAGCCACACTGAAAGCCTATCCTTTTGCGTGTTTATGTTTAATACTTCGAGGGCATTCTTGGAACATGTTCTTCAGAGCATGCAAGGAATAGGAGCAGTGTCCGTTAATGATGTACAGGTTTCTCCTCTCATGTATCCAGTGGTGGGATTCAAGTAATTTAACAACCGGTTCTCTGCCCTAATGATTTCTTCCAACAACCAGTTTGTCAAACTGTTCAGAAAGTTAACAACCGGTTCTCCCGAAGTGGTGCAAACTGTTGAATCCCACCACTGCATGTATCTATCTTTTCACTCTCACACTTATCTTTTCAGATTTGTGAATAACATAGCATCTTGGATTCTACCACTTCTCTGATTTAATCTTGGGTTTGATGGGATGTAGACTTTCGACTGGACTGAACCAGAAACAAGCAATGAAAAACCAGAACGTAGGACAGTGATAGCTAATCTTTTTGCCATTGCCTGCCAAGGGGGTCGGGGGGGGGTCGTGCGCACGCATGCCTACACCCATAATTCTATGCATTCCATCCCCAAGCATGTGCACACAACCCCCCCCATTCCCCCCGCTCCTGGCATGCAATGGCCTGGTAGGCACATTTTTCTCTCTCACCTGGCTCCAGAGCCCTTCTAGGAGTCGTGGGGGCCGAAAACAGCCTCCCCCCCTCCTGGAGGTCTGCCAGAAACAGCCCATTTGCCGACTTCCAGTGGGACCGGAAGTTGGCAAACAGGCCGTTTTCAGCCTCTGGAGGACCTCCGGGGGGGCGGGGGGATGCCATTTTTGCCCCCCCGACTCCTAGAGAGGCTCTGGAGGCAGGTGAGAGAGAACAACGGGCCTTCCCCACCACCCCTTGAGGCCCTCCAGAGGCAGGAAACAGCCTGTTTCTCGACTTCTGGTGGGCTCAGAAGGCCCAAAAATCAGCTGGCCAGCACACACATGCGCGCCAGAGCTGAGCTCAGATGCCTACTGATATGGCTACGCGTGCCACCTGTGGCACATGTTGTTGTGTCCCACTCCTCCACTGACGGACGGGTCAGGGAAATCCGAATCAGGCGTGCCTCTGCAGCTCTGCCAAAGTCCTAGCAAAGTCCTCAGGGCAGGCAGGAGACCAGAAAGTGACTTCAGCAAGATATGTTTAGACTTTGCCTGACTCAGAGAATGCCAGAAAGCAGGTCCTTTATATAGGCCATGGGGTGTGGCTCCATGACTCAGCACTTATCCAGGCCTGCCCCTCCCTTCCTTCTGTTGCCTCCATCTATCAAGTCTTCTGACGCGAGGGTCACTCCAGTCTGCAGCTGTTGGCAATTGACCTCCCTCAGGCTCACATGCTGTGGAGGAGGGGGAGGGGTCTAGTTGCTCCATTTGCCTGGGCATGGAGCCAGAGCTGGGGGCTGGAGATACTTCCTCCTCTTCAGCCTGTCTGGGCATGGAGCCAGGGCTGGGGCCGGGAGGCATACTAGGACATTCCTCCGTGTTCGGAAGCAGATAAGAAGGCCCCGGCTGTGGTGAGATCGGACGAAACACAACACATGTGCCATAGGTTCGCCATCACGGACCTAGGACATTGGAAATATTGGACCAGTTATGCTGGTCTGAAGTCTTCACTCCGGTCCGCTTCCCTAGGGGGGGCGCTGTGCTGAATCCTGATTGGCCGCCTGTTTGACAGCTCAATATAAAAGGAGCTGTCAGACAGGGTCTCAGCTGTTGCTGTTAGCTTAGCAGGCACTGTGTTAGCTGCCTTGTTATTGCAACCACTGTTAGAAACAAACGTTGTTAGCTTTCAGATTCTGGCTCTCCTCAGTTCTTTCAACCCTCCTGTTCCCATTATGGAATAAGTTGTGTAATTAGATATTTATATATCTGTTTGTTTATATCCCATCTTTTTATGAATAATTCAAGGCAGTGAACAGATCCAACATACCTACCTCTTCTTCTTTTTCCATGGGTAAGGGGAAAATGTATAAGTCAACGAGAATAGGTAAGGATGCAGAAACATACCTGAGTTCAGGTAGCCCATATTATTTAAGTGCAACCCATAAGGAACAAGAAGCATTGTCTATTTTTATGTTGCACAGGAAGATCAAAAAGCCAGCTAGGATCAATTAAATCTATCCAGTGGCTGGTGTTTGTTTTTCTGCCATTTTGGTTCTTTTGTTCGTATTCTTTTATTTTTGTATTCATTTTTATCTTTTTCATTGTAATATTTAATAAAATTGTTATCAAAAAAAAGGTACCACGTATACAATGTTGTCCCAAGAGAGAATCAAAAAGGCAAGTTGACAGTCAAGGCATGGCCATCTCTTGGATCATACTGGGACATACAAAATAACCTAGTATAACTCCAGGAGTTGCTGGCAGATAAGTTCTCGGTCATCTTGTGGATCCTTAATGGATAATATATAATTCTCGATGCAGCAATCGGAGAACTAAACCTTTCCAACTAGGATATCAAAATTAAAGGGGCTTTTCCGATGAAAAGTACAAGGTGGAGTAAATTTAGACCAACACCATATAACGAAACAAGCACCAAATCTGATTACTTTATACATCATAGATCCTACCAGACACCTAGGCAGAAATATCCAAAAAATCAGCAAATACAAAAATGGGCTGCTACATTTGATGGATCCCTCTCATTCCTGCCCTGAGCTTTTAATGTATTGCAGCAGAATGAATGGACTATCAATATTTCAATAATGAAGACAAATAAGAGTCATGGTAGTGCAGTGGTTAGAATGCAGTATTGCAAACTGACTCTGCCCACAGCCAGGGGTTCGATCCTGACTGACTCAAAGTTGATTCAGCCTTCCAGCCTTCTGAGGACGGGAAAATAAGGACCCAGATTGCTGGGGGCAATATGCTGACTCTGTAAACCATTTAGAGAGGGTTATAAAGAACTATGAAGCAGTATACAAGTCTAATTGCTATTGCTAACTATCCTTCCCTCGCTAAGCTCAGCTCACAAAGCCAATCTTTGCAAAATAATGTTTAAAATACTAAAATGCCCCCCAAAGGTCTTATGAATTAAGTACATTTAAAAATTTAAAATCTACTTTGGTTAAATGTAAAACAGATGATTCCCAACTTTGCAACCATTTATCTGAGGAGATTCCGCTAGCCACTAAATTGAATTATAGTTATTATTATTCTGACAGATGGCTCTCTAAAGGATGACAAATTTCTACGTCATTAATAACTTTAGTTTGCGTTTGTTTGTTTTGCTTTTGTGCTTTCTGTAACAACGCACACTCAAGCCATGTTAGCTGCATAGTGCAATTTAACTGGTATCGGTGATAACGGCTAACATCTGTTTCCTGCACAATAATATGGCATTGAATTCAAAACAAAATAGCAATGGAAGAAAGATCTAAATACTGTATTTATCTCATATGCTTTTGAAAGTGAGTTCACCCTCTCCCCGGGGAGTGAATTCAAACTCAGAAAAAGATATTGGACAGAATGTTTTTGCACATTCCTATGTTTGCGGTATAATGTGTGGCTATATTCTATACTCTCTGGTTCCTCCTACTCCTTGGCCTCAATTCAGTGAAATATTTGTACTGAAAAGCCCAGGAAAGGAATAATGAATATCTTAGCCTTAAAGGGGATAGAAAAGTACTCCAAAATGGGTTTGTTTGCTTTAATATACAAGCTTCCAATCATTTCCCCCATGCGTACCGCTTTCCATTCTACTTCGTAAGCATCATTGATTCAATTCCGGAGTTACTTTAGAGTTACAGCCTTTATTGATTGATTTTACTTGTAATGGTCCTCGTCTTTGTAAGTGATGATGCATAAAAGATTGGTTTTAAACTTCCTCTTATGGTACATTGATTTAGTGTGATGAAATGTGGATATAAGGCTTTAAGCTAAGTAGTTCTTGCTGCACCAAGGGATGGTAATGGCAGAGGTAAGGAAAGGGATGGGAAAAGCAGAACAATGACTTGGGGGGGTAAAAACTGATTGGACCAAAACCAGAGGAGTTTGCAAAGAGAGAGAAAAAAAAGAGAGATAATTTAAGTCCCTAAGTTCCAAGCAAGGACTATAATAGCATCCACATCAAAAATCCAAACAGGATAGTTTGCAGTGAATGGAGCTTGTCCTTAAATATTGAGGGTGATGTGTGTGAATCAGTGGTGGGTTTCAAAAAATTTTTACTACCGGTTCTATGGGTGTGGCTTGGTGGGTGTGGCATGGCTTGGTGGGCATGGCAGGGGAAGGATACTGCAAAATCTCCATTCCCTCCCCAAACCAGGGGAAGGTTACTGCAAAATCCCCATTTCCTCCCAATCACCTGGGACTTGGGAGGCAGAGAAGAGATGGGGGCAGGTCCAGTCAGAATTTTTACTACTGGTTCTCCCAACTATTCAAAATTTCCGTTACCGGTTCTCTAGAACTGGTCAGAACCTGCTGAAACCCACTTTTGGTATGAATGCTTAGTTAAGTTTGGCCCCTGAGGACAGCAAGCACATCAGAAATTATACAAAGTCCTGGAAGAAGAAGAAGAAGAAGAAGAAGAAGAAGAAGAAGAAGAAGAAGAAGAAGAAGAAGAAGAAGAAGAAGAAGAAGAAGAAGAAGAAGAAGAAGAAGAAGAAGAAGAAGAAATGCTAGAAGTAGTCCATATATCTATATATGACCGCACAAGGGGCCAAGGAAGAGCCAATCAAATGTTTGGTGGCAACATTGCACAAATGACATGAAATTATATATAATGTATGCCACGACTCCCATTCTAGAATTCATGCCATCTGCATGATAATGCTAGTTCACACGTGACTTCAGCACAACTTCTACTGGCCACTGAAATAACATTTTTGGGATATCTTTGCTTGGATATTGCATCTTCTGGGTCCAGAGGAGATATGTAGATATGGAAACCAAAGGGTCTCTTTGCTGCCATCTAGTTGCCACTTAGATTTTTGCAGCTCAGATAGAGGATTTCCTAAATTTCAAGCCTTGCTTTTTAGGAAAATATATGTCTATAACCCTGTTCTCCCAATCTGAATAACATGTTGTTGAAGTAGCAGCATACATCAGTAATGACCAGGCTTGTGTTGGAACTTTGAGACCTTTAATGTCCTTCCAATTGTGAAAAGTCTGTCATTTTCTACCTCACTATCCCATTTCCCCCCGTGAGCTGGATTTGAAAATTATGAAAAAAATGACAGTAGCATTATGAGGGGTGGCATCGGCATCATTGCACTGAGTTTCAAGACAGTCTTTCCCATCTTCCCCCTGTTCTGCTCATTTCTTAGGTTCGAAGACCAAATCAGCTATAAAGACAGAATTCCTAGAGAGGTTCTAATTTTTACAGGGCAAGTCTAGGGTTTTGTCTCCGTCTCAGAAGAATTAAAAGGGACTGAACCCCAAGTCAGCCATTGCTATAACACAGTTGACTGGGGGAATTTAACTTAATATTACAAAAGATTGAATTTCCTTGGGACAAAATATAATCCCTGAGTCCAGTTAGCTGATAGGGTCAATTAGCTCCTTTTTCAATGTTTCCTTGACATATTAAACCTGACCATTAAATAGGTTTTTATTTATTTTATTTATTTATTTTGTCGAGTATGTATTAGATAATATATATAAGTATAAACATGAATTGAATACATAAATACAATTAAAGGGAACATTAGAACAGGGACGGTAGGCATGCTGGTGCTCTTATGCATGTCCCTTACAGACCTCTTAGGAATGGGGTGAGGTTGACAGTAGCCAGTCTAAGGTTAAAGTTTTGGGGGCTTGGGGTAAAACAACAGAGTCTGGTAGTGCATTCCAGGCATTGACCACTCTGCTGCTGAAGTCATATTTTCTGCAATCGAGTTTGGAGCGATTCACCTTAGGTTTGTATCTATTGTGTGCTCGTGTATTGTTGTGGTTGAAGCTGAAGTAGTCATTGACAGGTAGGACTTTGTAGCAGATGATTTTAGAACACCAGGATTTCAAGTCTGGTGGCATAAGGTATTTTGTTGCGCACAGAGGAGTGGAGGCTCTTCTTGTGAAATATTTCCGGACGCGTTCAATTGTATTACTGTCCGATATACAGTGCAGGTTCCAGACAGACGAGCTGTATTCGAGAATTGGTCTAGCAAATGTTTTGTATGCTCTGGTTCAGGGGTCTCCAACCTTAGTCCCTTTAAGACTTGTGGACTTCAACTCCCAGAGTTCCTCAGCCAGCTTTGCTGGCTGAGGGATTCTGGGAGTTGAAGTCCACAAGTCTTAAAGGGACCAAGGTTGGAGACCCCTGCTCTAGTTAGGAACTAAGTTCTAAGTTCTAGTTAGGAATTAAGTTTGAGTTAGGAACTGTGGGAACCGAGCCTAAAACAGCTTCAGAATTTCTCCCAGACAGGAAATAATCATGAAGCAATGCCAATAAAGAAGGAACTGGGTTGGCAAAGAAACTTTCTGGCATATTTTTCTCTTCTCCTCCAAATCCCTCTTCTCAATCTCCTCTGTTATAGACATTATAATTCTACTGCCGATGCCAGTAACAACAAGAGAAGTTTTATGGTGCCTTGGTCACTGCCCAAGTAAAGTTTATTCATTATTTATGTATTGTGTTTCTTTCTAATATTTCCATGACATCTCCCTGCCTTGAACCACCCAAGGCAGCGAATGCGGCAATTCAAATGCACAGTGAAGAAACACAATTGAAATAACCACAATGCCCTGGTGTAATGCCACCAAGACTAGCTCAGCAACAAGGAAAGATCCTTAAAACAGCGGGCCAAGTAATAGAGTTTTAAAAAGTAAATACATCCAGCCCTGGAAGACAGCACCCTACACCAATACAATGAAAGAGGCATACATCTGAAGAATGAAAAGAGTAATAAAGAAAGGCAGACACAAACAATAAGATGAAAGTCAAGGATCTGTTAGCTGCAGGAAAAAAAGGCAGTTTTTTTTAAAAAAAAAAATCACCGTTTCATTAGATGGCACAATGACACTCATAAAGGTGAAACAGATTTTGTTCTCTCCATTCCCTTCCTTTATTATTTGTATGTTTAATCTCCTTGACATTCTATTACTCCTGAACTCTGAGGTTATTCATTCTTTTTGGTTGTTATGATGGAGCATTTTTGTAAGTTTCGGAAGGGTGGATAAAAGGGAGATCAAATCCACATTTAAGGCAAATTTCCCAGCTTTGGTTGCCCTTCAGTTGGGGGCTCTCCAATTTTTTATCCCCACCCACAGACTCCCACAGCTAGATAATGGTAAATATTGTCTGTGGCCCACAGGCATTAAATCAGCATTCCCTAAGCTTGCCAGGTTGGCGGCCTGGCATGGGGGCAAGAGGGGATGGTTTTGTGTGCAGGGTAGATGCGTGTGTGTCGCACAAGTGGAGCTATGGTGCCGGCAACCACCGCTCGTGCAAGTGGGGCTGTGACTGCCAGTGACTGCCACTTGCATGAGTCAGGCTGGGTGTGGGCACCAGCCCACCGTTTACAGTCCGGTTACAAATAGGCTGTGTCCCAGTAGTGAGCCTTGACCCACAGCAATAGCAATAGCACTTAGACTTATATACTGCTTTACAGTGCTTTACAGCCCGCTCTAAGTGGTTTACAGAGTCCGCATATTACCCCCCCACACCCCAACAATCTGGGTCCTCATTTTACCCACCTCGGAAGGATGGAAGGCTGAGTCAACCTTGAGCCTGGTGAGATTTAATCTGCCAAAATGCAGGCAGCCGGCAGTCAGCAGAAGTAGCCTGCAGTACCGCCCTCTAACCACTGCGCCACTGTGGCTCAAGGCCTCACAGGTTGGAGACCCCTGCATTAGATAGTAGCCATCAAGTTGATGGGGCTTGGAAATTCCCCACAATGCAATATGAGGCAGAGAAGATTTCCAGAGCTCAGAGGAACCTCCGCCGTCTCCATAAAGTTAAGATTACCTTTGATGTAAATACATATGGAAGGTTGTTGTTGTTGTTTTTAATTGCTCACAACTCTATTTTATTCCCCAGTGACATTGCCAGCTGCTTGGAAACTGCTTTTGGAAAATATATTCATTTGAAGGAATTGGAAGAAATGCATGGAAGGAACCTGGCCAGAAAAGATTAAGAGTTGTCATTTTGGAAGAAGGGTGCCCGGCAAATGATGGAGTTCAAATAAGGGAAATACTCTAACAATGAAATGCCTCATACATTTTTGTTGCGGTAAAAATGATCATCTTTCATCATCGGTGAAAGGAAAAAGAAAGTAATTGCTTCCTACTCACTTAGTTCTGGAAATCTAAATGCACAATGGAAACGGGAAGGTTTTAATTCTGCAGACGGCGTAAATAGTCCAATTTTACTTCCACTATTATTTTTCATCTTTTGCTGAGACTTTTTACGAGACTCAAGAATCCTGAGAACACCATTTAATTAACAGGATTCCATTAAAAAAAGTAGAGCCACCATTTTCATGGGTCCTTTAATTGAAATATAGTGCTATCTCATTTAATTGTTGTAGTATTTTATACTACATCACAATGATATCCATTGTGCTGTTCTCCGTCTAGTTTTGTGAATTATGAACAACAGCGTAGTATTACTGAAGTGACTGCAGGTAGGCCTCAACTTGCGACAGCCAATGAGTTTTGCCCTATTTTATGACTTTTCTTGCCACATTGGTTAAGTGAATCATTGCAATTCTTAAATTAGTAACACGGCTGTTAACCTGGTTTCCCCATTGATTTTTGTTGTGTTCCACTCCCCCTCCGACGACCGGGTCTAGGAAGTCCGTATCAAGCGTGGCCACGAAGCCTCTGCAGCTTTGCCAAATTTCTTTCAGATTTCTCAGGGCAGGCAGGAGTCCAAGTTGTGACTTCAGCAAACTAAATGAGACTTTGCTTGACTCAAAGTTGCTTGACTCAAGCAGGTCCTTTATATAGGCTGTGGGGTGTGGCTCCATGACTCAAAACTTATCCAGGCCTGCCCCTCCCTTCCTTCTGCTGACGTCACCTCTCAGATCTCCGGAAGCGAGGATCTTCCCACTTTGAATTGTTTTCTGCTGTTTGAGAAAGGGAGGGGTCAGAAGGCGTAGGCCCGAGCAATTCCAATCCGTGGCTGTCTTCCTCTGATGGCTGAGCCAAAGGAACACATGCCGCATCAGTGAGGTTTGTTTGTTCATTCCTGACATCCTGTCCGGGCATGGGGCCAGGGCCGGGGGCTGGAGGCATGATAGGCTGTTCATCTTCATTATCAGACTCCGAACCTGATAGCAGGCCCGGGAGGAGACAGGAGGGGCCCGGCTGAGGAGAGGAGGAAGGACAAGGCACAACAATTTTGCTTGTTGCAAAAGGACATCACCTGTCCTTAGGATACTGCAACCGTCATAAATGTGAGTCAGTTGCCAAGCATCCAAATGTAAATCATGTGACCACGGGGAATGCTGCAGCGATCGTAAGTGTGAAAAATGTTCATAAGTCACTTTTTTCGGTGCTGTTTGAATGGTCACTAAATGAACAGTTGTAAGTCAAGAACTACCTGTATCTTAGAAATTTTGTAGGACTTTAGCAAATGTTTATCAAAGAAAGGAGTTCTTGTAGCTCTCAATTTAGCATCTGATGCGGTTTTGTTAATATACTAGAGTCTTCATTGGTTGTATTAGTTGCTGGTCTTATTCCCTCGGTGCTGTGCTTAGGGATGTGATTAATACATTTACTATTACTGCTACGTACTACTGATATTAGTACTAGAAGGAGCAGTCAAGGTTTTAAAAGCTTAACTAGCACTTTATCGAGCTGACATTCTTCCTTTCATTTTGTTGGATAAACAGAACTCTTATTGCCTGTAATATCCATGGAATCAACCAGGAGAAGACAAAGGACAACATTCATATCTGTGTCAGACATCATGACATCATTGAGTAAGTGTACTATTTGTGCAATGACATCTGATGTGTGTGTTGTCGTACTGATATCCTTGCAACAGATGCCACCAACTGTAGCTTGTTTCATTAACTCCGAGGATATTTCTCCTTCCTTTGCTTTTCATCTCTTTTAGTTGGTTAGAGATTTGTTGTTGTTAGTTGCAAAGTTGTGTCCGACCCATCGTGACCCCATGGACAACATTCCTCCAGGCCTCCTTGTCCTCTACCATCCTCTGGAGTCACGCTGACTGCTTCAGTGACTCCATCCAGCCACCTCGTTCTCTGCCGTCCCCTTCTTCTTTTGCCCTCAAATGTTCCCAGCATTCGGCTCTTCTCCAGTGAGTCCTTCCTTCTCATTAGATGGCCAAAGTATTTGGTTTCATCTTCAGGATCTGGCCTTCTAAAGAGGAGTCAGGGTTGATCTCCTCTAGGACTGACTGATTTGATCACCTTGCAGTCCAGGGGACTCGCAGGAGTCTTCTCCAACACCAGAGTTCAAAGGCCTCAATTCTTTGGCGCTCAGCCTTCCTTATGGTCCAACTTTCACAGCCATCCATTGCAACTGTGAAAATCATGGCTTTGACTATATGCACTTTGGTTGGCAGGGTGATGTCTCTGCTTTTTAGTACGCTGTCTAGATTTGCCATAGCTTTCCTTCCCAGGAGCAAGCATATTTTAATTTCTTGGCTGCAGTCCCCATCTGCGGTGATCTTGGAGCCCAGGAAAATAAAATCTGTCACTACCTCCATTTCTTCCCCATCTATTTGTCAGGAATTGAGATGGCCAGATGCCACGATCTTAGTTTGCTTAATGCTGAGTTTCAAGACAACTTTTGGACTCTCCTCCTTCACTCGCATTGAGGCTCTTTAGTTCCTCTTCACTTTTTGCCATTAGAGTGGTATCATCTGCATATCTGAGGTTGTTGATATTTCTCCCGGCAATCTTAATTCCTAGAGATTTGAGTGGTTGCTTAAAAGAAAGCCAGGAATAAACCAGGAAATGGCAAAAACATAGATTTACATGACACTCAAAGCTGGACTAGCCACCAATATGCTAGTCGAACTGCAGTTTCAAATTTTGGATTAGAATAAACCAAAATGTGTTTCTTGGCACATAACACATACAGGTAGTCCTCGATTTGCAACAGTTCATTTAGTGATCATTAAAAGTTACAACAGCCCTGAAAAAAGTGGCAGTTTTTTTTACACTTATGTCCGTTAAAGCAGCCCCATGATCATGTGATCAAAATTTAGATGCTTGGCAGTTGATTCATATTTATGACGGTTGCAGTGTCCCCAGGAACATTTTTGTGACCTTCTGACAAGCAAAGTCGAGCAAAATCAGATTCACTTAACAACCGCGTTACTAACTTAACTGCAGTGATTCACTTAACAACTGTGGGACGACAGTTCGTAAAATGAAGCAAAACTCATTTAACCACCATCTTGCTTAGCAACATAAATTTTGGGCTGAACTGTGGTTGTAAGGTGAGGCCTACCTGTAACTCACGTTATGCATTATGGTTCTCATGATACATTAGTGAGATGTGCGAGGGTCAGCTTGCCATCGATTAACTTAGTTGCCTCTGTTGAATAGATCAGCGGTCACCAACTGGTGGTCCGTGAGAAAATTTTGGTGGTCCCCAGAAAAATTATTTGCATTTTTTATATTGCACTTAATCGGGGGCTTTGGGTGAAGGCTGGAGGGAAGTGCCACTGGTGGAAAAGAGCTGGAGGGCCTTGTTCCAGTGGGACTGCATCATGGCCTGGAACTGGCTGACCATCTCAGCCCGCTGAGCCTCCAGGTGCCAGTACCTGGCCTTGCACTCCCACAGGTCTTCCCTCTGCTTGGAAAGCCTATGCTTGTAGTCCTCAGTGAGGTGCTTCTGCTGAGCCTCCTTCTCGGTCAGATCCAATTTGAACCGAGGCAGCTGTTTTGCCAACTCTTTCTCATGGTGGCTGTTTAGCTCCAGTAACTGCTTCCTGTTGGGGCCCTAAGGAGCCTAGGTGGGCGGGCAGGTGACGAGTAGCGAGTAGAGACTGGCAAGGCGCCCCTTGACATGAGTGACATTGAGTTGGCCAGGCTCACCCAGTCACATGACCATCTTACCACGCCCACCCAGCCGGTCATTAGGCAGATTATATTAGTGGTCCGCGGGATTTAAATTTATGAATGTAGTGGTCCCTGAGGTCTGAAAGGTTGGTGACCCCTGGAATAGATCATACATAGATGACCCAAGCAGGCCCTTTTTCTAGTAAAAATCTTATTTATTAGGCACTTAATACAGCCAGCAAAGCATTCAATGGTTTAGCAAATGCAACCACAATAGACTGAAGAATCATACTTCACTTTTTCTTTCTCCTAAATCAATAGATATGTACAAGTGAGAGATGAAAACAAATCATGATCACTCCAGTAGCTTGCAGCAAAAAAAAGACCGACAAGGAAGCAAATCGATAAAACCTCGTTTCTCTTGAAGATCATCTTTGGCATTGGTCAATAAATGTACAGTGTTACATTGTAGATCATGGAGACTTAAAGAAGGCTGGTACCCAGTCAACACATGCATTTGCACGTAGAGCATCAATTCTAAGAGCAACATCTGTTGGTTGAGTGCTTCAGGGGAATACGGCCTCTCATCCTTCAACAGCAGAGTACAGGTGATCCTCGACTTACAACCGTTTATTTATGGGAATGTTGACAACCGTTTATTTATGGGAATGTTGAACAGTCCTAAATGTGAAAACTGGCCATACGTCACTTTTTTCATTGTTGTTGTAAGTTTGAACGATCACTAAATGAATGATTGCAAATCGATAAGTAGCAATAGCACTTATATACCACTTCACAATAGCCCTCTCTAAGCGGTTTACAGAATCAGCCTATTGCCCCCAACAATCTGGGTCCTCATTTTACCGACCTCAAAAAGATGGAAGGCTGAGTCAACTTTGAGCCTGGTGAGATTCGATCTGCCAAATTGCAGGCAGCCAGCAGTCAGCAAAAGTAGCTTGCAGTACTGCATTCTTATCACTGCGCCACCATGGCTCAGTACCTAGACATATCTTTCTGTACCCAAGTGTAACAACCTGTTTCAACAGGTTTTTTCCTTCATGCCATTTCTCTGCTGAATGCCTACCCAAAATAAGACATCCCCTGATAATAAGCCCAATTGGGCTTTTGAGTGCATGGCAATAAGGCCAAGCGCTTATTTCCGGGTTCAAAAAAACATAAGACATGGTCTTATTTTCAGGAAAACACAATAATTCTCACAGTTATGTCTACTTACCCATGTTGTTTGGCTGTAGTATTATTATCGTCCTTCTCATCTTCTCTACTACCCCTTCTTAATGGTATCATCATTATGATTATTACTCCGTTGCTTTCCATGTTCACTTCTGCACCAGAGACAAATTCCCTTACAGATTAACAAAGTCGGAAGGGACCTTGTAGGTCATCTAGTCCAACCCCCCACCCAAGCAGGAGACCCTACACAATTTCTGACAAATGAGAGTCCAATCTGGTTTCCTGCCTCCGCAGGGGGTTGGACTAGAAGTCCTCCAAGTTCCCTTCCAACTCTGATGTTATGTTATGTTATGTTATGTTATGTTATGTTATGTTATGTTATGTTATGTTATGTTATGTTATGTTATGTTATGTTATGTTATGTTATGTTGTTATGTTATGTTATGTTATGTTATTTCTTCTTGAAAGCCTCCACTGATGAAGCTCCCACAACATCCGAAGGCAACTTCTGTTCCATTGGTTGGTTGTTCTCACTTTTAGAAAATTTCTCTTTATTTTTAGGTTGAATTTTTCCTTGATCAGTTTCCATCCATTATTCCTTATCTGGCCTTCAGGTGCCTTGGAAAATAGCTTGACTCCTTCCTCTCTGTGGCCGCCCCTCAAATATTGGAACACTGCTATCATGTCTCCCCTGCTCCTTCTCTTCACTAGACTAGCCATGCCCAGTTCCTTGTGTGTCTAAGCATGCTTGGCCAAATAAAGTATTCTATTCTATTCTATTCTATTCTATTCTATTCTATTCTATTCTATTCTATTCTATTCTATTCTATTTTATTCTATTCTATATTTTCTATTCCATTCCATTCTATACATATTCCATTCCATTCCATTCATTACACTCCACTCCATTCCATTCCATTCCATTCTATTCCATACAATACAATACCATACCATACTTTTCTTTGTCTTCTCCATCTTAAGGTTATATGTACTTCTCAGAATATTATAGGCTTCAGCCCAATGGGGTCTCCTGCATCTCTTCGAAGTGACATAAGGCACAATGTCTGTTCCTTTTGCTCTCTCTCTCTTTCTCTCTCTCTCTCCAGTAAGATTTTTAAAACCCCGAACCGGAATGAAAGAAATGAATAAAAATTAATAGCAACAGTAATGAACCACTCAGAGAAGAAAGAGCCAGATTTGAGTGCCATCTTCTGCCCTTCAGTTCTGCCCCCCAAATCAGAGGTCACCAGAAGTGACACAGAAATTCATATCACAGAGAGGATTGGTTCTCTTTTGATTTGCTCTTCCATGATCTCTGGGCTTATATACCCAATTTAGGTTCGCTTCTTAGAGCTGCTGTCTCAAGATCTCCCTGGTTGACAACATTTGGCTGAATAATTTATTATTTTGACCTGATCCAGCGTTGCCAAAGCCACGCTGGAAGGTTCTTCCCCACCTTCATAACCCAAGGATATTCTCCCAGTGAGCTCCCTTTAATTAAGTTGGGTCATCCTGTCTCAAGGGGATCTTCTCAAAAAGCAGCTCGAAAGCTCCATAGCAACCACCAGCCTTTTTCCCTGCCTTTGAAAGATATGCTGCACTTTACAAGAAAGTCATTTGCACCAAGGAAGACATGCTCAAAGTTCAACTGTAAATGAACTGTTCCAAAAATAGGCAGCATTGATTTTATTTATTTTTTATTTTTAGCACGCATTATGGAGTACAAAGAGGATTCTATCTAATGCTAAGCAAGAGAATCCCATGAGGATTTAAAAAAAAAAACACCAATTCTCATTCAGTTTCACAAAAGAGTGTTTGCTTTCGAAATGACTTTTAATGGAGGAGGGCATTTCAGGGACGTGCTCCAGGTGGAACGTGGTGCTCTAGCGTTGAATCAATTTTAAGGTGACCGACAGATATCTCTGAATGTGCTGATAGATGAGAATATTTGTAGCTCAGGGTTGTACGGCAGGGTTCTTGGTGATCTTGGTGGTGTCAACTCACAAAGCATCCTTGGCCTGCTCCCGAGCTGCCATAGGCAAGGGGGATGGGAAACTGATAAAGCAGCTCAGCAGCCAAAAACAGAAGCACATTCCAGGCATATCTCTCTCAAGGCTGTCTCCCAGGGCTACTCACAGCAGCCGGAGGGAAGTGATCTCTACAACCTGCAAAACTGCTCCATTGGCGAATGTGACTGATGACATACCCTGGGGGGCAGGGGGAAACAGGGTCATGATTGGGGTGTAAAGTACATGGGGTCAGAGTTGGCTTCACTTGGAACATGCTGACATGAAGCTCCTAGTAAATAACTGGATTGCTTTTGAAGCTTGGCTCAAGGCTCATGATTTAATTAGGGCATCCATCGGAACCCTGACAGGTGGTTTTCTTGCAGACATTTCATGACCACACTATGTAACGTCATCAGTGCTAGGGCACCTAGTTTGGTAATGAAACATCTGCAAATAAACAACCAAGTTCGGAGAGCACCAAGGACCCCACTCCCCAAAATGTTTTCTCTTTTGACACACAATTGTCTCTCTGCTGGCCAAATGGATGAGTGGCTTCCTACTCTTCTATTCATCTCTATAGCAACTTCTCCTATGGGGTTTTTTTTCAATGGGCAAAGAAAGGGCAGCTAGTGAAGGTACAGCATGAGAAAGAATGGAAAAGAAAGAAAGAAATGAAAAAGAGAAAGAGAAAAGAAAGAAAGAAAGAAAGAAAGAAAGAAAGAAAGAAAGAAAGAAATGAGAGAGAGAAGAAAGGAAGGAAGGAAGGAAGGAAGGAAGGAAGGAAGGAAGGAAGGAAGGAAGGAAGGAAGGAAGGAAGGAAGGAAGGAAGGAAGGAAGGAAGGAAGGAAGGAAGGAAGGAAGGAAGGAAGGAAGGAAGGAAGGAAGGAAAAGAAAGGAAAAGAAAGGAAAAGAAAGAAAGAAAGATGGAGTTTCGGTGCAAGAGAAATTAAATCAGGAAATTAAAAATAGTGACTGACAACTGTCCACAAATCCCAAAAACCTGCTGAGACAGCAGGAAAAGGGCTCAGCCATGGTTCTTATTCAAATATCCTCACAAAAGTTCGCTCAGGCCTATCCTTTACCTGATATTTGTGAAAGCAGCAATGCAAAAGGCTTGAAGACTGGCTTCACAGTCACAGAAAATTAGTCAAAGTCTAATGGAGAAAGATCTGAAGCTGGTAATTAAAATGGGTGTTCCCTTGTTTGGGTAGGTGTGCAAATGTGTGTGTGCTTTCAAGTCAACCCTGACTCCTAGAAGCTGCCTGGACAAGTCCCTGTGGTTTTCTTAGCAACATTATCAGAAGTGACTTGCCACCTTTCGCCTTAGGCAGGACTAGAACTCACCATAGTGCCTCTGTGCACCAAACTGCCTCTTGGTTTGCTAAGTAGAGTTTTTGTTTTCAGTGATGGAGCATCACAGATGGAAACCAGGTTGCTGTGGGATCCATAAAAAGGCAAGTTTATTTCTTCGATATTTTCCTACCTGGCTGAGGAGAGACATTAAAAAGTTAACCAGCTCACTGTCTGTGGAGATTCTCAGTCATCTAGGTCATCGTTGTCTCAAAGATGCTTTTTCCTTCAAAAGGCAACTGGACCAGAGGTGGATTTCAGCAGGTTCTGACCAGTTCTAGAGAACTGGTAGTGGAAATTTTGAGTAGTTTGGAGAACTGGTAAATACCACCTCTGACTGGCCCCACCTACATCTATTCTCTGCCTCCTGAGTCCCAGCTGATCGGGAGGAAATGGGGATTTTGTAGTAACCTTCCCCTGGGGAGGGAATGAAGATTTTATCTTTCCCCTGCCACGCCCACCAAGCCACGCCCACCAAGCCACACCCACCAAGCCATGCCATGCCCTCCAAGCCACACCCACAGAACCGGTAGTAAAAAAAATTGAAACCCATCACTGGTTGAAATGTGTCCCCTAAAGTGTTTGCATAAAAACTTATGGTCTCAATATTGTGTGGATAGTAATGTGAGGATATTTCCTGTTTATGTGAAGCAATAACTCACTGTGGATTATTATAATTCTAGAGTAACAGCTAAGATTCTTGAGGGAGGGGGGAAAGCTATTAAATCATGAATTTCATTAGATCACAGACAAGTTACTGTTAATGTAATGAGCTGGTGGCCTAAAAATTAAGATGATCAAAGTGAGCTGTTTAAATGATTCAAAAGTTTGGGAAGAAGAAATAATAACATAGGAGTTTACAAACCTCAAGGGTGGCTCAGGGGTTAAGATAGCTGAGCTTGTCGATCGAAAGGTCGGCAGTTCGGCGGTTCGAATCCCTAGTGCTGCCGTGTAATGGGGTGAGCTCCCTTTACTAGTCCCAGCTTCTGCCAACCTAGCAGTTTCGAAAGCATGTAAAAATGCAAGTAGAAAAAATAGGGACCACCTTTGGTGGGAAGGTAACAGCGTTCTGTGTGCCTTTGGCGTTGAGTCATGCCGGCCACATGACCACGGAGATATCTTCAGACAACGCTGGCTCTTCGGCTTTGAAACAGAGATGAGCACCGCCCCCTAGAGTCAGCAATGACTAGCATGTATGTGCGAGGGGAACCTTTACCTTACAAACCTCTTCATCCATTTTATAATAAAGAAATTCTTTACAATCTCAGCCTAATAAGGCTCTTATATATCACTGCAATCTTCAAAAATGGCGCCCATATACTTTTTCGATTTGGGTAGAAGCCAACAACTTCATTAAATAAATAAATAAATAAAAGCAAGCCAATCCCAGACAATATTAAATTTAAATTAATAAAATTAATTTTAATTGCAATTAATTGCTATTCTCATATTGAATAATTTATGCATTCTATCACAGTTTATAATTTGGCAAAGCTCTGGGGGGCTAAATCCAGACTTTGAAGCAGGGGTGAAATTTAGCAGGTTCTGACAGATTCTGGAGAAATGGTAGCGGAAATTTTGAGTAGTTCAGAGAACTGTCAAATGCCGCCTCTGGCTGGCCCCAGAGTGGGTTGGGAATGGACCAGGGGCAGGTTTCAAAACCTGTTGCTACCGGTTCACTTGTGGGCGAGCGGGCGCACACTCATGCGCGACCCTTTTGCACATGCACAGAAGCGTCTAGGTAAGTGGGTGGAGCCTTCCACCACCGCCACTACCTGATCCAGGGTGAACCAGTAGTAACCCACACTGGAATGGAGATTTTGCAGTATCCTTCCCATGGAGTGGGGAGGGAATGGGGATTTTGTATCCTTCCCCCAGAAGTGGGGAGGGAATGGAGATTTTACAATATCCTTCCTCCAGGAGTGGGGAGGGAATGGGGATTTTGCACTATCCTTCCCCTGCCACGCCCACCAAGCCACCATGCCCACCAAGCCACGCCCACAGAACCAGTAGTAAAAAAAATTGTATTCTGAGATGAGTTGTCTGACAGTTGTCAAACTTCTGAACTCAAAACCAACCAAAAGGAGAAGAAAGGGAGATGATTTTGCTGACGAATGTGCTGCTCCACGTTTGACCAAAGAATCAATTTGTTCAAATAAATCCAATATTTCAAAAGAATTTGTTTGACATTCTTCATCACTGAAAATGGATGGCAAGAAAGGAAAAAACATAGACTAGCTGGATAGAGGTAATAAATTCTGGAAAGTAATTATCACCAGTGTTCTCTTTGCGAATTAGGATTCTTAACAAGCCTTTGACATCTTCTGAACTCATTTATAAGCATGCAGATTTATAGACTCAGCCATTCATCCAGGCAATTGCGGATTCTTTCAACCAGTTTACTAAAGACACCTCTATTTAGATTTTGTCAAGATGATTGCTCTTTGACACTATTGATGAGATGAAGGAGTGTTTCTGGCTGCTTCTTGCAAAAAAAAAAGTACAAGAAGAAGAACTGGGAACCTCTTTTGATGAGTTTGGGCATTTTCCTTGCATCAAACAAACTGGTTTATTTTTGAAGAACTGACAACTAGAAAAACAGGTTTCATCTCAATTTCTTGGGAACCAAATCCGTAAGGCAGCTTCCCATCGGGCCTTCTGAATATCTTCAGAAATAGAAATTATAAATCAGGGGTGTCAAACTCAAGGCCCGTGAGCCAAATCTAGCCCACAATGTGCTTAGGTCTGGCCCAAGGGGCCACCCTGGAAACAGGGAAGGACCGGCCTGCAGTGCTTCTGCCAGTGAAAACAGAGCTCGGTTGCAGGAAGCTGTCATAGCAGAAAACAGAACTTGAGAGTCTGTTTTCACTAGCAGACCGCTCAGGCCACCACAGGCACCCCCTGACCCAAGTGATGTCAAGCTGGCCATGCCCACCCCGGCCACGCCCACCCCAGCCCCCCAAGTTCAAACACAACCCTGATTCGGCTCTCAATGAAATCGAGTATCTCTGTATCTATGATACAAGGGACCCTCAAAATCCCATGCTATCGAATGTGATGGGTGAAGCTTATAGAAACTAGAGGCCAAAGAGTAGAAGATGCTAAATTAGCTACATCTGATGGCCCAATGAGCAACACGGTAGCTCAGCGGTTAAGATGCTGGGATTGTTGGCTGGAAAGCTGACAGCCCAGGTTTCAGACCCCTAGCACCGCATCATGGGGTGAGTCCTCACCCCGGTTCCTGCCAACCTAGCAGTTCGAAAGTATGTAAATGTAAGTAGATGAATAGGTACCAATTCAGTGGGAAGGTAACAGGGCTCTGTGATGTCATGCTGCGCACATGACATCTCCTCCCACTGATGCTCCGTGTGTAGTCAGAGGCACCCACAGGATCTGATGTTTTTGTCAAAGTGAGAAAACCAGCACTGCACCGTTGTAACATTCTAGCTATTCCATGAAGCATTTTCTAAATGGACAGAGCTTAGATTACAATCTATTCATTACTGTATTTTGCCCTTATTTCAGATGAGGGGCCAGATATTTAAATAAAACTGATCCATGTCTTGATGAAAGTTAGCTTTCTTTCTTTCACTCTTAGATTTTAATTTTTGGCTTGCATAATGAGTTTGCAGAAACACGGAGGCTCAGTGGCTAAGATGCTGAGCTTGTCGGTCGAAAGGTCAGTAGTTCAGTGGTTCGAATCCCTAGTGCTGCGTAATGGGGTGAGCTCCCATTACTTGTCCCAGCTTCTGGCAACCTAGCAGTTCGAAAGCACGTAAAAAATGCAAGTAGAAAAAATAGGGACCATCTTTGGTGGGAAGGTAACAGGTTCCGTGCACCTTTAGCGTTTAGTCATGCCGGACACATGACCACAGAGACGTCTTCGGACAGCGCTGGATCTTTGGCTTTGAAACAGAGATGAGCACCGCCCCCTAGAGTCAGGAACGACTAGCACATATGTGCAAGGGGAACCTTTACCTTTAATGAGTTTGCATGTAGAATTTGTATAACCTGGATGCTTTATATTTCTGTTGGCTCTGATTGTATTACAGAACTTCATTCGTTCCGTCTAGTGGAAGCTCAGATGAAGTACTGAACAGGGTGGGAAAAAATGCTATCTTGGAGGGGTGGGGTTTGCAGCATCATAGGCATGAACTATTTGGGGCCACCAGATATGAAAATGGTCAGGGCTGAAACAATCCATCGTATTCGAAACTTCCGTTTTAAAATTCTACTTTCTGTGGATACAGCAAGATTCCAGACAAGTGAAGCATGCTTTTTCCTGAGATTTGAGTTAATCCCAACCTTAATCCTGATGTTGTGGCCTGTCAGCTCCGGCCCCTCCAGCAGCCAAATCAGATGAGAAGGCAGCATGGGAGTCAGGGCCAGCATCAAGGCAACCTGAGAGCTCCAAGCGGGAAGAGGGAATGGAACTGTCAGAGAGAGAGAGAAAGAGGCGGAGCCTGGGCCGTCCATCAGCCCTCAGATGGAGAGTCAACAGCCCCCAGGTCTGGAGATTGCTGATGAGGAAGAGGAGGAACAGCTGGGTCCATTGCCTCATGCACAGATGTACAGAAGACAGAGGAGAGGAGAGCAGTGGAAATCTATAGGTTGATCCTTGGGACAGAAGAGCCACCACGGCTAGCGAAGCCCCACCCTAGCTCTGGGGATAAAAGGCACGGGGCGGAGATGAATAGGTGTGGCAGACAACTATTCATCTCCCTGTCAGGCAGACTTGTTAGCCTTCTGTGAGAGGGAGAGAGACTTTTTCCCGGAGCTGCTGGTGCTCCTAATAAAGGAATCATTTAATTAACTTCAGAGGGTTTGGGAGCTAGGTCAGAACACCCGAGTTAAGCTGAGCCAAGTTGACACAGTGGTTAGAGTGCAGTACTGCAGGCTCCTTCTGCTGACTGCCAGCTTCCTGCAGTTTGGCAGTTTGAATCTCACCAGGCTCAAGGTTGACTCAATCCTTCCATCCTTCCGAGGTGGGTAAAATGAGGACCCAAATTGTTGGGGGCAATAGGCTGACTCTGTAAACCGCTTAGAGAGGGCTGTAAAAGCACTATGAAGCGGTATATAAGTCTATTGCTATTAATCCCTTGCAAAAAGTTTTTGAACGTACAGCTAAAGTTTTAACTAGCCTATATAGCTGTTGTAAAAGTGAGTCGTGTAGATTTCTTGAGCATCCCTAGTTCAAAGCAGAGTTTACTGTGGTTCGTTCTTTCTTTCTTTCTTTCTTTCTTTCTTTTCTTTCTTTCTTTCTTTCTTATTTGCAATATGGATGGCCAGTTGCATTTAGAGCTTCAACTCGGAGACAGCATCCACTTGCTGACCTTTCTTCCTGGCTCAGTCTTGTTTTCCTGTTATTCTCAGCAATCTCCCATAATGATGACAATCGCATTTTGAGAGTTGGCAAACCTGCCTTGACCTGACCACCGTTAAACTCTCCAAGTTCAGGATTTGATGCCGTCTTGAGTTCTCAACATTTCAAATCTATCTTATCTCTGTTTGGCCAGCCATGCTGATGAGATCTGTTGGCAAAAGGGAGTAAATAGCACATCTCCAGTCTTTCAGAAAAAAATAATAATGCAACAGTAACAAAAATACAGGGAATTAAACTCTCTTTTTTGCCTCTCCAGCCTTCTAAAAAGACATTGAGCAAAGCAGAGTTGATGCAGAACAATTACCAAAAAAAAAAATATGCTGATGTTTAGCTGATTAAATCTTTTCCATAGGACCCAGTTATAGACAATTCCACTGAAAATTCCAGAACTGAAAAAAATAAAATCTACTAGGCCTGGGGCAAAATAGATTCAGCTCAGAAACTGAACTAATCCATATTTCTGGAACCAATTTCCAAAGCTATATTTCAGGTTTTGTCCTTATCTGAATTGCACAACACAAGTGGTCCAAAAATAAAATAAAATGCCAGCAATAGTGCTTTTGCAACAAAGAGCTAAATATAATTGAAATCACGATATCTCCCAGGATTAACAGTAAGATCATCACTGTTTTACCTTGAAAGTGATCCTACTGGTTTTCTTTGGAATCTCAAAATTATATGTAAATTGAGGTGGGGCCTCTGTGGCTCAGACTGCTAATGCAGTCTGTTATTAACAGCAGCTGCCTGCAATTACTGCAGGTTCTAGTCCCACCAGGCCCAAGGTTGACTCAGCCTTCCATCCTTTATAAGGTAGCTAAAATGAGGACCCAGATTGTTGGGGGCAATAAGTTGACTTTGTATATAAATATACAAATAGAATGAAGACTATTGCTAACATAGTGTAAGCAATATACTCTGAGTCTTCGGAGAAGGGCGGGATATAAATGCAAATAAAAATAAAAAAAATAATCCACAAACGATCAGCCACTTTAGGGACTAACTGAGATAAAGACCATGCCAGCTTTTCAGTTCTTGAGAATTCTTCATTATAAAAGAAGAGAAGGAGAAAGAAGTCTAGTAATCCAAACCATATTGTCCAATGGTGTAGCCCAGTGATGGGATTCAACCCTAAACCCAACCTTTAACCCTAACCCTAACCCTAACCCTAACTCTAAGTAGGTTTACCATCCAATGGGATTTTTTCCTGTATTTTACCTGGGAAGGTAAAATGTCAGCGTTCCAGAAAACCCTCTCCTGTAGAAAAGACTCTGAGGCAAATATCTTTCAAAGTTCTTTTATTAGCATAGGTAAGTTGGCACAGCTGGATAAACTCCGAATCTGGAGATCCGGGTTTTTTCCTCAGTAGTACAAAACCCCAGACCACCCTCCCTTGACTCCTCTGCCAATCACGTGCTCCAATCACCAACCATCCCATCTCGAGGAATCACTCCGACCTGTCGTGTCCCACTCCTCCTCTGACGGCCAGGTCTGGGAAGTCTGTATCAAGCATGGCCACGAAGCCTCTGCAGCTTTGCCAAATTCCTGTCAGAGTTCTCAGGGCAGGCAGGAATCCAAGGTGTGACTTCAGCAACCAGATAAGACTTTGCCTGACTCAAGGAATGCCAAAAAGCAGATCCTTTATATAGGCATGGGGTATGGCTCCATGACTCAGCACTTATCCAGGCCTGCCCCTCCCTTCCTTTTGCTGACGTCGCCTCTCCATTCACCGGAAGCGGGGATCTTTCCACTTTTCGTCTTCCTCCTCAGCTGCTGGCAATTCTAGCTCATGGCTGGGTTCCTGCTCACATGCTATAGGAGGGAGGTTTGATTCTTCTTCACTATCAGTCTGTGGCTGAGATAGCAGGAGATGGGAGGGGCCCGGCTGCGGAGAGGAGGGCGGGCGAGGCACAACAGGACCACTCCTTCTCCAGATGCAGTCTTGGCCTGACCTTGACCAGCAGGAAGAATGTTATTATGTCTAATAGCCCCTTGTACCACCATCCCACTTCTCCTACTTTCCCACACAGGAGAAAGTGGCAGCGTGCAGAAGCCTTGGGCCTAGTATGGCTTCCAAAGCTGACAGCCTATCTGAAAAAGTCTGCACCCTTCTAAGCATAACAAGCATAACAACTAAGCATAACAACAAACAACCGGTTTGCTGAATGCATGCTTCGCTCCCTGCACACGCAGTTTGTTTGAAAACAGCACTAAACTTACCTTCTGCTGCAGCCTTGGTGAGTCAAACAGCTGAGGTGCAGCAATCCGCTGTGCCGCGCCAATCAGCTGGGCTTCAAACAAAGGAAATATAGGTCGGTATAGCGCAGGAGCGGGCGGGCCCATCTGATCATCGGAACGAACCGGTTTACTCTCAGCTGATCGTCGGAGCTACAGGTTCTCCCGAACTGGTCCGAACCGGCTGAATCCCACCCCTGGTGTAGCCACGAGTTTGCTGGTCAGGGGAAGTTTCAAGATGGCAGTATAGAGAGAAAGTGTTGTGACTCGTCACAACAAGGAAGTCAGTGACACGTTCGTCAGAGTGGGGGGTGGGACACGACAAAAGCTTTCATGAGAATGAATGAATGCATCCTAACTTGGATACACGAAGACTATCAGCATTTCAGATTTGACTCTTGCTATGAACACACATCTCATGGACTTCTGGCCTGGGAAATAGAAGACATGGAAAGGGGAGAAATCATATACAGGTAGTCCTCAACTTACAACCACAATTGCGTCCTAGATTTCTGTTGTTAAGTGACACACTTGTTAAGTGAGTTTTGCCCCCATTTTACCTTTCTGTCCTTTCTTGCCAGAGTTGTTAAGTGAATCACTGGGATAAGTTGGTAACACGGTTGTTAAGTGGATCTGGCTTTCCCATCGACTTTGTTTACCAGAAGGTCACAATAGGGGATCACGTGACCTTGGGACACAGCAGTGGTCATACATATGGACCAGTTTGCCAAGCATCTGAATGCTAATCACATGATCATGGGGATGCTGCAAAGGTCATAACTGTGAAGCACAGTCATCGGTCACATTTTTTCAGTGCAGTTGTAACTTTGAATGGTCCCTAAACGAATTGTTGTAAGTTGAGGGCTACCTATAGGACCATCCTTTCAGCACCAAAGCCAGAAATTAATTTTGGATAATGCCCTCCATGAACATAGAAATCTCTACCTACCAAGGATGTTTGAGAACTGCAGTATTCACAGCGGCAGATACAAATTGGTCAGCTACACATACAGTAGTGGCCAAAATTGTGGAAACCTTTTGGGAAAAGTGTATTTTCTAAAACTAACTAATAACACCACTTTTTTTTAAAGTAGTACCATAAAATTATATAGCAATGGAAAGATAATTGAATCAAGAATAACTTTTAGGAAGGATTTGCTTTTAGAATAGCCATTGCAGTATAAAGAAGAAAAGTGAAACATGTAGAAAAAATGAGATATATAAAAATTATCACCATAGAAAAAATGAGATATACAAAAATTTATCACCGTGTCAGTTAATACTTAGGTGGGTAACCTTTAACATGAATTACGGCCTTACAATATCTTCCCACGGAGTGAACCAAGTCTTTGAGTTCTGCAGCTGTTATAATGTGAAACCAAGATTGAATGATTGCTTCTATTAACTGGGTTTTATTGCTGGGTCACTTCTGACTAACAAGTTTCTTTATTGGGCTCATAGATTTTCAATTGGGTGAAGGTCTGGCTATTCCCAGGCCATTCCAGTAGTGGATTAGGATTATCTTGAAACTCAAAAAAAAAAAAAGTGGTGTTATTAACCATCAAATCTCAAAAATACACTTTTCCCAAAAGGTTTCCACCATTTGGGCCACCACTGTAAATACAAGTCTTACTTTGAAAAGACTGGCCTTAAGTTCCAGGTTCTATCGGACTTCAGCAGAGACCATCCACAGCAAACTCAGCCCCAACGAATTAAATGAATCTAGGGATTTTTCTTTCCCCTACTTTTTAAAACTAGTAAATTGCTGGGAGCCGATTTTTTCTTCTTCTGCTAATCAAGCTATGCTGAAAACGAAAATGAAAGTAAAAGCAGGCTGTTTGCTGTTTGCTGCAAGGAGGCAAAATTACTGGGAGGCAGAGGCAGATTTCTTTTTTCTTGTTTTCCTCACCAAAAAAGGTAGGTGTGTCGTATAGTCCGGTGCGTCTTACGCTCTGAAAAATACGGTAGGTGAAAACCAAGGGGTCCCTCAGAGTTGGTTTTTAACAGATATGTGCCAATATGATATTTCTAATAAAGCTATTCTTTGAGAAATCCACCTGCCTCGGACATTTTGCTTGCGATGGATCTACTGTAGTATTTGGAACCCCGACATGCTATCCAAATGGTCATTAGTGAAAGACTAACTTGTACCTTTGATGAAGGTATTTTTTCTTTTTCTTTTTTCTTTTATGTACACTGAGAGCATATGCACCAAAACAAATTCCTTGTGTGTCCAATCACACTTGGCCAATAAATTCTATTCTATTCTATTCTATTCTATTCTACCTGTACACATTCATGTAGCTGAGTTGGTGGTTAATAGAGCTGAATTCTTTCTATATACCTGACAATTCTTTCTCCCTCTCCATCTTGCTCTCAGGAATAGGAAGAAGCTTGTAGTGATGTTAGAAAGAACAATATTCCTTGCTTGGCCTGAAGAGGACCATGTGCACTGCAGAGCTGACAATTTGTATTTCAGAGTTGTTCCCCTGTCTGTCAGAGTGTCAGTTTTAACAGTGAAATCACTGCCTAGCAGTGAAAATAGATAGTAAGGTCACCATTAATCTTTGTAGATGTTTCACGTTGACATGTGGAGTACAAATACATCTTTAAGTGGAGGTTTAATTGTCAAAAGTCCTAAAGGCCTTTTTGAACAAGTAGATCAATTCTCCCGCTAGAGAAATAAGAAATTTCATTGAATTTATATGCTGGTTTCTGACTGTAATAACGATTAGATTTGATTCACTGAAATTATCGCTTACTGGATTTGGAAGAAGACAGAAAGAGTATTGCAGAGTTTCATTTGTGACTGTTTGTCTTTGTTATTTAAAAAGAAAAGAAAAGAAAAGAAAAGAAAAGAAAAGAAAAGAAAAGAAAAGAAAAGAAAAGAAAGAAAAACTCTATGTGTTAATTAACAATAATTCCTGACCTACTTTTCTTTTAAAAGAGAAAGTTCACCGTAGTACCAAAAACCAAGTTTGGTCAATATATGCCACTCCACTTATGGCTGGAGAAAATATAAAGGTCTTCCTCTATATTGAAATTAACGGTATGGAATTAGGTGAACTAAACTGGTAAAATGAGCTGTGGTGGCGCAGTGGTTAGAGTGCAGTACTGCAGGCTACTTCTGCTGACTGCTGGCTGACTGCAATTTGGCAGTTCAAATCTCATCAGGCTCAAGATTGACTCAGCCTTCCATCCTTCCGAGGTGGGTAAAATGAGGACCCAGATTGTTGGGGGGCAATAGGCTGACTCGGTAAGCCACTTAGAGAGGGCTGTAAAAACACTATAAAGCGGTATATAAATCTCAGTGCTATTGCTATTGCCCTTCCTTCCTTCCTTCCTTCCTTCTCTCCCTCCCTCCCAGTGGTTAGAATGCAGGCTAACTGTGCTGATTGCCAGCAGTTCGATCCTGACCAACTCAAGGTTGACTTATCCTTTCATCCTTCCAAGGTGGGTAAAATGAGGACCGAAATTGTTGGGGGCAATGTGCTGACTCTGTTAACCGCTTAGAGAGGGCTGTAAAAGCACTTTAAAGCTGTATATAAGTCTAAGTGCTATTGCTATTGCTAAAAGGCTGGGTCTACTAGTATATGTGAGTTTCAAGGACTAGCAGAGGGCAACAAAAGGTTAGAACTTTCTATGGTGTTTGCTACCATCTAGCGACCTGTTAGATTTTTGCAACCTCAATATCTTCTATTTCAAATATTCCAATTTCACTCTAAATAGTTTTGCCTTAAGTTGTTGTGGTCCCCCAGCTGCCTGCGGAGCTGGCAATGGAGTCAGACAGTAATGAGGCTGAAGTGGGGCCAGGGCCATTGGGGAGTGAGGTGCGGACTCCAGAGCCTCCAGAGACTGATAGTAGTCAGGCAGAGGAACAGGAGGAGCCTGTTCCTAATGCACGCATGAGAAGAGCTGCCAGAAGGCAAGAGCAGCTAAAGCAAAGAGGACAACTCGGGAGTAGGGCCAAGAGATGATTGGCCCCTCCCATAAGGCTTAAAACAGACCAGCACTGATATTTCAGCTTTGCCGGAAAACAACATTGGTATCTTTGTCTCCTTCTTCATCTTCGTCTTGCATTTATTTTTGTATCTGTGAACATTTACCAAGAAAGGCCTTTGGCAGTTTGCCTAATTGGATCAAAGTTTGTGATAGGACTGAGGAATTTGTGTTGGGAGGAATTTGTTTTAATTTAATTGAACTACACTGGGAATGAACTAATTCCCAGGTGTTTGTATAAAGTTTGTTTTTTCGCTGACTGAGTTTCCTACTACCTCCTTGGGCCTGGGTCACAACATAGATAGTAAGTTTACTTTATGATAAAAATTGGGGAAATGAAAATTAATCAGCTAGGATATATTTGTTCCTGTGTGCATTCACACATTCTATTCATAAAGGGATCTTCCCCATGGGTGCATGGATTTGTCATGAATCCTGATGGCATTCTTGCCAAATTCATTTGTTACACGGCCTTAATTTTATTTAGGGCTTGCCAAATACAGCCTTTATACATTCTTACAGTTTAGAACCTATCCTGATTAACTTCTTTGTTCAACCATGGATAACATTCCTGGCTCACATTAGGGAACTCCAGGATTTCCAGCCGAGTCCTTTTTTTCTACTTTCTAATTCACTCACCAAGCTTTTAACCATGATGACCTAAGAAATCCCAGTAGTTTGTCAGAATATTCATGATTGGGAAGACATGGTAACAAGGTCAACCAATGCATAGGCATGGCAACAGATCAGCCAATGGGAGCTGTAACAGTTTGGAGTCTGGCCGTGGCTTAGCTCTGTGCTCTGCAAAAAGGAAACTGAAACCAGTCTGTCTGCTCTGAACTGCTGGAACTGAAAGCAATCTCTCCTCTCTGCCACGTTGGAAAAATCTGCTGTTGCAGAGATGAGTTTCAGCAGGTTCTGACCACTTCTGGAGAACCTGTAGCGGAAATTTTGAGTAGTTCGGAGTACTGGTAAATACCACCTCTGGCTGGCCCTGCCCCCATCTGCCTCCTGAGTCCCAGCTGATCGGGAGGAAATGGGGACTTTGCAGTATCCTTCCCCTGCCATGCCCACCAAGGCATGCCCACCAAGGCATGCCACACCCACCAAGCCACACCCACAGAACCGGTAGTAAAAAAAATTGAAACCCACCACTGGGCTGTTGGTATTGTAAATTTATTTCATGTGTTATATTGCATATAAAGAGAAGTTAATGAATCCTGCTGAATCAGTTTACATGTGTGTGATTTCTAGATTTAATTTCTGCAACAAACTCTGACATAATTGAGATAGAAGGAGGACATGGTGTTTGAGACTGAGGCCTGCTCCACCCATTCCTTACCATGTTTTTTCCTTTTTCATATGCCTTTCAAAGTGGCAGCAGACTGCCACTCATTCTGTGGCCATCAGCCAGCCACTTGGCCTAGAGCAGAGTTTCTCAATCACAGCAACTTTAAGACACATGGACTTCAACTCCCAGAATTCCCCAGCCAGCCAGTAGACCTGGCCTAATAGTTTTCCCAGCCTGCAGAACATCTGCTTGTCAGTTGTTACATCTTTTCTATCCTGCTCTAGGGAGTAGAGAGTTGGTCTCTGACAGGAAACCACTTGAAGAAACTAGAAGCATTTGAAATGTGGATTTACAGACGGCTGTTACATATAAACTGGGTTAACAAAATCACAAATGAGGAGGTGGGAAAGCAAAGGGAAATCATCAAAGCCATTAAAAAGCGAAAGTTAGAATATTTTGGACATGTGATGCGACACCTAGAAAAATACGGCATCCTTCACTTAATTCTCCAGGGAAAGATTGAAGGCAAATGAGGTCCAGGCAGAAGAAGAACATCATGGCTTCAAAACCTAAGGGACTGGTTTGAAGAAAACTCAGCAGCGCTTTTTCATGTGGCTGTTGACAAAAATAGGACTGTCAACATGATCGCCAATGTCTGATGATGGATATAGAAGAGGAGGAGGAGGAGGATCTTGCAGAAATAGCAGATCTGTCCTAATAGTTTTCCTTTCAATTCCAACCCTACCACACTTACACCTATAAACGTTTGCTTCTTTAGAAAATGAAAAATATGTTAAGCCGATATACTTCCTGCCAATATAAAGGTTCTAGGGCAGAGGAGTCCAGCCTTGACTCGCTAGGCTATTCTGAGTGTTGGAAGTCCACAAGTCTTAAAATTGCCAAGGTTGGGCATCTCTGCTCTAGGGCAGGGGTTTCCAACCTTGGTCCTTCTAAGACTTGTGGACTTCAACTCCCAGAGTCCCTCAGCCAGCAAAGTTAGCTGAGGGACTCTGGGAGTTGAAGTCCACAAGTCTTAAAGGGACCAAGGTTGGAGACCTCTGCTCTAGGGGATCTTACTTTCCTGACTGTTATAAATCGGCCAAGGAATGGAGTTGACAAGGTTCCAATTGCTAGGTGTTTTTTAAAATATACATCAACTCCTTGATTGCCCATGAGAACACAAGTCTTCGTGTTCACCAAGCCAAATAGTAGTAGACTCTTATAATGGCTACAGATTTCAAAAGATGTCCTATCCTGTATTTTGAAAGCGCTGTGTCTGTGTGTTTTCATTCTCTGTGATTCATGTTCTGGTTAGATTATCCACTCAAGTTTTTCAAACCTAACAAAAGAAAGACACACTAAACTGAAGTGGGTCCTTGAGAGTTTTTGGGTCCTGTCTCTCAGATCATCCAATCAACCAGGCTTCCATTTTTATGGAATGTTAGCATTGCTCAAAATCACTTGTGAATTCTCAAGATGTATGAAGTCTCTGCAGAATACCCAAGGTATATGAAACGTTCACAGGCTTTGAGGATTTTCTCTCAATATTCACTAAGGTGGAGGTGAGGTAGGTAGAGAAATCTCCTAATCTAGCAACTTCATGCTGTGGAAAATTCAGACGGGTCATCCAATTAATCTGACAGCCACAAAAACCAAAGGAAAACTTGCTGAAGTTGCCACAGCAACTTCAGGAAAACTGACAAGATAATCTGTTTCTTGTAGTTAGAGGCCAGGAGGGCCATTTCAGCCAATGGACAGAAAGCATCATGTTTTTATCAAAAAATAAAATACCTATTTGGAACTATAAAAAAAAAAGATCTAAATGGCTATTAGGTGGAAGCAAGGTGGCCATCTGCATTTTTGCAGCCCAAATTTGATAACTTTACTTTTGCATCTGATGAAAATGACTCTAGAGAAAAAAAGATGTGGAGACTCTAGAAAAACTGCAGAGGAGAGCAACCAGAATGATTAGGGGACTGGAGACTAAAAAGTATGAAGTACGGTTGCAGGAACTGAGCATGGCTAGTCTAGTGAAGAGAAGGACCAGGGGAGACATGATAGCAGTGTTCCAATATTTGAGGGGCTGCACACAGAGAGGAGGAGGGGGTGTCAAGCTATTTTCCAAAGCACCTGAAGGCCAGAGAAGGAATAATGGATGAACAAGGAGAGATTCAACCTAGAAATAAGGAGAAATTTTCTGATCGAACAATCAATGGAACAGAAGCTGCCTTCAGAAGTTGTGGAAGCTTTATCAATGGACGCTTTCAAGGAGAGACTGGACTGCCATTTGTCAGAAACGGTGTAGGGTCTCCTGCTTGGGTGGGGGGGTTGGACTCAGAGGTGGGTTAAATTTCACATAATTTAACAATCGGTTCGCCTAATGCAGAACCGAAAATGTGAGCGCGCGCATGTGCCTTCAGCGCTTACATGCAGCTTCAAACACACGGCGATTTCATGCGTGCGGCTTCTAGAACAGCTTCTTGGGCAGCCGTGGTGAGTAGAGCGGGCAAAGCATGGAAATCAGCTGAGCTGTGTGGACAGGGCAAGTGAGCCAGTGAGTGAGATATAGAGGATGGGATAGCGCTGGGGCAGGTGGGCGGACCCAGCCCGTGGTCGGAACTACCGGTTCACCTGAACTGGTCCAAACCGGCAGCAGCCCACCTCTGGTTGTACTAGATGAACTACAGGGTCCCTTCCAACTCTGTTTATCTATCTATCTTCTAGATAAGCATCCAATGAGAGATGGCATATATCTGTTTCTGGTATTAATAATTTTTACTGATGTTTTGCTTATGTTAATGCAGTTATTTTTGTTATTCCTGATTTTTTTTTTGTTTCTAAAAAAGCAGCACGACGTGTTTGAAACTTAAGTGTTAAGAGCTTCCCTCTCGAAAACAAAAGGGAGCTTCAATGCACGCAGGGAACTTATGTAGCACCTGTTGGCAACTTCTTAAATCAAATTCCATTTTTCATGGAATTGTGCATCTGCTTAACAGCCTAATATGCATGTGAAAAAAAGACATTGCATTGAAGCACACAAAACCACCCTCAGAAACGTATTTGGGGTGTTTGATGAATCCAATCTCTGCAGACAAGATTAGACTAGATTAGAATTTAGTAACCCTGCATCTTTCAGACTGCAAATATATTCCTCCATAAAGATATGCTTTGGGGTTTGGGTTATTTAAAAGAAGAAGAAAACACACTGAGAACTGTGTGTGCAAATTAGAATGTTTGTGTGGAATTCAAAGAAGGAACTTAGAGATCAATTGATAGATAAGGAACACATAGAAGAGTGTTATTAATCACAAAAATCCTAAAAGACACATTAATAGAATTTGAGTCAGATATGCTCAAAAAGCTATAATAGGGAAAGAAAAAGACTGTGATTTACCAATTGCATTAGGACAATTTTAAACCTAGCGGTCAGGCAAAATCTTTATTCAGTCAAGCTAACTTGCTAAAAGATCAGGTGAATTTTCAAGGTCTCTAGATTATTTTTAGGTCATAGATGAATCCTGCCTATATTTTAAAGAATTCAAAGCAGTGCACATAATTAAAATAATCATATATTTTTCTCCACAACAACAATCCTGTGAAATGGGCTGGACTGAGAATGAGAGGCTGGCCCAAAATCACTCAACTGGCTTTCCCACCTAAGAAAGGATTAGAACTTGTGATCCCCCTGATTACTAAGCCAGAACCTTACCCACCAGAGAGCCAGTATGGCGTGATGGTTAAGGCATTAGACTAGAAACCGGGAGACCAGCTATCTGGATGGCCTTGAGCCACTCACTTTCTTTCAGCCCTAGGAAGGAGGCAATGACAAACCACTTCCGAAAAAATGAAACCCTTGTCAAGAAATCTGCATGGACTGGCTCAGGCAGGCTCCTAGAATTGGATGCAACTGGAGAAATGGAAGGAAGGAAGGAAGGAAGGAAGGAAGGAAGGAAGGAAGGAAGGAAGGAAGGAAGGAAGGAAGGAAAATAATCTTATCTTCCATACCAAACTGGCTCTGAGATCTTTCAAAAGCCTAACTATGCATTATTTTGCCCAATGCCCAATATGATTTGGGTTAGGTCAGTGGTGGTATTCATTTTTTTTTTTACTACTGGTTCTGTAGGTGTGGCTTGGTGGGTGTGATGTGGCTTGGTGGGTGTGATGTGGCTTGGTGGGCATGGCAGGGGAAGGATACTATAATTTCCCCCCCCCCCACTCCAGGGGAAGGATATACTGCAAAATCTCCATTTCCACCCCACTCCAGGGGAAGGATACTGTAAAATCCCCATTCCCTCCCCACCCCACTAACCTGCTTTCCAGCTCTGTTCTCCTGTGCAGGGCAACAAAAGAAGACCCAGCCAATCAGCTGGGACTCCAATCAGCTGGGACTCCAGAGGCAGCGAATATATGGGTGTGGGACCAACCAGAGGTGGTATTTTACTAGTTCTCCGAACTACTCAAAATTTCCACTACCGGTAAACCAGAACCTGTCAGAACTGGCTGAATACCACTTCTGGGCTAGGTGTTAAATGAGTTTTGCCATGTTTTTTATGAGCCATGTTTGGTTGTTTACGTTTACAGAGATGAGTCTCTTATGGCTTTTTTCTCAAATTCAAACTAGCGTTCAGTGTACTATATGAACCCAACACAGTTTATTGGCAGGCACATACAGATGGCTTTCAGTTCTAAGAGGGAGTGTGTGCAGAATTGAAAGCTTCAAAGAGTCTTCCTTCAGAATTGAAGCTACTGATCAGGCAGGCTTATGATTCTGCTAATGCAATCTTTGATTGGCTGCAAATATATTGTGTCTGCCCTTTATTTACCACACTCAAATGGAACTATAAATCCTATCGTATAAGCGGAGACTTCATTTACTATGCTTTAAAGGTCAACTAATAATATGGTAACTGCTTCTTGGATGGGGTTATTAAGAATAAATTGGAAAATTAAGGAACGGTACAGAAAAACATACAGAGTTGCAGGTGTAAAAGTGGCCAATGTTTATTCCCGAAAGTATATTGTAATGAAATTTTTCATCACTGATTCTAGGATTGTGCTTAAACTTCTATCTACTAGAATCACCTGGCAGGGACTTTCACTGAGTTTGATGGCCTGATGGATTGGCAGAATGGCATAAAGGTGGTGTGACAGTAGTTAAGATGGCAGATAGAAAGCTGGTTTTATTATGTACTTCTTAAACATTTAAAGAAAGATGCCAAACTTTGGCTGTGCCTGGCCAATTTCCTCTGGGCTAGGAAATAAAGAGGAAACAGACCTAACCTACTTGAATAAAAGATCACCAGGAAATAGCAGGATTCTAGCTGGGACGCGGTGGCTCAGTGGCTAAAACGCTGAGCTTGTCAGTCGAAAGGTCGGTAGTTCAACGGTTCGAATCCCTAGTGCCACGTACCGGGGTGAGCTCCTGTTACTTGTCCCAGCTTCTGCCAACCTAGCAGTTTGAAAACATGTAAAAAATGCAAGTAGAAAAATAGGGACCACCTTTGGTGGGAAGGTAACAGCGTTCTGTGCACCTTTGGCATTGAGTCATGCTGGCCACATGACCATGGAGATATCTTCGGACAGCACTGGCTCTTCAGCTTTGAAACGGAGATGAGCACCACCCCCTAGAGTCAGGAACGACTAGCACATATGTGTGAGGGAAGCCTTTACCTTTACCTTTTAGCTGGAAGTTTTAAAAAAATCAGATTTGACAAAGGCAATCAGACCATGTTTATTGACCCCAAACTGCATGAACCTGCCCAGTTAGTCTCCAGAATCTACTTTGACTTTTTTAAAAAAATTATTGGACCAGTCCTTAGCTCTAAATGATCCTATTATGGATTCCTTTGCCCCCATGTTTTCTTAAATCAATATTTCTCAACTTTAGCACCTTGAAGATATGGGGACTTCAACTTCCAGAATTCCCCTGCTGGAACAGTTTCCTTGGGTTTCCAAGGGTTGTTTGGTGGAGTTGTTTCTTTTATAATAATGGTGAATATCTGTAGCTTGGGTGTAGGATGAGGGTGAAGTTTCATTCTCCGAGTTTGTGGATTGATTTCGGAACGTTTTGTTACCAGGCTCGGTAACATCTTCAGTGGACTTTAGGGGGTGTCAGTGCCAGTTCTTCTGTTTATAAGGGCTTGCTTGTTTTAGTCTTGTAAGCCATCCAAGGTCATTTATATGAAACATCCGGATATGTTGTTGTTGTTAGTTGTGAAATTGTGTCCAACCCATCGCGACGCCATGGACAAGGTTTCTCCAGGACTTCCTGTCCTCTACCATCCCCCGGAGACCATTGAAGCTCACGCCGACTGCTTCAGTGACTCCATCCAGCCACCTCGTTCTCTGTCGTCCCATTCTTCTTTTGCCCTCAATCGTTCCCAGCATTTGGCTCTTCTCCAGTGAGTCCTTCCTTCTCATTAGGTGGCCAAAGTATTTCAGTTTCATCTTCAGGATCTGGCCTTCTAAAGAGCAGTCAGGGTTGATCTCCTCTAGGACTGACCGGTTGGATCGCCTTGCAGCCAGCTATGTAAATTATATAAATAAATTAAATTAATAAACAAAATAGAGCAATCAAAAAAATAATTGGGCAACATAAACCCTGTTCTGATTACACCACTCTTATAACAGTGGGTTTTGCTGTAAGTCTGATTCCATCCCATCCTGGTTTTACTCCAAGGAAAAGACACTGGAGTGGCTTTAGTGGAAGACCGTGCATTTGGGGCTGCTCCTACTACGAGCACTCCAGAAACGAAAAGTCTAAAGAGGGCAAATGATACCTAGAGAACCCATGTTTTTGCAAGGAGATAAATATGTACATCCATCCATGGTCACGTTAATTAACTTCCCTGAGTAGCAGCTTTCTAACGAGCTCAGAAACAGAAGCGGATTGCATGCTGCTTCGTTGTCCAATCTAAATGGATATGACTGCAAGGATCAGTTGGTGATCAAATACAGTCCATCAACCATCTTATGAAATTTTAATTAAAACTCTACTGGGGCCGAATAGTTTAGCACAGGGCCATTGGAAACACGTCAGCAGACGTGTGTAGTCTCTTTAAAATATGAATAAGTAAGATGCGAGGATTTCAGCGGTCCTCCTACTTGACGAGCTGAGAAAATGAGGGGATAGACTAAAAGGTGGGGGGGGGAAGTCCTACAGTGTTCGCACCTGTTCTCACTGATGTATTTCAGAAACCGCACTTGTACAGGAGGCCCATATTCTTAGCAACCGAAAGATGAAAGAAGAATTTTAATAATGGGAAAGAAAAGGCAATTGAAGAAGCATATTCTAAAAACTCAAGAACTGATGGTTGATAAACATTGCATGTGGCAATATATTCTAGCAAGTGACACGGTGGCTCAGTGGCAGTTCAGTGATTCGAATCCTGAGTGCTGCAAAATAGGGTGAGCTCCCGTTACTTGTCCCAGCTTCTGCCAACCTAGCAGTTTGAAAGCACGTAAAAAAAGCAAGTAGAAAAATAGGGACCACCTTTGGTGGGAAGGTAACAGCGTTCCGTGCGCCTTTGACATTTAGCCATGCTGGCCACATGACCACGGAGACGTCTTTGGGCAACACTGACTCTTCAGCTTTGAAACGGAGATAAGCACCGCCCCCTAGAGTCGGGAACGACTAGCTCATATGTGCGAAGGGAACCTTTATATATTCTAGCATATTGTAAAGAAATTATCCAGAATTTTTCTCTAACAGAAATAACAGAACTAGAATGGATCTTGGAAGTCTTCTAATCTAACCCCTTGATCAGGCAGGAAATCCTCTACCATTGCAGACAAATGGTTCTCCAATCTTTTCTTAAAAACCTCTAGTGTTGGAGCATTCACCACCTTTGGAGGCAAGTTGTTCCACTGATTAATTGCTCTGTCTGAAACTTTCTCCTTAATTCTAGGTTGGATCTCTCCTTGATTAGTTTCCATCCAGTGTTTCTTGTCTTGCCTTCAGGTGCTTTGGAGAATAGGTTGACTCCCTCTTCATTGTGGCAGCCTCTGAGATATTGGAACACTGCTGTCATATCACCCCTAGTCCTTCTTTTCATTAAACTAGACCAGTTCCAGAAAACATTCTTTATATATTTTACCCTCCAGTCCCCAGTGTTTATTCTGTTTAAGGAAGAGATATTGGTTTGATTTCAAAGGAGAACACAATTTTGGAGCAATTCTCATAGTTTGAAATTGCAATCTGGCTCTGTGCTCTTATTTCGTGATAAGATATAAGTCTATATCGGGGTGAAATTCACTTATCTTCGCTACCGGTTCATAAATGTGAGTGTGCGCACCTCCTCCATGCATGCACAGAGCCTTCTGTGCATGCGCAGAGGGTCAAAAATGGGACGTGATGACATCGGGCGGGTGGGCGGAGCCTCCCACCACTGGCACTACCGGTTCGCCTGAGCCAGATAGAACTGGCTGAATTTCACCACTGGTATGGAAGTTGATCTATTGGCATTTGCAACATGGTGTTATGCTGTAAGCATCGTTCTTTTTGGACTTTCATGCATTTTTATGTTACATATTTAAAAGTGGCAAGCTTGCATCACAATGGTGTGATGCCACTTCTATCAAAAGGACCAAGTCAGCTCCCCCTACGCACACTGCTGGTCCTGTGCATCCTTGTACAGATCTCTCTCTCTCCAGCAGTCTACCATCTCCTTGGCTTGTCTGATCTAAACTGATACAAGTGCAAGGATCAGTTGATGACTGATCTAGCTTCTTTCTCTTGACTTCTTGCTTTCCCACGCTTCCATCCAGTGGTGGGATTCTACTGGTTCTCCCTGGTTTGGGCAAACTGGTAGCAGCAGCAGCGGGAGGCTCCGCCCACCCATTCGGACATCATCACGGATGCTCTGCGAATGTGCAGAGGTGGCGCACACGCTCCCATTGGTGATCCAGTAGCGAATGTAAGTGAATACCACTATTGCTTCCATCCCAAAGGAAGAAAGCCGAGGAAGTTTGTCCCATAGAGCAATGCAAAAACAGCACTGCTGTCTTGATCTTGAGAAATGGTTGGAGAATTTCACCTTCTTCTGGAGAAGTTGGAAGAATTGCCTACTCCATATTTCTGCCTTCAAATCAGGTGGCTGCTTGTGCCCAGCTCTTGTAGGCGCCAGTTATTTATCTATACCAGTGTTGTTCAACCTTGGCAACTTTAAGACGTGTGGACTTCAACCAGGGGTGAAATGCTCCCGGTTTGGACCAGATCAGCCGATCCGGTAACGATGGCGGGTGGTGGTTTGGAGAACTGGTAGCAAAAATCCCTGCCCCCCCCCCCATGCTCACCCAAGTCGGTTGCCCGCTTCCCACTTCCCGCTTCTTTTTTAAAAAATGCTTTTAAAAGGTAAAAAAAGAGGCTCTGACGATCACAGCTGAGCTGTGCAATCATCAGAGCTTTTTTTTTACTTTTAAAAGCATTTTTTACAATCTATTTGGCTGAATAGGTTGTAAAAAAATGTTTTTAAAAGGTTAAAAAAAGGCTCTGAAGATCACAGCTGAGCCGCGCGCTCATCAGAGCTTTTTTTTACTTTTAAAAGCATTTTTTTACAACCAGGTTGTAAAAGAAATACTTTTAAAAGTAAAAAAAAAGATTGCGCGCCACAGCTGATCACCACACACACACACACATGCGCTGTTCTACTTACCCCATGGCTCCTTTTGGTGTGCACTGCGCGCGCACACATCTTGCATTTGGTGCATGGTGCGCACTGCCAGAGAACCAGTTCAGATTTCACCACTGACTTCAACTCTCAGAATTCTCCAACCAGCATACTGAATTCTGAGAGTTGAAGTCCACATGCCTTAAAGTTGCCAAGATTGAACAACACTGATTTATACTGAGAGTTTGGCTATTTAATGGCAGCTGCTGGTGCAGTCCTAAGGGGCAACAAATGAAGTTTGTCAGTATGTAGCATCTGATACAGATAAGAACTTTGTAGAGCAGGAGAGAAGAACTAAAGTCCTCCATACTTGCAAAATGCTGATTCTGATTCTGATAAGAAGGCTGCAAATCTTTTAAAAACCCTTCCTTTATTCTTAAACTGCCGCTACATGCAGAGGGAGCCTTTAAAAATGCAATTATGAAATATCCTCTATAGAGACGTCCAGCTGGTTAACATCTCTGTTAGGTTTTTGCCAAATTTAGACTTCTTTTCAGTGTTTATGGGCTTCCCTCCTCCCTTATTTTTTAAATGGTTCCTTACTGACTCCATCTGCTGTGAACTTCTACATTACCCATTTGTGTGTTTTTTTTCTTTTCATTTTAATGAAAGAAATATTACTAGGTTATGTTAGCTGTTGTTTCTTTGATAGTTTCATTTTATTGCTTGTTTTATTTGAAGGTTTAATTGCTGGGTTTGTTTTTGTTTTGTTTTACATTTCGTTTCATTTCATTTTGGAAAGAGTGCTTGAAACTGAAAGCAAAGGATTAATCCTCAAAATCAGCAAATTACAAGTGTTCACAGTCTTGCTGCCTTGACTTTATTTTTGATCATTCTCTTGTGTTTTATTTTCTTCTTCTCATCCTATTCCATCTATTGTGCAACCTGCTGTTTCTTTCCATTTCTTTCCTGTGGGAAGAAAGGAAGGAAGGAAGGAAGGAAGGAAGGAAGGAAGGAAGGAAGGAAGGAAGGAAGGAAGGAAGGAAGGAAGGAAAGTTAGCACCCACCCCTCCTAGAAGATTGAAGTATTTTGAAAAATACTAAAAAAGGTAGAATATTATATTTCCCTAAATGTTGTGGTCCGCCAGCAGCCTGCGGAGCTGGCAATGGAGTCGGACAGTGATGAGGCTGAGGTGGGGCCAGGGCCATTGGGGAGTGAGGTATGGACTCCAGAGCCTCCGGAAACTGACAGTAGTAAGGCAGAGGAACAGGAGGAGCCTGTTCCTAGTCCATGCATGAGAAGAGCTGCCAGAAGGCAAGAGCAGCTCAAGCAAAGAGGACGACTCGGGATTAGGGCCAAGAGATGATTGGCCCCTCCCATAAGGCTTAAAAGACCAGCAACGGCGTTTGGGCTTTGCCTGAAAACAACATTGGTAACTTCATTGTCTTGCATTTATTTTTGTATTGGTGTCTTCTGAACGTTTGCCAGGAAAGGCCTTTAGCAGTTTGCCTAATTGGACCAAGGTTTGCGATAGGACTGAGGAATTTGTGTTGGGAGGAATTTGTTTTAATTTAGTTGAACTATGCTGGGAATGAAGTAATTCTCAGCTGTTCGAATAAAGTTTGTTTGTTTTTTCACTGACTGAGTTTCCTACTACCTACTTGGGCCTGGGTCACAACACTAAAAGAGAAACATGCTCTTGGAAAGCAGCCCCCACCTTTCTTAATAGCCCCTGCAGAACTGTAAATAACCCCCACTCTCCACTCTATGTGATCAGCTACCCAGAATCACACATGCTTGCTGGTTCTGCTTCACCATTAAACCATCTTTCCAATCAGCCACTATGTTTCCAGTGTCTTTCTCCCCACTTGGAATTGAACCAGGCGGATATTTCTTCCAACAGAAGGAAGGAAGGAAACATATCTTCTGCTCCAGCATCCTTTTTCGGCTAGTATTGCAATCTCTTATCTAGTTTCTCTCTATTTATCTTCTATCAAGAATGTGCAGCTTGTAAGATCTGTCTGTGGGCTACACTAACTTTTACTCCCAACAATAAGAGGAAAAGTAAGAGTTTGAGGCTGCGATAAAAAGTAGCCTTGATTTTTCCAAAGGTTTATGTCAATATGATTTCATAGTTTTGTCCAGGGGTGGGGCTGCTGGGGTTTCGCAGGGGTTCAGGAGAACATCTAGCTAAGATTCTGTGCAATTCAGAGAACCCCCAAATTCCACTCCTGGCTGGCCCCGCCCACACTGCCCTTCCCCAGAGTCCCCATGCAACCTGTTTTGGATGCAGGTAAGTGCAGGGCACGTGTGGAGGTTCGGGGAGGGTAAAAAAAAAGCCTACCATAAGTTAAGGGAGGCTGGAAACAGGCCCATTTCCGGCCTCCAGAGGGCCTCCGGAGCCTGGGGAAGCCATTTTTGCCCTCCCAGAAGCTTGAGGAAAGCCTCCGTAGCCCAGGGAAGGCAAAAAGCCCCCCCCCCACCGCCGTGGTGCAGGCCGACTAGGCCACGCCCACTATGGCCACGCCCACCCAGCAACCGGGCGGAGAACCCCTTGCTAAAGGTTTTGAAGCCCATCCCTGGTTTTGTCTATCGGTCAGCTTAAAGGTTTTCAAAGTTGGCAACTTTAAGAGTCCCCCAGCCAGTAGAATTCTGGGAGCTGAAGTCCACAAGACTTAAAGTTGCCAAGTTTGGAGACCCCCTACTTTAAACAGTACAATTAGTACCAAATTTTGGAGCACTCTAGTATCCATGTGCAAGAATTTGAGAGAAGGGGAGAGAAGGGGATTCATGCAGTCCTATTCTCGTGGGTAGGTCAGCCTGGCTTACTTCATGTCATGGTCTGACTCCACTCATTTTCCAGCTTTTGCCCTCTTTCTTATTTTGTAGATATATTTTTTTCAACCTTATTTTTTCCAGACTCTCAATTTCTGCTTCATGAAACCTCTAACTTCACTATTTCTAGCTACCTGAAGGTCTCCTTCCTCCCCCTCTGCAAATGTCAGCAAAGCCATCTAATTTCACTCTTCAAGCACGGCTGATGGGCTTGTTTCCCAATCTTGACCAGGAATCAAAAACTGCCTGAAAAATTGAAGCTAGATCCTTCCTAGAGAGTTGTATTGCTTGATTGCATTTTTTTTTTCAGGTCAGTGTTGACTCTTAGCAACTGCCTGGACAACTCCCTCCAGATTTTTTTTTTTAGCAATATTTTCAGAAGTTCATTACTGCATCCTTTCAATGCATGCAAAGATGTTTAGATATTTATTTATTTGCATTTGCCTTAATAAGCCCTAATTGTCTGCCTGGTATTTCTAAACCTTCCATTTTATTAGGATGCCTTAGGCTGGATAGAAGCTTGATCTGTCCATTGCTAACAAGAAACAGCAATGGCACTTAGACTTGTATACCACTTCATAGTGCTTTTACAACCCGGTCTAAGCAGTTTTCAAAGTCAGCATATTGCCGCCAACAATCTGGGTCCTCATTTTACTGACCTCAGAAAGATGGAAGGCCGAGTCAACCTTGAGCCGGTCAGGATCGAACTGCTGGCAGTTTGCAGAATTAGCCTGCAACACTGCAATCTAACCAGGGGTGGGCTGCTGGAGATTCGCAGGGGTTCGGGAGAACCTCTAGCTAAGATTGTGTGAAGTTCAGAGAATCCCCAAATCCTTCTCCTGGCTGGCCCTGCTCACCCTGCCCCTCCCAGGACTCCCCACGCAGCCCATATTGGATGCAGGGTGTGCACAGAGGCTCAGGGAGGGCAAAAAACAGGCTACCAAAAGTTTAGGAAGTCCAGAAATGGGCCCATTTCCAGTCTCCAGAGGGCCTCCAGAGCCTGGGAGGCCCTTTTCGCCCTCCTGGAGGCTCAAGGAAAGCCTCTGGAGCCCGGGGAGGGCAAAAACGCCCCCCCCCATGGTGCAGAAGGCTAACAAACCACACCCATCATGGCCACACCCACACAGCAACTGGACAGAGAACCCCTTGCTAAAATTTTTGAAGGCCACCCCTGATCTAACCACTGTGCCACCACAGAAATGCAGGTAATTCTTACTTAATGAATACTCAAAGTTATGGTGGTATTGCACTAATGGTAGTTACTAATGGTAGCCCTTGATATCATGGCTGTGGCAATACCCCTGCAGTTCTGTGATCTGCACACAGCCCTCATTGATGACTGCAGCATGACCTTCAGTTCCTCCTTCCTGCCTATCTATCCCCTCCCATCTCTTCCCTTTTGGCTGCCTTGCACTCTACTGCCCCTTAACCCTGAAACCCCCTGCCATTCCCAGCTGACCCTCCCCATCTGGGGTCCAGCCATTGGGTGAGAGCATTGGCCCTGGGACATGCGCAGTGAGTGCAGCAAGGCAGCAGAGCCTCATTTACCAAGGGGAACTCATCAGTAATGGCCAGGAAAGAGGCAGCAGGATGGAGCAGGGGTGGGATTCAGGCGGTTTAGACCGGTTCGGGCAATCCGGATGTTAATTTTAATCTGATTCGCCGAACCGGTTGTTCCAAAGACTGGCTGACCCCACCCACCCTATGCCACCCCTCCCTGCAGTCTCCATGAAGCCCATTTTGGATGCCAGGTAAGTGCAGGGGCTGCGCGGAAGCTCTGGGAGGGAAAAAAATGGGCCTACCGGAAGTCTAGAAATGGGTCTGTTTCCAGCCTCCGGAGGGCCTCCAGTGCCCAGAGGAGGCCATTTGGTGGGGGAGGGCAGCCATGGTGCAGGAGACTGAGTAGGCCATGCACCCATGGCCATGCTCACCCAGCAACCGGGCAGCGAACCAGTTGCTGAAATTTTTGAATCCCACCCCTGGGATGGTATATGTGGAGGAGGCGGGTGGCAACGCACATGGCAGGTCTCTGGGTGAAGGTGGCAGCTGTCAGCACTACACAAGGCTGTGCCCTTGCCCAGCACCTGGATTCCAGGTCAACAGTGGGAGAAAGAAGACAGCAAAGTCAGCTGGAGGGAAGGGGGTGTAGGGATAACTGGTGCTTCTTAAACTGCTGTCATACGTGGCACAGCCACATGATATTTCACCCAGTGACCCCCATCACTTAGCGATGGAAATCCCAGTTAGGGTCATTAAATGAGGACCACCCCTACCCTGTATTGCAACATCCTGAGCTCACACCTTAAGAGGAAGCACATTTACGGTTTATTTTTCATTGAACCATCTGGAATAGATGCTCAGTTTTGACATGAAGTGGGTCCCCCAATACTGTAAGTGAGGGGGGGGAGGAGGTTTATTATTGTGATAATACAGTTCCCAGAGATCTCCGTCGTTTCCTAAATTGGGAAAATGCCATTTCAAGGCAGAAAATAAGGAGTGGGGAAAGATGCCAAAACTTCCATCTGGGTTAAAAAAGATGCCTGCAGACAAATGCTTTCTTCCTGAACATACAACAGTCTGGAGATTAGAGCTTTCCTAAGGAAAGAGAGATCGCAAAGAGAGGGTCACGTCCAATGCTCCTGGATATGAAAGTAGAGGAGGCAGACAACCAACTTAGCAGAAACTCTGAAACGGAGAATGATTCTTCCTTTGCTTTTATCCTGTGCTCCTCTCTCGGCACTCTCTTCTTCTTCTTCTTCTTCTTCTCATCCTAGCAAGGAAGGAGAAAAGAGAAAAATGCAGTCTGCCATCTTGCAGAGAGCCAGCCCTGCCCAGGTGCCCCACTTTAAATCAGAAATTAACTGAAGCAGCACCAATCAATTTTCAAGGGCATTTTAAAATAAATTCAGAAAGACAGGGAGAGGAATGGCTGGAAGTGTTTATGGTGGATGGTTGCCAAGGCAGAAATTATTACAGCATGAGCCCTTTTGTTTTGTTTTTTGATTATTTTGACATATAATTAAAAACAAACAAACAGAGTTTTCCAAAGCAGCCAATGGTGCCATTCTACTCCCATAAGTGATCCATAAGTCTCTCATATTTTTTTTTTATTTGCATTTATATCCCGCCCTTCTCCGAAGACTCAGGGCGGCTTACACTATGTTAGCAATAGTCTTCATCCTATTTGTACATTTATATACAAAGTCAACTTATTGCCCCCAACAATCTGGGTCCTCATTTTACCTACCTTATAAAGGATGGAAGGCTAGTCAACCTTGGGCCTGGTGGGACTAGAACCTGCAGTAATTGCAGGCAGCTGTGTTAATAACAGACTGTCTTACCAGTCTGAGCCACAGAGGCCCTTCATTGTTTAGATGGGTTGGGTTCCGGGTTAGAGATTTATTCCAGCCACTGTTTGACATTGGTTAATGGCTAACCTGAAGCACTGTTTTGTGTTGTTGTTGTTGTTGTTGTTGTTGTTGTTGTTGTTGTTGTTCAGAAAAGACTGTTTAGACTGGAAACTAAATCACAATGAGTCCATAGATGATCATTATACCCAGTGGTGAAATCCACATTTTTTTACTACCGGTTCTGTGGTTGTGGCTTGGTGGGCGTGACAGGGGAAGGATACTGCAAAATCTCCATTCCCACACCACTCCAGGGAAGGATATTGCAAAATTCCCATTCCCTCTGCACTCCTGTGCAAAGGATATTGCAAAACCTCCATTCCCACCCCACTCTGAGGCCAGCCAGAGGTGGTATTTGCCGGTTCTCCGAACTACACAAAATTTCCACTACCAGTTCTCCAGAACCTGTCAGAACCTGCTGGATTTCACCCCTGATTATACCATTTGTGGGAACATAACAACTCCAGGCTAATTCCTCTCTTGACTCCTCCCCCTGTCCCTGCCTGTCTTTCTCCTACATGGAAGTGATCACCAAACCATGTAGAGATTTATAAGTCAAATCAGCTCCCAGTACCCAGGAGCCTATTGGTAGTCATTACAGGCCCTTTTTAGACCAGTGTTATATTAGTATCCTGTCTCTTACCTGGCCCAAGTCAAATTGCTGGATTTTGTACCAATTGCAGTTTCTGAGTAGCCTCATGCATTCTTGCAGTAGTTGCTTTCAGAGGTGAGAAGGACGTAAGTTACTATCACCAGGACTTCTTTCCCTAGAATAAGCCACAACTGGTGCATGAGCCAAAGATGAGTAGAACCCCACATTTGGGTGAATATTTGGAATATCTTTCATTTGGCATCTCCCTGGATAAACTAAGGCTATGTCAACACAACATACAGTATGAACTAAAGTTCACCTTGGAACTATCTGAACCCAGTTACCCAGTACAGGATAAAATTCCATAAATGGCATCTCATCCCATTGGTATCTCTATTTTACATCTCTGGAAATCTTGCAATGGGGAGAGAGAGTTATTTGGGGCAGAGACCACCCTCAGGAGCAGCAGAGACACTGAGACTAGGACAGTTTCCCTTCTGGATCTAGACAACTTAGGGAAGCAAAAGTTAGGTGAGAAATAGTCCTTACTACAGTACAATAATCCTTAGGTAAAAAGTATAATTATAGAAGTAATCCTTGACTTACAACCATTCATTTAGTGTTCGAAGTTACGACAGCACTGGAAAAGTGATTCATGATCACAATTACAATAATTGCAGCATCCCCGTAGTCATGTGATCAAAATCCAGATGCTTGGCAGCTGGCACGTATTTATGATGGTTGCAGTGTCCCCAGGGTCATGTGATCACCTTTCGCAAGCAAAGTCAATGGGGAAGCCAGATTCACTTAACAACTGTGGCAAGGACGGTCATAAAATGGGGCAATAGTCACTTAACCACTGTCTTGCTTTGCAGTAGAAATTTTGGGCTCAGTTGTGGTCATAAATCAAGGTTTAGTTTCCATCCATTGCTTCTTGTCCTGCCTCCAAAGCAGAACAAGAAGCAATGGATGGAAACTCATCAAGGAGAGAAGCAACCTAGAACTAAGGAGAAATTTCCTGATGGTGAGAACAATTAATCAGTGGAATGACTTGCCTGCAGAAGTCGTGAATTCTCCAACACCGGAAGTTTTAAAGAAGAGATTGGACAAACATTTGTCTGAAATGGTATAGGGCAGTGATGGCAAACCATTTTGGCACCAAGTGCCCAAACTGGAGCCTGTTCATGTGCGACGGAAATCCGAAGACCAGCTGGCTGGCGCACATGAGTTTCCGGCATATGCACGTGCGCTGGCCAGCTGGTCTTCAGGTTTCTGGCAATCCGGTATGCCCAAAGACCAGCTGGCCAGCGTGCATAAGTGCGCTGGAAGCCAGACAAGCAGCTGGCAATGGTGCGCATGCCCACTGTGGGCTGTGAGTGCCGCCTCTGGCACACGTGCCATAGGTTCGCCATCACGGGTATAGGGTTCCCTGCCTGAGCAGGAAGTTGGACTAGAACAGGGGTCTCCAACCTTGGCAATTTGAAGGCTTGTGGACTTCAACTCCCAGAATTCCTCAGCCAGCTTAGCTAGAAGACTAGAAGATCAGGCTTCCAAGATCCCTTCCAACTCTGTCATTCTGTCTTCTGATCACCTGTGAACATCTTGTGAGCAGGACCTGAAATAATGAAACCCATAAGAGCAATTGTAATGCATCCCAAAAGGTCCCATCTGTCAAAATGGCATAGTTAGTTTCTTTCATTATATTCTCACTTTTTTGGGAGTGAGGGGACTTCAAGGTTCTATTTTCCTAACTGCTAAGGGCCTCTGGTTGCTCAGCAGACTAAGTCTGTCTGTTATTAACAGCAGCTGCTTGCGATTACTGCTAGTTCAAGTCCCACCAGGCCCAAGGTTGACTCAGCCTTCCATCCTTTATAAGGTAGGTAAAATGAGGACCCAGATTGTTGGGGGCAATAAAAGTTGACTTTGTATATAATATACAAATGGATGAAGACTATTGCTTAACACTGTGTAAGCCGGAGAAGGGCGGGATATAAATTCAAATTAAAAAAAAAACAACTGTGCTGCTAACATTACTGTCCAGGCTTCAGTTCATAGAGGTCCCGGTAGACTTGATTGGCCCCCCCCAAAAGACAAAGCCCCATTCCAAGGTCAGAAAGGAAGCCGCCTATCTCAGACTTCCATATTCTCTGTTAATGAAAGTAATTAAAAGAGAGTGTAAAGCCCAGTTCCCTTTAATCCTTCTTAACAATAAGAAGCCCTGTTAAATCCTTAATGTGCCTGCTTTAATTATAACCTATCAAACAGTGAATCAATCTAAGTGGTAAACAGAAAAAACGGTATTCAGAGTCTAGGAAAGATCATACCTTTTTTTAAAAAAAATGCAAATTGAGGCACAGGTATAAAACCTATACTAACATTTGATTAATCTTTTTCCTTTTAAAAACATCCAGGCAGAGTATTAATTTTGCTGCCAGGGTGATGGGATGTGATATGGACCAGGGGTCTCCAACGTTGGCAACTTTAAGCCTGGTGGACTTCAACTCCCACAATTCCCCAGCCAGCAAAGTTGGCTGGGGAATTCTGGGAGTTGAAGTCCACCAGGCTTAAAGTTGCCAACATTGGAGACCTTTGATCTGGACTGAAGATAGCACATCTCCCACTCCCTCCCCCAATCCACCCCCCCACTCTGTTTTATGCAAATGAAGGACCAAAAACATGTCTTCTTAATGATCAAGTCCCTCTCGTTGCTAAAATGAAAGAATTTTGCCACAATCCACAATTTCACACCATTCTGTAGATATCACATCTTGCTTATAACATGGCTAAATGATTTCAGAGACATCACCCTGTATAGTCAAGGCTTTGGTTTTCCTAGTTGCAATGAATGGCTGTGAAAGTTGGACCATAAGAAAGATTGAGCGCCAAAGAATTGAGGACTTTGAATGCTAGTACTGGAGAAGACTCCTGCGAGTTCCTTGGACCGCAAGGCGATCAAACTGGTCAGTCCTAGAGGAGATCAACCCTGACTGCTCTTTAGAAGGCCAGATCCTGAAGATGAAACTCAAATACTTTGGCCACCTAATGAGAAGGAAGGACTCACTGGAGAAGAGCCTAAATTTGGAAAAGATTGAGGGCAAAAGAAGAAGGGGACGACAGAGAATGAGGTGGCTGGATGGAGTCACTGAAGCAGTAGGCGTGAGCTTAAATGGATTCCAGAGGATGGTGAAAGATAGGAAAGCCTGGAGGAACATTGTCCATTGGGTCACGATGGGTTGGACACAACTTCGCAACTAACAACAACAACAACGAAGTGTAAAGTAAAACCTTAGTTTTACTTATTAGTATCTTGAGATGAGAAGCTTTTCTGGAGGGAGGGATTTTTGATATTTTTTTTCACCTCCTCTTCACTTCCCCCCCCCCCTCTGGCTGCTCTTCTAAGGTTAACTCCTAAATACACCCTTTTAAAAAGCCTTTATATCATTTTTGATACCAAGGAATTTGTTCCCACTCAGCCTTGGAAGCTCCTGTGGGCCAGTCATGCTTTTTCTCAGTTTAGGCCACTCCCAAAAATGTTGGTGGCAGGAAAAAAATTATGGAGGTACAGATTCTCTCTGTGCTGCCTTGAGATCCTGGAGAAACGATGTGCTCTAGAATTAAAGCCAATAAATAATATTGATATCGTGAAGTGGTTAGGTACAAGATGAATGGACCTCGATAGCCATACAATGGTTCACTCCCCAGATCTTGTCTTCTGCTGATTTGAAATGATGAGAATAAAGAGCAGAATTCATTGCCCAGCCCCAGGCTCAAATTATCCTACTTTGGATTGTTATGCAAAGAGCCAGCTCCCTAGAGATGGAAGGAAAGAGAAAGAGGAGGAGGAGGAGGAAGAAGAAGAAGAATAGAATATAATTTTTTATTGGCCAAGTGTGATTGGACACACAAGGAATTTGTCTTGGTGCATACGCTCTCAGTGTACATAAAAGGAAAGATACGTTCATCAAGAATCATAAGTACAACACTTAATGATAGTCATAGGGTACAAATAAACAATCAGGAAATAATATCAATATAAATCATAAGGATACAAGCAACAGAGTTACAGTCATACAGTCATAAGTAGAAAGAGATGGGTGACGGGAACGATGAGATTAATAGTAGCGCAGATTTAGTAAATAGTTTGACAGTGTTGGGGGAATTATTTGTTTAGCAGAGTGATGGCGTTCAGGAAAAAACTGTTCTTGTGTCTAGTTGTTCTGGTGTGCAGTGCTTTATAGCGTAGGTTTTTTAAAAAAATAATAATATTTTATTATGACACAATATGACAAACACATAACATACAACATATAAATATATCCTCTTTTTAGCCAATGAAGAAAATAAAACAGTAAGAGAGATTTGGGGGGGGAGTATAAAACAGAAAGACCACTAAGAAATATTGGTTATAGCGTAGTTTGGAGGGTAGGAATTGAGGAGGAGGAGGAGGAGGAGGAGGAGGAGGAGGAGGAGGAGGAGGAGGAGGAGGAGGAGAAGAAGAAGAAGAAGAAGAAGAAGAAGAAGAAGAAGAAGAAGAAGAAGAAGAAGAAGAAGAAGAAGAAGAAGAAGAAGAAGAAGAAGAAGATGATCAGCAGTCAGTTATAGTAACCAATGAGTGAATTATTAGAAGACCTGAAAAACAAGCTGGTAGATGCAAATAATCAGGAGCATTCCTTGAGTTCAAAGCATAGAAGAGTCATCTGAATTTTCCCACACTATTGAGGTCATGAAAATCCAGACATCCAGACCTGGTTTTAGTCTGGCTCAAAATCTTCACATCGATGTGCTCCGATTCCCCTTAGTCCAAGGGGCAATTTACTCTTAGATCATCATCTGGAGGCGTTCATAATTTGCCTTGTGGTTCTTTTTGCCTCCTCCTGAGCAAAACAAAATATGTGGAACAAAGCTCCTCACCTTATTTGCTGCCCTGATGCACACAGCAAATGCTTTTTGGATAAGTAGGATAAACTGAGAAATAACAATGAACCTCAAAAGTCACTTAGGAATCTTCCATGGCCAAATAGCAATTTAAACTTCAATTTCCCAATTTCTAACTTAACGCTAACCATTAGCCATACTGGCTGTGTTAATGTACCCATCCATCTGATCCTTTAAGACCATTCTTATCATCTTCCTCTTGAGTCCTAGTTCCCAAGACGTTGAGATTAATATTATATTCATGTTTTAATTCAGCAGTTCACCTATGGAAAATTCAGTAAATCCATTATTACAGTGCGCAACGTGCTCCCCCTCAGTCACTCCCGTTGGTTGTGTTCATTCTGAAATAATTTACTGCTTCACGGTAGCAGGTCTTAATTCAAAACCACCCTTGGGCAATTGGACAACTTCTGCTAATTTCATAACGTGGGATCCCTCATAATTTCAAAGGGACCATAGCTTCTGAGGTGAATCGATATATAATTGATTGTGTACCGTGCGTGCCATATTGTTCTGTTTCCCTTCCCCCAATACTCCCAGCAAAGAGTCCGTCAGAGGCCTTCCTTTTTTTTCCTTTTATTTACATAGATACATGTCCTGGCCACGTCTACCCACGGGCCTGCCAAGTTTCTGGAGATAACGAGGAAATTATAGATAAGGCCAGAATTACTCACGAATATATTCTTCCCTCCATGAATTAGCTTGCGCCAAATTCATTGCTTTGTCCGAGACAAAAAACCAGGAAGTCCCGCCTCCTATTTATAGTCTCTGCAGATGTCACTGCATGACAATTATGACTTGGCTTTGTCCCAACTCTTCCGCTGCTGCGCACGCCGATCAAGCCTTCGTAACCTTGCGTCCCTCCAAAACTGTTCTTGGGCGTTGCCAAATCAGAAGAAGGCCGGGAGAATCAGGCCTTGCCGACCCCTCCCTTTGAGTGGGTGCCAGGGAGGGAGAGGGCTCAAGAGAAGCAGGGCTTGCCAGGTCTTCTCTCTCATTTTCTGAATCATCCGAGTCCAGGAGTCTGGGTCCAGGAACCTGGGTCACAACACTATCCCTCACCGCAGGGCCCTTCCCCCGGGGCTGACGATCGGGATGCGGTCGGGCTGGGTTCTGCTCATGGAAGGCCTGCACCAGGTCAGGGGCATGAACGTCGGAGGCATCTACCCAGGAGAAATCAGTCCCGTATCCCTTCCACGCGATCAAATATTGGAAACGACCCTTTAGCCAGCGAGAGTCTCGTACGCTGTGGACTTCGTATTCCTCAGATCCGTCCTCAGCGACAGTGACGGGTGCTGTTGGGCACCGAAGGGGACTCGGTGTGGCCTCAGGAACCAGAAGGGACCGGTGAAAAACGGGGTGGATCCGCATGGATCGTGGCAGGGTCAGTCGGTAGGCTACCGGGTTGATGACTGCCTCGACAGGGAACGGGCCGATGAATCGGTGGTCCAACTTCTTTACCGGGCGGTCGGACGGGAGGTGTTTGGTGGAGAGCCACACCCGGTCTCCAACTGCCAGCGGGGGCGTTGCCCGTCGGGAGCGGTCGGCGGACCGTTTGTAGTCCTCCTTTGCCCGATTCAGCTGCTGGCGTACCAACTGTTGGACCGCATGCAATTCCGTCAGGAAGGTCTGCGTTTCGGGAACAGGAGAGTCCGGTGGTGCCAGAGGGAAGAGCCGGATGGTACCCCACATTGGCAAAGAACGGGGTCATCTGAGTAGAGGTGTGCTGAGAGTTGTTAAAAGCAAACTCCGCCAGGGACAGGTAGTCGGCCCAGTTGTCCTGTTGCTGGTTGATGAAGCAACGGAGATACTGTTCCAGTATACCGATGACCTTCTCTGTACCCCGCCGGTCTCCGGATGGTGCGATGACGACAGACATACCTGCACCTCCAACGCCCATCAGGCTCTTCCAGAAGCGGGCTGTGAACTGAACTCCACGGTCCGAAACCACCCTGTCCGGTAGACCATGGAGGCGGAAGATGTGCTGCAGAAAGAGACGGGCCGTTTTTGCGGCTGTGGGCAGTCCGCGGCATGGGATGAAGTGTGCCATCTTGGTGAGCATGTCCACCACCACCAGCACCGTGGTGAACCCAGAGGACGGCGGCAGGTCTGTCAGGAAATCCATAGAGATCGCCCCCCAGGGTCTGTCGGGTGTCGGCAAGGGCTGGAGGAGCCCGGGAGGGGCCCCCGTGGCGGTCTTGGCTTGCCGGCACGGTACGCAGGATGTCACGTAGGCATGTATATCATGCCGCACTCGGGGCCACCAAAAGGTCCGTGTCACCAGGTGGAGGGTCTTGAAGAACCCAAAATGTCCTGCTGCAGGGTTGTCGTGGCACTGGGTCATGACGAGGGCTCGGAGTGGTCCTGTGGGCACATATAATCGCCCAAACTTGAGTAAGTCCTCCTCCAAGGTCCAAGGAGACGTGGGGCCCACCTCCGCTCTCCTTTGCTGCGACCAGGCGTCCTGGCGCTGCGCCTCGCACCTGGGCCCGCAAGTCCACTGGCTCCGTGCTGCGGCCAAGGCTTCTGCCGCAGCACTGTCCGTGGAGGAAGGGGTCCTTGGCGCAGAGGTACTCTGGTTTGCGGGACAGGGCATCCGCCTCCGGTTGTGACCGCTGGGAATGTAGGTCACGCGGAAGTTGAACCGGCAAAAACAACGACCACCGGATCTGCCGCTGGTTCAACTTCCGAGCTGTGGTGAGGTGCTCGAGATTCCGATGGTCCGCTCGACCTCCACCTGATGTCGGGCCCTCCAGATGGTGTCGCCAAGCCTCGAATGCAGCCTTGATAGCCAGCAACTCTTTTCCCAGATAGTGTAGTTGCGCTCGGAAGGGTTGAGTTTCCGGAGTAGTAAGCGCAGGGAAAAGTGTGCCGCCATTCGCCGGAGCCTGTAGCAGCACCGCTCCCAGAGCCACATTGACGCGTCCGTTTCCACCACAAAAGGCCGGAGCGGGTCGGGATGCCTCAGGACGGGTTCCGTGACGAAGGCTTTCTTGAGGGCTGTGAATGCTTCTTGCTGCGGGGGACCCCACCGGAATGCAACCTTCTTCCTGAGGAGCTGGGTAAGTGGAGCTGTCAGTGTGGCGAAGCCCGGGATGAAGGTCCGGTAGTAGTTGGCGAAGCCCAGTAGGCGCTGAACATCCTTCACCCGACGAGGGGCTTCCCAGCTACACAAAGCTTCTACTTTACATGGGTCCATGGCTATGCCCTCGGGCGAGATGATATGGCCGAGGAATTCTATGGAAGTCCGGAAGAAGACGATTTCTCCAGTTTCGCATTGAGTTGTTGCTCCATAGCGTTGCAGAACCAGACTGACGTGTCGAAGGTGGCTTTCCCTGGACCGGGAGTAAATCAGGATGTCGTCGAGGTAGATAACCACGAACCGATCCAACATGTCTCGGAACACGTCGTTCATGAAGTGCTGAAAAACGGCGGGAGCATTGGTCAACCCAAATGGCATGACAGTGTATTCGTAGTGTCCGTATCGGGTGCCAAATGCCGTCTTCCATTCGTCTCCTTCTCGTATCCGCACCAGGTTGTAGGCCCCCCGGAGATCGAGCTTGGTGAAGATCGTGGCCTCCCGCAACCTTTCCAGTAGCTCCGGGATGAGCGGCAGGGGGTAGCGATTCCGCACCGTAATGGCGTTTAGCCGCGGTAATCACAGCATAGGCGCAAGTCCCTGTCTTCTTCTTCACAAAGAGGACCGGGGCCGAGAGGGACTTTGAAGGCGGATGAACCCTCGGGCCAGGTTTTTGTCCAGGAAGTCCCTGAGGCGGCCAACTCGGGCTCCGACATGGAATACAGGCGTCCCACAGGCAGTGGTGCGTTGGGCAGAAGGTCCACGGGCAATCGAGGGGCCGATGCGGGTAGTCGGTCCGCCTCCTTCTCGCTGAACACGCCGGCGAAGTCCGTCAGCTCAGGAGGCAAGGTGATGGCAGCGGTGGGGACGTTCTGGCCGGCACAGGTGTGGCGGATGTGATCGACGCACTGCAGACTCGGGAAAGAGATGGCGTTCGCGACCAGGCCACCTGAGGATCGTGGGTCCGCCAGGCCAACCAAGGACCAAGGGAAAATGAAGGTCCGCCGTGACATAAAACTGGATCGCCTCCTCATGGTCCCCAATAGCCAGGCGCAAAGGCTGGGTGGCGAATTTAATGGGGCCGGACACCAGTTCTCGCCCATCAATTGTCTCTACCGCATCGGAGGGTCCACGGAACCACGGGACCGCAAACTGGGTCACAAAGGCCTGGTCCATAAAGTTTGTTGTGGCCCTGAGTCCACCAGCGCATGCGCCTGGAGCCCGTCCGACTGGTTCCCCAACCATATCCGTGTGTCCAGAATCAGATGCCGAGGGGCCCAGAGTCTACTTCCGCATAGCGTCAGTGGGGCTTAGTACGTGCCCGACCTAGGGTTTCCCAGGTCGGGCCTGCTCCGCTTCCGATTGGTCACGCTGTGATTCGGGACCGGCGTCGTGCCCCACTTCGCTTTCTGGGGCAAGAAGCGGCGTGGCGGGCTCCCACAGTACAGGCACAATCCCCTTGGCGCCTCGGTTCCGCTCCTGGGCTGTTAGGCGAGGTCTGGCCGCTCCCAACTCCATGGGCTCTTCCGCAGCGGTTACAAAACGTGGGGCGACCCTGGGTGCTGGTGGTGCAGGAAGTGGGGTGCAGATGTCGACGGAGGGTCCCGGGGTGCGACGGGACGGTCGCCGTTGCAGACGGGCATCGAGGCGGAGACAAAGGGCACCAAGTTGTCGAGGGTCCGCGCGCCTCCACGGGCCAGCTCGTCTTGCAATTCCTCTGAGAGTCCCTCCTGAACGCGCCCACCAGCGCTGCATCATTCCAGTCAGAGTCCTGGCACAAAAGACGAAATTCGGCGATGTACTCCTGCAGGGGCGTTTCCTTGACGGAGTTCCTTAAGGCGCCTGGTTGCCGTCAGCATTGACGGGTCCTCATACATGGTGCGAGGTGCTGCCAAAACGCTGTTGGTCCGCCAGCAGGGGCTGTCCTGGAGCAAGAGGCGTGGCCCATCGAGCAGCCGAGCCGGAAGAAGGTTAATCACGAAGGCCACCTTAGCCCGGTCGTCTGGGAAATCCTCTGGCCTCATAGCCATGTAGAGCTGGCACTGTCCCAAGAAGGTCGGGAACATCTCAGGCTGCCCAGAAAACTTATCCGGCACGGTTATCGGGCACTTGCGACGAGGAGGAGTGGGAGGATGGGGGGGGGCTGCAGGCACATTCCTGGCAGCAAGTTGGCCTGCCAAGTGAGCCACTTGCTGCTGGAGCTGTTGATTAGCCGCGTGTAGCTGCTCTAACTGCTGCTGTACCTGCTGCTGATCCATCTTTGGTGGAAGATGTTTTAGTCAGGTCTCGGACAAAATGTTCTGTTTCCCTTCCCCCAATACTCCCAGCAAAGAGTCCGTCAGAGGCCTTCCTTTTTTCCTTTTATTTACATAGATACATGTCCTGGCCACGTCTACCCACGGGCCTGCCAAGTTTCTGGAGATAACGAGGAAATTATAGATAAGGCCAGAATTACTCACGAATATATTCTTCCCTCCATGAATTAGCTTGCGCCAAATTCATTGCTTTGTCCGAGACAAAAAACCAGGAAGTCCCGCCTCCTATTTATAGTCTCTGCAGATGTCACTGCATGACAATTATGACTTGGCTTTGTCCCAACTCTTCCGCTGCTGCGCACGCCGATCAAGCCTTCGTAACCTTGCGTCCCTCCAAAACTGTTCTTGGGGCGTTGCCAAATCAGAAGAAGGCCCGGGAGAATCAGGCCTTGCCGACCCCTCCCTTTGAGTGGGTGCCAGGGAGGGAGAGGGCTCAAGAGAAGCAGGGCTTGCCAGGTCTTCTCCCTCATTTTCTGAATCATCCGAGTCCAGGAGTCTGGGTCCAGGAACCTGGGTCACAACACATATATTGCGTAAATTGCAAATTAGGAGGATTTGAAATGCATCCTAGTTAAGAGTTCCTTAAATATTGGTGGGTTGTTTGTTTGTTTGGGGGTGTTTTTACCTCAGTATATCAATGATACATTTGAATCTCCTTGTCACAGACGTGATCATTTTTATCCTTAAACAGCTTCATACGCCTACATATTCCATGGCTGTACTAGAATAAGTGCCTTAAATCCCTCTAGTAAATGTCATTACATGCCAGTTCCTGCTATTTGATCTCAGAATATTTCTTTTTCTTTTCTTTTTTTTTTCCAAAAGGGAGACATTTTATATACAATACATTTTGCTAATCTATTTCAAAGAGCAAAACCGCCCTGAGTCCCTTGGGAGATAGGGCGGTATATAAATACGATTAAATAAATAAATAAATAAATAAAATTCACTGAGAGTTATTTCCAGTCATGAAGGTTTCCAGGTCTAGCAAGGGGGAGGAGGAGGAAGGAGGGGGCTTCCTTATTACCTGTTGTTGTTTTTGTTATTGTTGTTGTCATTGTTATTGCTTTACAACAAAGTACAGGAGAAAAGTAGAAACATGAAGAAGGGGGAGGTCTCGTTTTGTAAACCTATACAGGAATTAAAACTGCCATGTGTTGTGTTTGTCTATTTGACAAGTGATAATTAATTAGCGACAGATTAATTCCGGTTGTGACGCAAACTTGTTTCTCATTAAAATGAATCGTGGAACATTTGTGTTAGATGTTACAGCTGTTCAAATCCCTAAGGCTATGTAGAAATACATATATATGTCTCAGGGTTGAAATCTACTTACCTTCCTTACTGGTTTGGAAGTGCACATGCTGCGCTTGCACGCATGCTTTGCTTGCATTCACACATCACATACACACGCAGACCTTCTGCACTTGCGCAAAATCTTCTGCTCATTCGCAAAAGGTAAAAAACACATTACTTCCTGGTTAAAACCAGGAAGTAATGACACCCAGGCAGGTGGGCGGAGCTTTGCTCTGCCGTCGCTACCGGATCACCAAACCACCGGACCTGATCACTACCGAATCACGCAATCCGGTCTGATCCGGGAGCATTTCACCCCTGATATGTCTCTTTGTGTGTGTAGATATAGCAATATATATAGCAATATATACAGGAGAGAGAGAGAGAGAGAGGGAGGGAGGGAGGGGGGGAGAGAGGGAGAGGGAGAGAGCGAGCTGTTTTGTTGATAAATTGATTAGATGCCATTTCTAAATCAATACCAGTAGTAGGCAGAGGAGTTTAAATTCTATGGGTATGACTGGTTTGGCTCAAGGACCACTTTATAGAGTGTGTATTAGGTATAGATGTATACGTTGTATCTATCCATTATTACTTCTGTTCTTTTCCCATTTTTTAAAACTTGACATGGTGTTCATCTCATGTCTGCCTCACTTTGGAGGTCAAGCTAACTACTTAGACAACCATCATGCTAGTATCAGCAAACTGGAAGACGTAGGTTGGAGCGTATTGGTGTGGATAACACATGAATGAAACATATCCAGTGTCAACTCTTTATATGCCAGCTTTTTAGAACTCTAAGTCTTCCCACTAAATCATACTGGAGAGAAAGGGAAAAGGAGATGGGGGAAGGGGGAAGGGGAGGGGAGGGATTTGGAAGAAAGGACATATTGTAGATCCCATCTGTAAAGGGATGTCATCTGGTGGGACCCAGGAACTGTATCTTTTTCTACTGCAGAAAAACTGCAGTGACTTTTGGAACATCATTCCTTCTGAGGTTAGTTTGGCCCTGATCATATTGGCCATGGTCATCTGTGTTGGAGTTTGAAGAGATGACTTGGTCATCTAGCTTGGAAATCGAGTCACGTAGGTGGAAAGCTTGTTAAATGGTTAGGTTCTAGAAAATGAATGGTACTCTTCTAGAATGCTTTTTATGCTGTTATTGTTTTGAGTGTGTGTGTGTATGTGTGTGTTTGTAATTTTTTTGTTTTGTTTTTGGTGTTTAAGGCACCCAGAGTCACAGCAGCAAGATGGATTGCTACATAAATTCAATTAATAAATGAATAAATAAGTTTTAAAAACTTTAGATTTACAGGTCTTTCTCTCTGCTATACTGCAAAAGAAGTTCATTTTTTCCAGCCACTGCTATAAATTGTGGGTCACAAATGGTGTTAATACAATAAAGGAATTACAGTTCAACCAGAGAAATAAAACTGCCAGGTGGATATGGATTTAGCAGTGTTGTGAGCCATCCTTGCATTTCAAAAACATTACTAAGTTAGAAGAGGTATCAATAACCAGAAAAGTACAAACAGAAGTGAAAGAGAGGGGGAAAGATGGACAGACAGATGTACAGACACTGTTACAAAGGGGTTGCCTTCATTTACACATTTGGGAAAAGCAAGATGGCCAAACCAAAACATATCCTCTTTATTTGGGCTATGATAAAAGTGCACTGTAATTGCATGTAAAATCTTGAGGGACAGGAAGAGATGCTGTCTAGGGAATAATCAGATAAGAGAGGATACAGCCAGGGGTGGGCTTCAGCCGGTTCGGATCAGTTCAGGCAAACCGGATGCTAATTTTATATCTGGTTCGCCAAAAACCAGTAGTTGCAAGTACTGGCTGGCCCCGGCCACTCTGCCCCACCTCTCCCAGGAGTCCTCAAGCAGCCAGTTTTGGATGCCAGGTAAGTGCAGCGCCCACACAGAGGCTCTGGGAGGGCAAAAAATGGGCCTCCTGGAAGTTCCGGAAGTCCAGAAATGGGCCCATTTCTGGCCTCTGAAAGGCCTCTGGAGCCCGGCCTCTGAAGGGCCTCTGGAGGAAAGCTTCCAGAGCTTGGGGAGGGTGAAAACACCCCTCACACTGCCATGGTGCAGGAGGCTAAATAGGCCACACCACCATGGCCATGCCCACCCAGCAACCGAGCAGAGAACCGGTTGCTAAAATTTTTGAATCCCACCCCTAGATACAGCCCTGCAGCTGCATAAAGGGAGGAGAAAGAAATTTAGAAAGCACCTCCTTAACATATCAGATTGTAAAGGAAATGGTGGGAGATTTATATTTTCAGACTTGCAAGATTCTGTTCATGTAGCTTTATAATAAAATAGAAATATAGCTAATTTGGTCTGTTTCCTCTTTGTAGCTGGAAGAGACTTATAGTTCTGAGCATCATGCTCTGATAATGCTGCCCTAACTTATCTAATAGTATCTGCTTCCAACTACTGGAGCCACTTCAGGCTACTGGTTCTATCCTAAAGGAAGACTAGAGTGATGTAAAATACCACAATAATATCATAGCAATAACATTTAGATTTATATACCACTGCATAAGTGCTGTACAACCCACTCTGGGTGGCTTACAATGTCAGTATGTTACACCCAACAATCTGAGTCCTCATTTTATCGACCTTGGAAGGATGGAAGACTGAGTCAACCTTGATCCCATCGGTATCAAACACCAGACTGTGGGCAGAGTTAGCCTGAAATATTGTATTCAAACCACTACACTACACATCATGCCTTGTCAAAGATGACCGTGTCACTGCCAAAACACAAATCACCTTGTTGAAACAAAGATAACCACCATTACTAAACTTGCATCCTACCATCCTTATTTCCAGTCTGTATACTTTCTGTTTTCTTACTTTTTAAAGAAGTTGTACCAAAAGAACTTGATTGCCCAATTTTTCCCCACCAAACTGCACTGTTGGCCTCAATTCAGTTGCATCCCCATCAAGTCCTCTGCCTACATTTTTGAGCTGGCAAAAGCCTTCCCACCATGAGAAAGACCACTCTCCAAAAGAGAATGTTGCCAGTTCTGAAATCAGGCAAAATCACTTGAGATTCCCAAACCCGAAAGAAAAATTCAGATATGGAGAGTCTTGGCTACATTTCTACTTCCACAGGGAGCACAATGAATCCTATGAATCAGGGGTGAAATCCAGCAGGTTCTGACAGGTTCTTGAGAACCGTTAGCAGAAATTTTGAGCAGTTTGGAGAACCGGTAGTGGAAATTTTGAGTAGTTCGGAGAACCGGCAAATACCACCTCTGGCTGGTCGCAGAGTGGGGTGGGAATGGAGATTTTGCAATATCCTTTCACCAGGAGTGGGGAGGAATGGGGATTTTGCAGTATCCTTCCCCTGCCATGCCCACCAAGCCACACCCACCAAGCCGCACCACACACCACAGAACCGGTAGTAAAAACAATTTGGATTTCATCATTGCTATGAATGCTCTACGAAATGGACCACAAAGGGCCCTCCAGCATCTTAAAAGACCAAATACATTCATCCTGGCATCAGCTATTATGACCACTCTGTTTATCTGTTAAATCGGTTAAACTCATTTTTGCTGTGTGACGCTAGCATAGCTCCCTTTTCGGAACTGCATTATGTATTTTTTGCTGTTGTTGCTGTTCTACCTGAAGGGATTGTACTATGCATTCAGTGTTACTCTGGACTCTAATTTTCTCTGATTTGCCAGGTGTGATTTTTGTGGGTCTTTGGAGAAGGTGCTGCATTAGCAAATCCGGAAATTTCTAACCATCACTATCCTTTTTCATTCCCCAAACTCATTGCTGGAAATGATCTCCCTGCCTCATTCTTTTTTTTTTTTTTCATCAAGGGAGAAAATAAGGAAGGAAGGAGGCATCGTAAGATGAGCTGGAGTACTTATTACGAGAAGATAATGCAATACGTGCCAGTTAGCCAATTTGCCTTTTCAATGAAGCAACTATCTGAATAGGCTGAGCTTAGCGTAAAGGGAGCTGATTACTGCAGCATGATATACTTTCCATCTGTAACTGGCACAGTTTTGCAAAATCTCCGCCCTTCCTCCTGCCAGTCAGCAATGTTTTAAAAAGTCTTCCAAGTGTTGGAAGAAATGTCCATCTGGGTTCAGTTCCAAGTGGGGAGAAAGACACTGGAAACACGGAGACTGCATGGAAGGATGGTTTAATGGTGAAGCAGAACCACCAAGCATGTGTGATTTTGGGTATCTGACAACATGGAGTAGAGAGCGAGAGTAATTTATACCTTCTCTTGGACCCTGCCCTTGAGCTTTCTGTTCCTGTGCAAGAAATGTCCGAGGGGGCTATGCAGGGGTAACTTTGTAGGATGTCTGAATCAAGTTTTGATTGAACCTTGGGCTGATGTAATATCCCCAGGTGCCATATGGTGATTTCTGTTGCTAGATGGTTAGAGGCAGAGGTGGGTTTCAGCAGGTTCTGACTAGTTCTGGAGAACCAATAGTGGAAATTTTGAGTAGTTCAGAGAACTGGTAGTAAAAATTCTGACTGGCCCCACCCCATCTATTCTCTTCCTCCTGAGTCCCAGCTGATCGGGAGGAAATGGGGATTTTGCAGTAACCTTCCCCTGGAGTGGAGTGGGAATGGAGATTTTACAGTATCCTTCCCCTGCCATGCACACCAAGCCACACCCACTACCCAAACCGGTAGTAAAAAAATTTGAGACCCACCACTGGTTAGAGGGCTAATCCTATTATGTCCTGAGGGTCATGTCTTAATCCCATCAGGCTGGAGCTGAAGGTCTAATTGTCTTGTAGATAGGCTGGCCCATTCTTTTGTCTTGTAGATAAGCTGGCAAAACATCTGCTGGGGGCAGGGAGCTGGGGCTGAGTTTATAACCACAGAATCAGGTAGTGCATTCCAGGCATTTACTACTTTGTTGCTGAAGTTGTATTTTCTGCAATCGAGTTTGGAATGGTTTACCTTAAGTTTGTATCTATTGTGTGATCATGTTTTTATTGAGGTTGAAGCTGAAGTAGTCATTGACAGGTAGGACATTGTAGCAGACAATTTTGTGTACTACGCTTAGGTCAGACCGAAGGCTGCTTAGTTCTAAGCTGTCTAAGCCCAAAATTTCAAGTCTGGTGGCATGAGGTATTCTATTGTGGGTAGAGGAATGGAGGACTCTTCTCATGAAATACTTCTGGACTTGCTCAATTGTATTAATGTTCGATATACAATGCGGGTTCCAGGCAAATGAGCTGTATTCAGGAATTGGTCTAGCAAAGGTTTTGTATGCCCTAGTTTGCAGTACAATATTAACAGAGAAGAAGCTTTGCCAGATTAGGTTAACAACTTTTAATGCCTTTTTGGCAATGTTGTTGCAGTGAGCTCTGGCTCTTTGATCATTTTAGATGAGTACTCCAAGGTCCTTGACAGAATGAGGGTCATCTATGAGGTTGTATCTGCCCAGCTTTTATTTGATGCTCTGATTTTTTTGCTAAGTAGGTAAGTAGATTTCACCCCTGCCTAAACAGGTAAATAGATTTCACCCCTGCCTTGGTTCAACTAGACCTCTTTTCTAAGTGTCTGTCCAATGAGGCAATAGTAGTTAACTGCCAGAAATGGTGATTTTAAGGTGATGTACCTGATGCTTTCGGCCTCTATTTTCCCCCATAATGAAAATGTTGATTGGCATCTACTTTGTGGTGGTTTGGTGATAGATGGAGAAATGGAGTTAGAGAGGAGGAGGAGGAAGAAGGAGGAGGAGAGGCGGAGGAGGAGGAGGAGAAAAAGAGGAGGAGGAGGAAGGAGAAGAAAGAGAGGAGGAGAAGGAGAAAGAAGAGGAGAAGGAGAAGGAGAAGGAGAAAGAGACGACTGTTTTGAATCGACACAAACTTCCAGAAATTTCCAGACATGATCCAGATTATAAATAATACTTTTCTAACAACGCAAAGGACATGGGGTCGGTTGGTTATTCTTTTAGGCAAGAAAGAATGAATCCATTTTAGAAGTGAATTCATAATCCCTAGGAAAGTTGACTCAGATCCTCCTTCGGTGTCAGTGAAACCCGTATTACCATCAAATGCATCCTAACCTTTGTCTCCATCCTGTATTTTCTTGCTCTACCTGCAGAAAGAAGAGATGGTTCCCACTTGAATTATCTGAGTGAGGAAATCACGGCAGGCTTTAGGAATGCCTCCCAAATGATGAAAAGATACCATACAGGCAGTAACACAATCTGAAGCAGCCGCGGTGCCCTTCATCCCCTCCAGCCCATAAAGTCAGCTCACAAACCGCCAAGAGGAGTTCAAAAGACATCCTCCTGATCCTTTAGTACAAGGCACAAAAAATTTTTTAAAAAAAAATGAAATGAAAACTTCTTTGCGCAAGAAGGTTTTGGTGCCGCTTTATTTAAAACACCACCTGCATCCAATTCAGGCGGCCTTTGAAATGAAACTAAACTGTGAACTCCGTTTTGTATCCGTTTTATGAAAGCCTGATGTGCATTCTTAAGCAGGCAAAGATTCCATCCATGGAGGTCAATAAAATACCAGTTTTGGGATCCTGCCATGTGGATGTTTGTCCCTTGATTCAAGAAACCTTTTTTTTTTTTTTTTAAGAACTCCTGCCTGCTTAGTTTACAGCTCCTTGGTTTTAGCCAAAGCACTTTTTTTTTTTTGCACATATTTCTCAGCATATGCATTGGCAGAATTCCTACAGCCCCATTATCAAATCCTCATCAGAACATAGGGGTATAATTATACCAAAAAAAATTGTAATACGCATCTTGATATTTTCCCTACATTTGGGAGATAATTATCCACAATTACCTTGTGCTTACCCGGTAGCATGTATAAACTTTATTTTCTTTGAATACAAGTTCTCGGTGTGAAGCGAGCTATCTCAGCAATTTCATTTTGCAGTTAGGCAGCAAAATGTTTTTTACATGTTCTTGGTCTGTTATCATATAAGGAGGCGTGGTGGCAGGGGTGGTATTCACGTACCTTCGCTACCGGTTTGCAAATGTAAGTGCACGTGTGTGCTCAGTTCACTTGCACGCACCACCTCCGTGCATGCACAGAGCCTTCTGTGCATGCGCAGAGCATCAAAAACTGGATGTGATGATGTCTGGGTGGATGGGCGGAGCCTCCAGTTCTCCCGAGGCACCATGGTTAGAATGCAGGGTTGCACCATGCAGAATGCCATGGGGTGGCACCATGGTTAGAATGCAGTATTGCAGACAAGCTCTGCCTGCAGCCAGGAGTTTGATCCTGACCGGCTCAAAATTGACTCAACCTTCCATCCTTCCGAGGTCGGTAAAATAAGGACCCAGTGTTGCAGGCAAGAGGCCGACTGCGTAAACTTCTTGGAGAGGGCTGTCAAGCTCTATGAAGTGGTACATAAGACTGGGTGCTATTGCTATCATGGAAGACTAGAAGCAGGAATTGACTATGAGTTGCCCAACTTCTTCTGCTTCCTACAATGTCCTTGATTAGTAGCAGCAATCCACAAAACATCCAAAGGCTACTAGGTAAAGTCTTGGTAAAGTTTCTCCTTTGACATGTTAAGGCTAGGCAGTTTCAAAGACTTTCCCAGGATGGTAGACCGGGTTGGTGAATGCATAGACAAGTCTTCTGCCAGGACTACCACCAAAATAATGCAGCTGTGAAGTCCCATGCAAGCAGAAACAAGCTGTTGAAGTTTTAAAGCCAGAAGAAAGGGTCGCCTTGAGGAAGGCAATTTGTATTTGCAACTACCAACCTCCTGATATGTTCCTTCTAATAGTTTGCAGAGCTGATTTAGCTAGCACCATTCTAGATGTTTCCAGCTATATGCCAAAAAGCATCTCAGATACTGGATGAGGTGTTGTATATTGGATGGGTGGGTGGGTGGAGAGAGAGAGAGAGAGTAAAAGAAAGACAGATGAGAGAGAGGGGGGGAGAGTGAGAGAGAGAGAGAGAGAAGATAGACAGAACTGCTCCTGTTGCTTGGTAACAAAGCAGTAACAATAACAATTGAAGAACAAAAACTGAAAACAATGCAGCAACAAACACAACAAACACATTAACACCGAATAACTCTCAAATCCATGAATCTATGGAGCACTATTCAAGCATAACATAACTCATATTATCATACTCTGCAGCAAAGGTGCTTTTTTTCAAGAGGCAACGGGACTTTCTTCTTCAGCTCTGACTGGATGGTGGGGAATGGAAGGATTTGCCCACCATCCAGTCAGAGCTGAAGAAGCTTCTTGGATGAGAAGTGAAACGTCTTCAAAGACAAACCAGAAAGCCCAGTTGCCTCTTGAAAAAACACCTTTGGGACAACCATGACCTGGATGACTGAGAAGCTCCATAGACAAAACTCTGCATGTCTTTCTTTCTTTTTCCTCCTCCCTCCCTTCCCACCTCCTCCCAAGGCAAGTCAGCAAAGAAATTGACTTACTAGTTCTTCAAATACAGACGAATACTAGTGGGAAAGAGAGGAAGGAATGTACAAATATGATGGCTTCTATATCCAGCTTATAGCACATCCTTTCCTCTTCCTCCTCTGATGGTACAGTAGTTTAAAAATTGACTTACAAATCTGTTTATATATCTTTTCAGTGCACTGGATTTTGATTTTTTCCCTCCCCTTAGCAATTAATGTTGTTTACATTCTCCAGACCTAGGAATTATGATTATGCAAATTGCCGCAAGGAAAGAGGATGAAAACTTTGAGAGCAAAAGGAAGAATAAGCAATGTAAATGCTCAATTAGAAATATCTCCCCTTTCATCTCTGCAGAATCAAGTATTTACTTCTTCCACCTCTCATTCATCACTCTGATGCTGACAGTGAATACTTATGGAGGATGAAGTGTGTAAACTCTTGGCAACAAATCCTATCTCAATCTATGTATATTCAAATTTTGATGGTGTATGGGCAGAGGTGAAATTCACTTAACTTCCCTACCGGTTTGGAAATATGAGCATGCGCACCTCCACCTTCCATGCATGCTCAGCCTTCCGTGCATGCTCTTTGCTTGCGCATCTTCTGCGCATGTGCACAGCCTCCAAAACATGGCAAAATAGGATGGCATTACATCCGGGTGGGTGGGCAGAGCCTACCGCATTTGCCGCTACCAGTTCACCAGAACCGGACAGAACCGGCTGAATCCCACTGTGTACGGATCTTTCACACACATTCTCTCCACCAAAGACGGATGTGGCCTTCCAGGTGTTATTACCCCCTTAATTCCTATCAGCCTAAAATAAAGATGGAAAAAATATATTACTAAGATTGTTGGCTGAGCAAGTACAAAGATATCCAGGGAAATGATTGAAGCGAGCCCCTTGTCAGTCACAGAATTGTTGATTTACCACCAGCTTATCAGGTACTTAGGAACCGAGGGCTTGGCAGCACAAGGAAACATCACCCAATCACCGGCCATCAATATATCAATCAACCAATGGGAAGGCACCACACAGAATAGAATAGAATAGAATAGAATAGAATAGAATAGAATAGAATAGAATAGAATAGAATAGAATAGAATAGAATAGAATTTTTTATTGGCCAAATGTGATTGGACACACAAGGAATTTGTCCTTGGTACATATGCTTTCAGTGTACATAAAAGAAAAGATATGTTCATCAAGAATCATAAGGTGCAACAATGATAGTCACAAATAAGCAATCAGGAAACAATATCAATATAAATTGTAAGGATACAAGCAACAAAGTTACAGTCATAAGTGGAAGGAGATGGATGGTGGGAACGATGAGAAGATGAGAAGATTAATAGTAATGCAGATTTAGTAAATAGTTTGACAGTGTTGAGGGAATTATTTGTTTAGCAGAGTGATGGCATTCGGGGAAAAACTGTCCTTGTGTCTAGTTGTTCTGGTGTGCAGTGCTCTATAGCGTCGTTTTGAGGAGTTGAAACAGTTTATGTCCAGGATGCAAGGGGTCTGTAAATATTTTTACAGCCCACTTTTTGACTCGTGCAGTATACAAGTCCTCAATGAAAGGCAGGTTGGTAGCCATTGTTTTTTCTGCAGTTAAAATACAACTCATAAAATAACTCAAAACACATATTCCAATACAAAGTACTTCTCTGACAATGGGCTCCAGCACAAGTCCAAAAATTCAGAAAACTGATCCTCTGATACTGGTGACCGATCCAGATTGGATCTTGCAAACTTGTTCTGCCTAGCATTGCATAGAAATCTGGTTTTATACAAGCAGAATCATAACACTGGGCACTAGATTGCGTAATCTATTACAGGAAAGTCAACAAGTGGAATATACCAGATCACAATAATTCACGGGGTTGATTTCTTCAGGCATAATATGTTATGTCAGTACCGCAATTGAGTTTTGTTTTGTTTCAACTCAGTCCTGAAGCAAGCAAGGGGGGGAAAAAAGCTGGTTTGATTTGACAGGATTGAAGGGAATTTGACAGCCTTCATTCTGCTGACAGATACGATCAAATTATTGGGCAATTTTTTTTTCTTTTTGCCAGGAGAGTGTTATGCATTTTTTTTTTTAAAAAGATGCATTTTATTTCTCTCGTATACTCTGTACAAGTGGAATTGATTTACTGCCCACTCTTATTGTTTTGATTTGCTCTGCTCTTCAACCCAAAATAGACATTCCTTCTAAGCGATTCAAAGGAGGAAAAGTACAGGTATCTGTCTATGGAGATTCTCTTTTTTTAAAAAACACACAGCTTTTATTAGTTTATAATATAACATACAAAGAAAATACAAAAGTAAATAGTAGGGAAAATAGGAAAGGGGAAAGGGAAGGAAAGAAAAGTGGAAAAATTTTAAATAAATGTTGACTTTTGACTCTCTTTGGTACAGTAGAATAAGGGATTAACATCAGACCTCAACTTTTTACTGTATTTTTACATAATAGAGAGCGTACATATGGAGAGCGTCAATCATCCATTTCCATTTCTGTGCCTGGATTCTGCTTCTGCAGAAAAAGGCTCCGATGTTCGCTTGGGTGGCGGAGGGAAACTCAAAGCCGGGATAGCTTTGGGCTGGGATAGCTCAGGCAGTAGAGAAGCCTGTTATTAGAACACAGAGCCTGCAATTACTGCAGGTTCGAGCCCGGCCCAAGGTTGACTCAGCCTTCCACCCTTTATAAGGTAGGTAAAATGAGGACCCAGATTGTTGGGGGGGCAATAAGTTGACTTTGTAAAAAAATATACAAATAGAATGAGACTATTGCCTTATACATTGTAAGCCGCCCTGAGTCTTCGGAGAAGGGCGGGGTATAAATGTAAAAAAAAAAAAAAGCATTGGGGGCTTCAGAAGGGCAGAATGTGTTTCAAAATGTGCAGCTCCTGGCTCTAACAGTGAGTGACGTCAAGTTGGCCATGCCCATCCGGTCACATGACCACCAAGCCACGCCCACAGAACCGGTAGCAAACATTTTTACATTTCAGGCCAGATCCAGGTCATGGTTGTCCCAAAGGGGCTCATTTCCAAAAGGCAACTTGCACTTTCTTGTTTTCTTTGAAAATATTTTGCTTCTCAACCAAAAAGAACTGAAAAAGCTTCTTGCATGAGAAGCAAAACATTTTCAAAGGAAAAAAAAGCAAGAAAGCAATAGCAATAACACTTAGACTTATATACCGCTTCACGGTACTTTTACAGCCCTCTCTAAGCAGTTTACAAAGTCACCATATTACACACACACACACACACACACACATACACACCATCTGTGTACTCATTTTACTGGCTTCAGAAGGATGGAAGGTTGAGTCGACCTTGAGCCCCATCAAAATCGAACTCTTGGCTGCGGGTAGAGTTTGCCTGCAGTTCTGCATTCCAGTTGGCTTTTTTTTGGGGGGGGGGAAACACCTTTGGGAGAAGAGTACAGGTAGGTGAGCTACCTCCATACCTTCTTTCATTGCTTTTCATATCACTCTCCAAAAGTTGAACATAAAAAAATCACCTTTCAAAAGAAATTCTCATTCACCTTGATTTTTTTAAAGTTTTATTATTCCTAAAACAAAAGAACACCATTATTTTAAAGATTACATGGAAGCAAGGAATGAAAATAAGTTGAACTGAATGTCCCTTTGAAGGCACAATCTTCCGTTTATTTGTTTGTTTATTTATTTATTTATTTATTTATTTATTTATTTATTTATTTATTTATTTTATTTTTTCACAACAATATATGTAGGTATCATACAAAAGATTATATAGTATATGAACACATATATGAGTAAATATAAGGAGGTATAAGCATATATATAGGAAGAAGAAAAACAACAACAATAGGACAGGAACGGTAGGCACGTTTGTGCGCTTATGAACGCCCCTTATGGTCCTCTTAGGAATGGGGTGAGGTCAATAGTAGAAAGTTTTTGGATAAAACTTTTAGGATTATGGGAAGAGACCACAGAGTCAGGTAAAGTATTCCAAGCACTGATGATTCTGTTACAGAAGTCATATTTTCTGCAATCTAGGTTAAAGCGGTTGACATTAAGTTTAAATCTATTAGTTGCTCTAGTATTATTGCAATTAAAGCTGAAGTAGTCTTTAACAGCAAGGACATTACAATAGATGATTCTGTGAGTTAAGCTTAGTCAGTTGGACTACTCTTTCAGTCAATTATTGCTTTAGAATAGAATAGAATAGAATAGAATAGAATAGAATAGAATAGAATAGAATAGAATAGAATAGAATAGAATAGAATAACAGAATTGGAAGGGACCTTGGAGGTCTTCTAGTCCAACTCCCTGCTTAGGCAGGAAACCCTACACTATTTCAGACAAATGGTTATCCAACATCTTCTTAAAAACTTCCAGTGTTGGAGCATTCACAACTTCTGGAGGCAAGTTGTTCCACTGATTAATTGCTCTCACTATCAGGAAATTTCTCCTTAATTCTAGGTTGTTTCTCTTCTTGATTAATTTCCATCCATTGCTTCTTATCCTACCTTCAAATACTTTGGAGAATAGGTTGACCCCATCTTCTTTGTGCCAGTCCCTGAGATATTGGAAGACTGCTATCATGTCTCCCCTAGATCTTCTTTTCATTAAACTAGACATCCCAAGTTCCTGCAACCGTTCTTCATATGTTTTAGCCTCCAGTCCCCTAATCATCTTTGTTGCTCTTCTCTGCACTCTTTCAAGAGTCTCCACATCTTTTTTACATCGGGGAGACCAAAACTGGATGCAGGACTCCAAGTTTGGCCTCACCAAGGCATTATAAAGTGGCATTAACAGTTCACATGATCTTGATTCTATCCCTCTGTTTATGCAGCCCAGAACGGTGTTGGATTTTTTGGCAGCTGCTGCATACTGCTGGCTCCTATTTAAGTGATTGTCCACTAGGACTCCAAGATCCCTCTCACAGTTTATTTTTTTTTATTTTATTTATTTATTTATTTATTTATTTATTTATTTTTTTATTTTTTTATTTATTTTGTCACAACAATATATGTAAGTATCATACAAAAAGATTATATAGTATATAAACATATATATGAGTAAATATTAGGAGGTATAAGCATATATATATATATATATAGGAAGAAGAAAAGAAAAACAATAGGACAGGAACGGTAGGCACGTTTGTGCGCTTATGCACGCCCCTTATAGTCCTCTTAGGAATGGGGTGAGGTCAATAGTAGAAAGTTTTTGGTTAAAGCTTTTAGGATTATGGGAAGAGACCACAGAGTCAGGTAAAGTATTCCAAGCACTGATGATTCTGTTACAGAAGTCATATTTTCTGCAATCTAGATTAAAGCGGTTGACATTAAATTTAAATCTATTGGTTGCTCTTGTATTATTGCAATTAAAGCTGAAGTAGTCTTTAACAGGAAGGACATTACAATAGATGATTCTATGAGTTAAACTTAGGTCTTGTTGAAGGCGACGGAGTTTCAAGTTTTCTAAGCCTAGGATTTCAAGTCTGGTGGGATAAGGTATTTTGTTGTTTTCAGAGGAATGGAGAACTCTTCTTGTAAAATATTTCTGGACACGTTCAATTGTATTGATGTCAGAGGTGTGGTGAGGGTTCCAAACAGGCGAGCTGTATTCTAGAATTGGTCTAGCAAATGTTTTATATGCTCTGGTTAGTAGTGTAGTGTTTTTGGAAAAGAATCTACTCAAGATTAGGTTTACAACTCTTAGAGCCTTTTTTGCTATGTAGTTGCAGTGGGCTTTGGCACTTAGATCATTTGACATGAAAACTCCAAGGTCTTTAACGGGATGGGGGTCATCTGTAATGTAATGTCCATCAAGTATGTACTTAATGTTTGGGTTCTTTTTTCCTATATGTAAGACTGAGCATTTGCTGGTTGAGATTTGGAGTTGCCAAGTTTTAGACCAAGCGGTTAGATGATTTTTATTTATTTATTTTTTTATTTATTTGAATTTATATCCCGCCCTTCTCCGAAGACACAGGGCGGCTTACACTGTGTTAAGCAATAGTCTTCATCCATTTGTATATTATATTATATATTATATTATGATCAAGGTCTTTTTGAATAATAGATGTATTGTCTGTGGTGTTAAATAGTTTGACATCATCAGCAAAGAGAACACAATTACTTGAGATATGGTCACAAAGATCATTAATGTATAGTATGAAGAGTGTTGGTCCAAGGACGCTGCCTTGAGGTTACTACTATTGAGCAAGGTACCACATATACTGTACCTGTGCATTTTGTTTTTCTTGCCTAAATGTAGAACCTGACTTTACTTTTACTTTACTAGAAGATTCGCTAATTCTCTCAGTGTTCTTACAGATTGCCTGGTCTCCTCCTATCTTCCCTTGGCTTGCTAAACCACAGTTTGCCATAAGCCAGAGATATACTTAACCTGGCAGACTAATTTCTGTTAAGTTAGGATTCCCTCAAGTAAAATTCTTGTGTCAATCCTTGTTTTATGTCAGGCTGGGAGTTTTGTGACCCTCCAAATTACCTTTCCCCCATCCCCCAAAGCAGAGGTGGGTTTCAGCAGGTTCTGACCAGTTCTGGAGAGCCGGTAGCGGAAATTTTGCCCCAAAGTTAGCATTCTGTAGATGTATGGAGGTCAGCTCCTAGAATTTCCTAACCAGAGTGGCCAATTTGTGAATGTTGTGAGCTGCGAGCGGATGCTCATATTGAAAGAGAATTAAGGTCAGGTAGCATATGTAGCCAACGTAGCTAATGGACAGAAACTCTGCAAACTGAAGTCCCGGGTATATTTGAAGGATCACAGCTTTGACACTTCTATGATAATTTTTATGTGACTGGAGAAACTAAATGCTTAGGGTGGTGAGAATTCTGTTGTAAATGAAATCCCATAGCAACCCCTTCTGTCTCAAGGCTTTTATCATTAGGGTAGTGATTTCCACTGCAGTAGCTGGTGTTTAACATACAAAACAAGGTCTCCGAATGTATGTTGAGCAATAATTAGCTAACTAACCTTTTTTTTTTTTTTTGCTTAGTTTCAGCAGACTTAGTAATCAATGTAATAGGGAAGATAGTGTAATGAAAACATAATTGGATTCTGTACCACTTGTTATGCGCAGCTGAATGCTTTCATGGCTAGGCACATGTACTCTAAACATTTTGGGGAATATCATTTGCCAAGTATGCTCAGTCTCGGCAGAGGAGGAACACAAGCATAATTTACACGTGGAAAAAAAGGAAGAATTTATAACACAAGATTTTTCAGATGGAAATTTAAAAAAAAAAACTCCCTTCACCTCAAACGGTGAGAATGACCAGAAATAGAGGCAGGCTTCAGCTTATGACGACAACTGAGGCCACAATTTCTGTTGCTAAGCAAGATGTTGGTTAAGTGAATTTTGCCCCATTTTACCACCTTTTCTTGCCATGGTTGTTAATAATAATAATAATGTTTTAATTTGTATACCGCCCTTCTCCCGAAGGACTCAGGGTGGTGAACAGGCAAATAAAATACAAACAGAAACATACACCATAATTAAAACAACCCTTAAAAAACTGATTCAAATTTGCCAAAAAATTTAAAATAACATTACTCCCCATAAAAATTACAAAATTTAAAACCCACAATTAAAATTTAAAATTTAGAATTTAAAATCAGGCCAGTCCAGCCAAACGGAATAAATAGGTTTTAAGTTCGCGGCGAAAGGTCCCAAGGTCAGGTAGTTGTCGAAGCCCGGGGGAAAGCTCGTTCCACAGGGTAGGAGCCCCCACAGAGAAGGCCCTCCCCCTGGGGGCCGCCAGTCGACATTGTTTGGCTGACGGCACCCTGAGGAGTCCCTCTCTGTGGGAACGTACCGGACGCTGGGAGATGTTAAGTGAACTACTGCCGTTATTAGGCTAGTAACACGGTTGTTGGGCGAATCTGGCTTCCCCATTGATTTTGCTTGTCAGAAGATTGCGAAGGGAAATTACAGGACCTTGGGATACTGCAACCGTCATAATTGTGAGTCGGTTGCCAAGCGTCTGAACTGGGTTCACGAGACCGTGGGGATGCTTCAACGGTCGTAAGTGTGAAAAATGGTCATAAATCACTTTTTCCAGCGCCATTGTAACTTTGAACGGTCCCTAAATGAACAGTTGTAAGTCGAGGACAACCTGCATTTTTAGAAATTTTGTAGGACTTTAGCAACTGTTTATCAAAGAACGCAGCTGTTGTAGATCTCAATTTAGCATCTGAAGCGGTTTTGTTAGTATACTAGAGTCTTCGTTGGTTGTATTAGTTTCTCCTCTTACTCTCTCTGCACTGTGTTTAGGGACACAATTAATCCATTTACTATTACTTCTATGTACTAGAAGGAGTAGTCAAGGCTTTGAAAGTTTAGCTAGCACTTTATCTATCTGAAACTTTTCCTTTCATTTTGTTGGATAAACAGAGCTATTATTACCTGTCATATCCATAGAATCAATCAAGAGAAGAACATTTATATGTGTGTCAGACTTCATGGCATCATTGTATAATCATACTATTTGTGCAATATACATACACACACACACACACACACACACACACACACACACACACACATATATATATCAAATCCCCCTGCAGCACAGACTAGACTGAGCACAACCAAGCCCCCACCAACACAGGACACACCCCCAGCCAATCAGAGCACAGAAAAACCCCCAGCCAATCAGAGCACAGCCAAGCTCCCACCCAATCAGTTCAAACCCCCACTAGCAGTTAAAAGGAAGAAACAGCTGCGATCACACATTGCTCCCAGAAGCACGAAGCTGAAGCCTGAAGATGACGAATGAGACTTCGTCGAAACGTCGCCAAGACACTTCCAATTTTACACGGGAGAAAACCCGAACAACCAAAGACCTACATACAAACACCCGTGAAAACCTCAGAAAACAAATATATATATATATATATATATATATAACTTTTGTGCTATTTGTGCTATATATAACTACTAGCTGGACCCCCATGCTTCGCTATGAAACTATATGATTGGGCATGATAAACTGACACTTAAAGCCTGAAACTTAATGTAGAATGTGTAACTCGTAGCATCAGAGCGTGTTAATATAAGGCAACTGGCAGTTGGAACAGAGTGGGTGTGGGAGTATATGTCCCAGCCTGCAGGCCAGATGAGTCACTCACTGGCCATGCCCAAGCCCAGTTTAGCAAAGAGGCAGCATCAGAGGGTGTTAATATAAGGCAACTGGCAGTTGGGACAGAGTTCCTTTCAGGTGGGGAGGGGGAGTAGAACATCTAACTCCTTAGCATCAGAGTGTTTTAATATAAGGCAACTGGCAGTTGGAACAGAGGGGGGGTGAGAGTATATGTCCCAGCCCGCAGGCCAGATGAGTCACTCACTGGCCATGCCCAAGCCCGGTTTAGCAAAGGGGCAGCATCAGAGCGTGTTAATATAAGGCAACTGGCAGTTGGGACAGAGTTCCTTTCAGGTGGGGAGGGGGAGTAAAACTCCTTAGCATCATAGCATGTGAATATAATACTGTATATGAAATACTAATGATCTGATGGTCATTTTGAAAAATCCTTTCTTAGCGAACACCTAGAAGCCAAGAGGAACATACGTGTCAAATTTCAAGTTTGTAGACTTTACCATTCTGGATGATGCATGAGTGGTATTTGGCTTTTATATATATAGAAGAAGATAGATGAACTGCAAGGGAGGGGCCATCTTTGCTTTCTTCCTGCCTACCAGACATTCCAAGCTCCACTATCTCTATGCCCATGAAAAACAGACACCCACCCACCCCTTTCTGTGACCCCAGACTTCATTCCATCACAACATTGACCTTTATGCTTTAGGATGAGGGTCCCAATCCCACTACAACGGATTTTCCCAGCTCAGATTGTACAGAATAATAATAATAATAATAATAATATTTTAATTCGTATACCGCCCTTCTCCCGAAGGACTCAGGGCGGTGCACAGCCAGAATAAAAATACAAAGAGAAACAATACATATAATATTAAGAACACCCCTTAAAAAACTTATTCAATTGGCCAAAAATTTAAAATACAATAACACCCTATAAAAATTTACAAAAATTTAAAACCCATAAAAATAAATTAAAAATTTTAAAATCAAGCCAGTCCAGCTAGACGGAATAAAAAGGTTTTAAGTTCGCGGAGAAAGGTCCGAAGGTCGGATAGTTGATGAAGTCCAGGGGGAAGTTCGTTCCACAGGGTAGGAGCCCCCACAGAGAAGGCCCTCCCCCTGGGGGCCGCCAGTCGACATTGTTTGGCTGACGGCACCCCAAGGAGTCCCTCTCTGTGAGAACGCACCGGTCGCTGGGAGATAGAAGATGGCAGTAGACGGTCCCGTAAATATCCTGGTCCTAAGCCATTTGTATCCCCTGTTTTCATTCTACTTAAGCCCCATAGAGTGTATTCCTGAAAAGTTCAGCCACACGGTCAAAAAATTTTTGACATCACATTCATTACTGCTTCAATGGGGAGGGAGGGAGGGTTCATTGATTTGTGTTCCCTCTGCAGCAACCCCTCCATTCTCTCTTAATAAAACAGGTTAACTGTGCCAGGCAGGGACGCCACTGGGACTGACATAATTAATGTCTCTAATGTGAAAGTTTAGGGGTTCATTAGATTTAGAACTCAGGCAGGTTTTTAATCAAGCATGTTATGGAGAATCATTAACAGCTAAACACAATTTGTAATAGAATATTTTACACCATTTAGTCATTTGTTGGCTCAGAGCAATCTGCCCATATATAGGATTTCAACTTGCAAATGATGGTCTTTAGTCACTGTGACTTGAGGACCACCTCCAGATGCTCTCTAGTACTTAAAGATCTACTCAGTTTGAAACGTATCATTGGGAAGACTAACTTTTGGATCTTGTTGGATGGAGAGAAAAAGTCCTTTTTTTTTATTATTGCATTATTTAAGATCCATTTCTCCAGATTTTTTAGTTTCTCTAGATCCTTTCTGAACGGTATTCCTGAAATTGCTTTTCTTTTCTTTTGGGGGCTACTCTATACATACAAAAATATATATGAAACTATTGTATATTCAATACAATAGCAATAGTCAATGCTTTCTTAAATTAACCATTTCCTAATAGAAGCATATTTTCTCATCAGTCAATAAAATTAATGTACCGCTTGCTATGGACTCATTATCCTCTCCGTCTCTTGAAATGTTATAATTCCAATGTTTATACATGATTTCTTTGTTCTTCCAAAATTGCAAAATTCCCCACTAAGGTTAAGTCATCCGCTAGATCTCTCTTGCTCATATGTTCTTATTTTAATATCTTTTTTTTAAAAAAAAGATATTAATCCAGGAATCAGTACAGTTTCAATGTTATTCCAAGAAGCCCAAATGGTTTATGAAGGCTTTATAAATTGTTCCTGCCTTCTTGGTATTATACCAAAGAATATGTCTTGATGAGGGTCAGCAAAGTTTCCAGGTAAATCTCACTCAATTGTTCATGCTGTAGTTGTATTGTAACCAGCCTATGAACCTGACAATTTGCCAAACATTTTGTACATTCACCTTTTGTTTTAATTTATGGTATATTGTCATGTTCTAAGTAAAGTATGTGGGAAGACTTACAAAAGCAGAGCAATAAATGTGCAGGCAGGTGGGGGTGGGGAGACCATGGACAGTTCTAGGTTGAGGCCATTGAGACTAGTAGATACACCCAAGAGTAGCAAACTGTTGTTCTTCAGCAGAAGGTTTAAATTAAAGCTGGACCACTCAAGGCTTCTAGCTGTGCTACCCCCTAAGAAAATTAATGATGCTTTAAATGACAAAGATTGCTATTTCAGGTATTAGAATATCAGGGGTTGAATTCTTCTAGGTTGAAAATCAAGAAGGCAAGGAACAGTGATGAAGATGGATGTGATAATGGACCCAGTTGTCAGTTTGCAGATGTCTTGAGCAATGCAACAATTATTTTCTGGAAGCAAATTTCCACATTTATCTTATGTCCTAATTTTCCTCACCTAAGGGGTACAAATGTGGCTTATCAGCACAAAATGGGGGGGGGGATATCCAAAAATTCCCCTATTTTTTGTTTGTTTGTTTGTTTAGGGGTTGCTTCTGAATTGAAATCATGGGCACATCTATCGGAGACTTAATCCCATTATATTGAGCTAGGTTTATGGATTAATTAGCATATAGAGTGACATTGTGTTTTTTTTCCTACACACAAAATAACACACAGTGACAAGAAAGGCTATCATCTCAAAAGAAGCGGGGGAATATAGATTATGCACAACACTCCATGCGCGTAATTTGAATGTTTTTTTTCTAATATGCAGTATGTAACTATCCTTTTTCAAAATATAATTAATAGAGGCCAAATGTATTTCTAATTTTTGCAATTCATCCACCCCCCTCACCCCACCAGTACTTAATTTGTTCATAAACATGGTTTTCCACGGTTTATCAGCCGGTCAATCCTTGCACCATTTAATCTTGCAATTCAAATTAGGTTTCTATCAGCTTTGTGTGTGAATCACTCACAAAATGTCTGTGGAGATTCTCAGTCATCCAGGTCATGGTGCTTTTTTTTCAAGAGGCAACTGGACTTCCTTGTTATTCTTTGAAGATGTTTCACTTCTCATCCAAGAAGCTTCTTCAGCTCTGACTGGATGGTGGAAGATGGAAGGATTTATACTCCTTGCAACCAGCTGATCATTTGCATTCTTTTATCAGGTGGTTAAGGCCCCTGATGGCACAGATAAATCTCCAGGTGACCTTAACAACCTGCTAAAAATGCAAATGACCAGCTGTCTGTATAAACCCTTCCATTCTCCACCATCCAGTCAGAGCTCAAGAAGCTTCTTGGCTGAGAAGCAAAACATCTTTAAAGAAAAACAAAGAAGTCCAGTTGCCTCTTGAAAAAGCATTTTTGGAATAACATCACATATCTTTTTTTGTTCATGCAACATACCAAATCCATTTAGGGTTAGGGTTAGGCCCCCCATGAATTTAGTTAGTAAAATGGGACATCACTATGTGAGATTTAAAACCCAAATTTGATATTCACAACTCCAAGACAAGTCTGATTATCAAAATCAAAGATTTATTGTAAAAAATATGAAAATAAAATAAAATAAAAAAAGCGGTTGCAAGCGCGGCCTCTTAGACTCTTCCCAATTGGATTGAGTTCAAAGAGCGCAAGAAGCAGTTTTCAAGCTACACATTTTATACTCCTACACAATGCACGCCACGCCTAAGAAATTCCCCCCTTACCCCCTTTGTCCTTTTAGTTGTTTTACACCTTTAAGGGTCATCTTGGCAATTTCCGTCCATTCTCTGATATCTTTTCTTATTTACTTATAATTTTCACCTTGGGCCGATGTTCCTGTCTCCTGATAGGATTTTTGGCTCAGGTGTAAGTTTCTGTCTCTGGGGAACTCTTATCAAGTCATAATACATTGTCTCCACAATTGACTACATTACCAATTGTAGTCACTTTGCATAGTCAGAAAACAGCAAACAGATGGTCTCATACTTTGGTATTACATTTGTTACAATTTATAAAAGAATAACCTTTATTTATTTCCTTTAATTCCATTCTTTTTCTCTTCTACCTTAATTATTCTTTTATACTTTTAATAATTCATAACTCCCTATGTTTTCTTTAGGTTCCTGTGGAAGCAAGTTTTTATTCTGAATCTTCTTTCCCAACCCCTGTTTTCTTACCTTCATTATTAACATTGTTTCTTTCCTTCCACTTTCTATTGGTTATTAAAGTCATGCTTTTCATTATTAGTTTTATCATCATTTGTATGAGAGGAATCAAACATGGTAAAAACATAATAGCCAAGAATCCTAATATTGCAAATTTTGCTAATTCTTTCCAATTTGCAAACCATCCTCGGAACCAGTTATTTACCCCATCTAAGGTCAATCCTCTCCAGGTTTGGACTGGGACATGAGCTAATCTTATCTGTAATTTCCTTTACTACCTTTCCACTCTCATCTATTTCAATGCAGCAATTACTCAAATTAATTACTTGAGCACTGCTTGCAGCCAAATTACCCTGTTTAAATGGGCTCTCTGGTACCTAAGGTGCCATCTTCCACCCATCTAGCAGGTCCATAATAGTGAATGATCCTCTCTGGAGTCCAATCATCACCCTTCCAACTTCCGATTTTTATATCGCTTGGTTGTATGGCTCTTTTTGCTCGGACTTTATCTGATAAATCATCATACACAGTTAGTCCCAGCAATTGTTTCTGTTCAATGGGGAGGAGAAAAAACTTGGCTTTATTATTCCTAGGATGCAAGATTCGTACTACCCCTTGGGTAGATACCCATAGGCATATTTTCCACATATCCAATACATACCTTCCGGGGCTACCCAGTCCAGGGTGTCGTTTTCAGGATCCTTTAAATAAGCCATCTCAGTTATTTCACTTAATATCTCCTCCTTTGATATTCCACTTTCCCCCCACCAACTGTTATTGCTCCATACAGTCAAGCAAATCATGTCCCCTACTGCTATTCTCCTATTTTTCCTTTTTCTTTCATAACATACTTTCCCCACTAAATTGTAGTTAATGCCCAGGTCCCCTCTTTTCCTTTTGTGAAATTGAGAGTTTTATTTTTCCACATATTTATCACAATATCATGTTTCAATTCTTGAGCTTCCCATGGCCATTGTTCTCCCATATTTGTTCCTCCACACACAAAACAATTACTTACGATTAAAGTTTTAGCAATTTCTTCAGCCAGTTGCACAAACATATTCACTGCTTTCTTAGGAAATTCAGGTAATTCTAATTTCTCAAATTCCTGGTAATATGACCAAAAGATACTTTTATGTATTGATTTTACCTTGGTTGTTTCTATTTTTAATACTATCCACCCCCATGGATCCTTTCCGGTTCCGCCTATTCCTATTGCAAATTCTTTATATTGGATTCCTTGTTCTGTATTAAATTTCATTTTGTATGCAATCTGTTAAGTCAGTTTGCAAACAATCAGGAATCATAGTGTGGTATATCATTGTGTTCTCAATCTTCCCCTCTCTTTGTCATTTTACGCATGGCTCTAATGGTTGGGCAGGTTTTAAGAGTATAATAAGAAGGCTTCCCACATACCACCTTGTAATGTGCCAATACATCTACTATGATCTTAATATCACACTCTATTTTACACCCTGTACACAGAACACAATCAATACAGTGAGAACAACAACAACACCCACAAAGGCACCTGCAAAACCAGCACATCCAGGAGATAGTGGATTTTCTCACTCTTTGTTTCTTTTGGTTGAGGCAGAAATATAAACAACAATACAGTTCTTGATAGAAAAATTTGCAAAGTTTTGATCCTTATGCCTCTATTACCCCTCCTTCTTTCAAGAAGATTGACTATTGGTACATTAAGTCCTTTGAACTTTGTCTTGAGTGGGTCTCCTTGGTGAGACTCCACCTCCCACCTCTCTGGGGCTGGCACGGGTCCTTTCACTGAGTGTAGTGAGTCCAACCCTTCTCGGCTGTCTGGACTGCAGTTTCGGAAGTGAGTAGTACTTGGAATGGTCCTCCCACTTCAGGGTTAACTTTTCCTCCTTCCAGCTCCAGATCAGCACCCAATCACTGTGGTGGAATTTGTGGACTGGAAACTCCAAAGGTGGTGTTCGAGCCAATAGTCCTTTTTCCTAAGAAAATCAAAATATCTGGACAGTTTATGCACATGTTGTTTCAACACTTTGTCTCTGGTTTTCAGGGAATCCATGCATATGCTTCCTGGATTGAAAGCTACTCAAACAACAATTCATATGGTGATAATCCAATATTCTTTCTAGGTTGAGTGTAACAAAACTCTTGACACCACTGCTGCTGTAGCATTACTGCAGGGAAAATCTTCAACCCATCCTGTGAGGTGGTCCACTATGACCAATAAATATTTTACTCTCCCCACTTTTGGTAATTCTGTAAAATCTACTTGAATACATTAAATATTTGTCTATAATTGACTTTGCTACAGGATAAATTCCAATACAACCATAGCATTTTAAAAGTTCATCAACAATAGCTTGAATTCCCAATGAGTCCCTTCATGAAGTTTTTCTATTTATTCTGGTGCTATTGGTTTACTTATTACTTGCCTCCCATCTGGGAGGAACCACTTTCCCTTATTGTTATTATTATTATATTTGGCCAAAGGCATATACTATCTCAAATGCACATCTGGAATCTGTGTATATTGTCCCAATTTTCCCCTCCAAAATACATAAGAGTTTGATTTAGTGCATACAATTCACAAGTTTAAGCAGACCAATTTTGAGGCAAACCCCCTGCTTCCAGGATCTCTTTAGTATGCCAGTTTATCTCCTTTCTCCAGGGGTTTTTCCTCCAATTCAGGCCTTATTTTAGTTTGTAAGTTCATTACTTCAGAACAATAATTTTCTAACCCATACTGATCCATTGATCTGGTGTTGGCTAAGAACTATGCTGGATTCAAATTGTGATCTGTAATTAAAACCCAATCTGTCTGCTGCATCATATTTTAGATGGGGTGCTCACAATGAGGGCTCTCCCAAAGGTCAATTTCCTACTTTCTTAGACCAATATTGCGGTAGCAGCAATTGCTTGAATACATATTGGCCATCCCCTTATTATTGGACCCATTATTTTTGACAAGAATGCCACAGGCTTCTTTTGTCCTGCCCAGTCCTGAGCCAACACCTCTTGTGCAATTCCATTCTCTGTGTTTACAAACAGATGAAATGGTTTTTCCAAATTTGGTAAACTTAATACAGGAGCCTTGGTTAAAGCTTGCTTCAAATTTTCAAAGCTTTCTTTTTCGTATCCCTCCCATTTCAAATTCCAAGGTTCAGATTGCATTAACTTTGCATACCGGGATTTGGTGAGATCAGCATACTCCTCAATCAATCCAGAGTCTGCAGTATCCAACCAAACCTAAGAATTTCCTTAGTGCTTGCTTGTTTTAAATAGAGGCTGAGATGCCACCTCTTCTATTCTATCAGGAGTGATTTTCCTACTCCCTTCACTAATTGTGTATTCTAATGCTTTGTCCACTTAATCTCATCTCTGCAGTTAATACTGATATCAAAGCACACTGCCCCGGTGTCAATTAAAAACACCACTTCCTCTTCCTTAGGTCCCACTACTAAATTTATCTTTATCATGGGATCTCCGTGGAATCCAAAAAGGAATCGCCCCTGACACCACTACTATTGACTTTCATCTTCTACCATCATATTGTACACTTATGCCTCCCTTCTTCTGATCAGGCAGTCTTAAACTCTGTTCTCCCTGCCCCACCATGTCTTCTTCCCATTATCCACTTGATTCTACCCTTGCATTCCTTTATTCCTTCCCTGTCTGAAGGTTCCCTGTGATAGCTAGCTGGGGTTTCAGATTTCCCTCTACCACTTCCTTACCGTTGCTACCATGTACCACCCACAACATCCATAAGTTTCCAAAAACAAATCACATTGACTTATTCAACATCTGCCTTCCATCCAGTCCTACTTTCTCTAACTCCTTCTTCTCATAACATTCCTCCTACCACTGCCATCCTGGCTTCCAAGTCATCTATGTCTATGCAGACCAACTTCCTGGCTTCCATCAAAACATCCTCTCTCCCTTCTACTATTGCATATCCATTACTTTTGTCCCCCTTCTCCCACTCGGGAGGATCCATCTATAAACAAATTAGCTCTTTCTCCCAAGGGAAAATCCATTAAACCAAGTTTAACCTTAGACTATAATACAACTACCCCAACAAAATAATGTTCAAGATCTAATCCTCAACTCCTTCAGGTGTTATTTTTGTAGTTCTTACATTAATCAAATGTATTTTGATTAATGTAAAATCCTAAGTATTTTATCTTTCTTTCTACATATTGTAATTGCTAACTCATGTTTGAAACAATTCCTAAAAGGGCAACAACTATATGCTGCTAACAAATAATGCCTTAGAATGGAGTACCTAAGCATTCAAAATCAGTGTATCCCACACACAGACATTTGAAGTAAAAAAAACAGCTTTAAAAAAGAAAACACAAAATCTAAACGAGGTATTTTGGATCAATGCTCTGAAATATATTCGGGCCAAACTTTAGTATCTGTTATCTGTTTTAAGTAAAATGTGAGTCAGATTCAGATTCCATTCAGATGGAAGCATATTCTCATTGAATAGGTTAAAACATTTGCAAATATAAGCAAAGTCTTTCAAAATAATTTCTTTTATATATAGGTTTAATTAAGCATTTTAAACAAAAATTTCCAAAAGAAAATAAAATCAAAATTGTATTCAGAGCAGAAAAAGAAAATATATCTGCATAGCTTTTATATGCAGATGAAAGAGACCAAAACAATGAGAGGCAAGGCTGCACAAGCAGGTCTCCCATTTGCCCCACCTTTCGCAGACAGGCTCAACAGAGGGGGATGTAAGAGAAAAAATGGTTAAAAGGAGCAGAAAAGCCTCACTCCCCTCCCTTTCCTACTTCTCTCACCTCTAAGGCAAGAAGGTCCTTGAGTAAGAGAAAGAAAAGTAACAACCAGCGAAAGGAAAAATGTTTAAAACACTGCACAGAAATCTCACCCTTTCCTCCATTCAGCAGTCTCTCAACAAAATAATTTTCTCCGTTTCTCCTTCTCTTTCTAGCTTTAGTAAATCACACATTTTTCCCATATTTTCCATGGGATCTTTCTCATTTCTTTTCCTTGCAACTTACTGTTTCTTTATACTAAAGAGAATTAAAGTACATTCACACCAACTTTTACCCTCAACATACTCACATTTGCACTGCAATCAAACTGCTTGTGTAAACCAATTTCACATGCAAAAATCCCCTTTCATGAAAAACAAACATTACCATTATTTCAGGGAGCTTTTTCACAAACCAATGAGCTCCATTTGCTAAATAATTTTGTGTATTATTATCAGAGGGTTTCATCCTCCATCTAGGTCAATCTGTAGCTCGTTCCTCAAGCAGTGGGAAAACTCAGGAAGTGGTTTTAATCAAAAATGTGATTTTGGGCCCTAACCACTGCCAGTTTCCCACAACTTCAAGCCCAAGCTTACTTAATTTACTTAGTTTACTTAATTTGCAGACCAGCCAAACATGTCACAATCAATTCAGTCCCATTCAATTCTACATGCACATCTAAGAATTTTTAACAGAAATCACATCAAATTGTTCAAGTCAAATTACATAAAACATAAACTAACCATATCTTCTTTGGTCAGCCCCAGCTTCTAAATCATCTTACTGTATGGAGGGGCTTCCCCAACCTCTAAATATTTTTCCCTAAAGGACTATTTACAATTTGGGGTTCTTCTTAATTGTTTCAGTGAACTTCTCACTTTTACTCAAAGTTACATCCATTGTTCTATCTCCTCAAGCACTGGATTGTTGCTAATTGTTTTTGCCCTGAGGATGTTCTGTCCCTTCTGATTCTAGCTTGAATCTCCCAGCCAGCGCTGGCTTATTTTTAAAGATCCAGACTATTCTCTATCTATCTTAGATCTCCCAGCAATTGCTGGCTTATCTTTAAAGATCCAGACTCTTCTCTATCTAATTTGCACATTTCCTTAGCAGCTGTCCTAAAAGACTATTGGAAGGATTTCTACCTCCTATTTGTTAGTTTTACAGTTACTTTCTTATTATTTGCTTTACAACAACAACAACTGTTTTTACAACAACAATTACTTAGACTCTTGAGAGTTTTCCTGACTATGGTTCCCTGAGGTTCTCGATCTTATGGCCACTCAAAATCCACAACACCAATTCGCTTCCCTTCAGGCTGGCCTTCCCCCTTGCGGGACTTAAGGAAATGCAACCTTTCAGGTCCTCACTCGCTCTGGACTTACCAGTGTTCCCAGAACACAGTCCAACACACACACACAGCCATTATCGCAGAAACCTCCCATAATCGCTCTCCTGACCACCCAGGTACAATTGCATGTTTCCCTCCTTCGGGGCAAAAGTTTCCTACCTGGGACCTGTGCACTAGGATTACTTGGTCGTCCTGGACCTCTGTTGTTGACTTTCTTTCTCTTTCCTATTCTTTGATTTTGTAAATCAGAGTTGTTAATTTATTTTGGCTCGGAACCCGCAATGGGAAACTAGATCTCAGGCAACTCCAGGCAGTTGAAAACAACTGGCGCGCTCCTGGATTTTACTGAGAACAGCATCCCCTAGAGATTCTTTGAGCCCCACACTGGGCGCCAAGATTGTGAGATTTAAAACCCAAATTTGATATTCACAACTCCAAGACAAGTCTGATTAACAAAATCAAAGATTTATTGTAAAAAATATGAAAATAAAATAAAATAAAAAAAAAAAAGCGGTTGCAAGCGCGGCCTCTTAGACTCTTCCCAATTGGATTGAGTTCAAAGAGCGCAAGAAGCAGTTTTCAAGCTACACATTTTATACTCCTACACAATGCACGCCACGCCTAAGAAATTCCCCCCTTACCCCCTTTGTCCTTTTAGTTGTTTTACACCTTTAAGGGTCATCTTGGCAATTTCCGTCCATTCTCTGATATCTTTTCTTATTTACTTATAATTTTCACCTTGGGCCGATGTTCCTGTCTCCTGATAGGATTTTTGGCTCAGGTGTAAGTTTCTGTCTCTGGGGAACTCTTATCAAGTCATAATACATTGTCTCCACAATTGACTACATTACCAATTGTAGTCACTTTGCATAGTCAGAAAACAGCAAACAGATGGTCTCATACTTTGGTATTACATTTGTTACAATTTATAAAAGAATAACCTTTATTTATTTCCTTTAACTATTAGATTTGTAGCACGTCGGTATGATTAGGAGGGCTCTGAGCCCACCTTCTCTATGTTTCCTGATAAAATACATGGGTGGAGAGTAGAGAGCAAGAGGGAGAATGGGAGTCTGCCATCAATCCAGCGGCCACCTCCATATTTTTCTATACCTATAGTCCAGACAAGGAATGACCAGACTTAAGCAACTGAGCACAGAGTGTCAACATTCAGGAAAGGCTGCAGCTGATGTACAAAATGTACATGTACAAAAAATGGATGAAGACTATTGCTTGACATAGTGTAAGCCGCCCTGAGTCTTCGGAGAAGGGCGGGATATAAATGCAAAAAAAAAAAATTTAAGAGGCTTTGCTCATATCTGACTCTTAACCATGAGTCTCTGATGTAGACTGGAATGAGGGGGAATTAATTTTTTTTTTATTTGCATTTATATCCTGCCCTTCTCCGAAGACTCAGGGTGGCTTACACTATGTCAAGCAATAGTCTTCATCCATTTGTATATTATATACAAAGTCAACTTATTGCCCCCAACAATCTGGGTCCTCATTTTACCTACCTTATAAAGGATGGAAGGCTGAGTCAACCTTGGGCCTGGTGGGACTTGAACCTGCAGTAATTGCAAGCAGCTGCTGTTAATAACAGACTGTGTTAGTCTGTTGAGCCACCATTGTCCCAAAGTCACCCGGTGAACTCCCTCATCACGTAAAAACTTAAACCAGATGACTGCAAAGAATACACACCCTTCCATTCGCCCACCATTCAGTCAGAATTGAAGAAGCTTCTTGAATGAGAAGCAAAACATCTTCAAGGAGAAAAAAAAAAGTCCAGTTGCCTTTGGAAAAGAAGCCTTAGTTTAAACCTGGATGTTTCTAGTCCCAGTGAACATAATTATTATTATAATATAATTATTATTAATTATAATTATAATAATTATTATTATTAATAATATATTATAATTATATAACATATAATGACTATAAGGGGCGTGCATAAGAGCACAGATGTGCCTGCCGTTCCTGTCTTATTGTTCCCTTCATTATATCCAATTACTATAGTTGATGCAAAATTTTAATTATATAAATATATATATTCTTCAAAATATGCTGTTTTATCTATGACATTTGTTTGTGTATACTGGTTTTTTTTTTTTTTTTTTTATTCAAAAAGTTTTTATTAGTCAAAAAAAGGTTTATACAAATACATATCAGGTATGGTAAATTTTCATTTTTCTTATCTAAAATAAGAATTTTACTCAAATTTTTTAACACATACAACAGCCATATGGCAAGCAGGTGACACGAAGTAGCTAAGTTTACAAATTTTAAATACGTAATAAAGAAGGGTCAAGAATAAACAGAATATCGTACAAAAGAGAATAAGGAAAACCAACACAATCCCAAATATCTATATCACTTCCTAGTTTTGAATCTCAGAACTCTGGGTTCAGCCTGACCCAACTCCAGGGCCGCAACAGCGGCAGCCGCTTCCGCCCCATGATCTATAACCTCCCCTTCTTCAATTCCTGGGTCATCTGATTCCAGGAGGGCTTTGTGTTCCTCCACATAGGCCGTAGCCTCCGCAATTGTACTGATTTTTTTCGTAATGCCCTCCCGGAAAATCATCAATCCCTCTGGCATCAGCCATCTGAAGCCCACTCCCTTCTGGTACAATTTGCTTGACAAAAAATAATATTTCTTTCTTTTTTCACGTACCTGTCTGGGAATCTGCCTCAGAATGGCTATCTCCCTGCCCCTGTAAATCAGTGCCCCACTCCTATGTTTTCTAAGAATTTCATCTCTCGTCTCTCTTCTCACAAATTTGACATGAACCTCTCTGGGAACTGCATGCGTGCGTGCATATTGCGAATTAACTCTATAAACTCGATCCACATCCCAATTCATGAAATCAACACCTCTCCCAAGAAATTCTCCCAACAATTTAGTCACAACATCTCTCAAGTCTTCTTGGTCCACTTCTTCCAAATTTTGAAACCTAAGGAAATAAGACATTTTATCCATCTGTAGTCCAAGCACAGCATTGCCTGTCGTCTCCTCTCTTTTCTGCACTGCCCGCATCTCACCCTCCAAACCTTCCACTTTCTGCTTGTTTTCTGCTGAAACTTGTTGAGTATCCTTTAAATCCTTTTGGATAGTCACAATTTCTGCTCTTATTTCATCAATTTCTTGTCCATATTAGATAACTTTTCCAAAATTCTCTCCATCTCTCCAGCAGTTGGTCTCTGACCTTTGCCATTAAGGAAAAAAAATACAAAATCCTCAGGCAGGCACAGTATCCTTGTAATTTCCTCCGGATCCACCAGGGGGCACTCACAGGAGCAACGAGTCCAGAGTACAGTTAGTCAACCAGGAAGCCGAAGGGAAGTGATGTCATCAAAATTCTCATAGTGAAGGCGGAAGCTGGGCGCCACCACTGTTCCCCAGAAGGAGGGGCCTCAAACCTTCCCTCCTAAATTTCTCCATCACCTCTTCTCTCCAGAGCTCCACAAAACCGGTAATCTTCTTATTTTAAGTTCTCCTCTCTCCAGAATAACTCGTGCTCCTTCCAACCGCAGGGGAGAGAAAACCCCCCCGCACTCCGGAGCACTCCACTCACGTTTACCGATATTCCCTTCCTTCTCCTCCTCAATTCTTCTCCGTTCCTGTTCACCACCAGGCTGCTGCAGTTATAAATCCAATGCCCGGTGTCACGGCACAGCGCCCAGGCGACCAAAATAATGGCCGCGGCCTGTGGCCTCCAAACCCCGCCAAGCCTAGGACGCGCCAGCATCGGTCCCCACAGTCCTGTATGTCGGCTGGGAGACCCCTGGCGAGCCGTCCGTGCGGCAGGTGTCCTTTTCGGAACACCTGGCCCCTGAGGGCCTCGGCGGCGGCCGGATTCGGGCGCTGGAGGCAGGAGAAGCCTTCCAGACGTCCGTTGCCGCTGGACACCGGAAGTCGTCTCCGTTTGTGTATACTGTTGTGACAAAAATAAATAAATTTAAAAAAAAAACATATTAACCATGTTATTTCCCTGGCTGATTAATAACAGTATTATCCAATAACAATACTGTGAAAAAGTGACCAAAAGTGCACAAATAATTGAATCTATATAGGGGAACAATTAAAAGAAAAAAAAGATGTTATCCAACTATTCCTTTTCCCAGGAGTTGTTTTTCCCGCGCCTGTTTTCCTAAACTATCTTTCAATAATGTGTTTTTTTTAAAAAAAAAAAGTTTTGTGCAAGTGGCATTTATTTCCCAAGATTCAGCTCTTCTAATTGCAGTCCAAATAATCATCTTAAAGAGTACAATGTGACCGAGAAGACTGAACTACGAATTGTGAGGAGAACAAAAGAAAAAAAAATGTATGAAAGTTGATATCAATCAAATTGCAGTAATTAACAGAGGGCTTTCCATTTATATTCATTCCCTAAGTGATGGGAGAGAGAGAAAGAGAGAGAACAGGCTCTCAGCTGTCTTGTCAAAATATCCACTCCAGCCTGGCGAGAAGAAATACTGTTGAGCTGAGAAATAACTGCTTGTCCTTTGAAAATTGTCTTCCATCAAATATCCCCCTAGGTTTCCCCTTCTCTTGGCTGGCGAGCATAATAGATCAGGTGGCCTTCTAAAGAGAATGCATACGGACTAATTCTAATGCTTTTAGCAAGAGCAGGAGGCAGAACACCAGACCAGCGGGAAAAGAATCCCTGCTAGCAGTTCTAAGATTGCAAAGCAAGCCGTCAGCTACGACACACCATGGTGCTGGGATAGGAGGCTGAAGAAGTTGTACAGAAGTTGCACAGGGCCTCCACTCCACCATCAAATGTTGTTACCACAGAGATTCGCAGACACTCGTTCCTTTCTACCTGACCGCTCTTGATGGTCAACAGGGTCAGTTCTTTCCAAAATAAGAGCCCAAATATTTGTTGGGAAGAAAGACCATGTATCTAGGGCAAGGGTGTCAAACTCTTATTTCACCAAGGGGTACATCAGAGTTGTGTGTTTGACCTTGGGGCGGGGTGTGTGTGTGTGTGGACAGGGTGGGCATGGACAGTTTGGCATCACTCGTGATTGGAGGTGCCTGTGGTGCAGAGGTGGGTTTCAGCAGGTTCTGAAGAGTTCTGTAGAACTGGTAGCAGAAATTTTGAGTAGTTCAAAGAACCGGTAGTAAAAATTCTGACTGGCCCCGCCCAGAGGTGGGTTTCAGCAGGTTCTGACCAGTTCTGGAGAACCGGTAGCAGAAATTTTGATTAGTTCAGAGAACCGGTAATAAAAATTCTGACTGGCCCCGCCCCCATCTATTCTCTGCCTCCCAAGTCCCAGCTGATCGGGAGGAAATGGGGATTTTGTAGTAACCTTCCCCTGGAGTGGGGTGGGAATGGAGATTTTGTAGTATCCTTCCCCTGCCATGCCCACCAAGCCACGCATACCAAGCCAAGCCATACCCATCAAGCCACAGCCACAGAACCGGTAGTAAAAAATTTTTGAAACCCACCACTCCTGTGGTGGCCCAGGTGGGGCTGGGGGGATCCATTGTCTCCAGCGGAGGAAGGTGAGACCAGGGAGAGTGCCAAACAATTTTTATTTTTTTATTTATTTATTATTCACACTTTTATACCGCCCTATCTCCCTAGGGACTCAGGGCGGTTCACAGCCATATAAAAAACATAGATATATACAGAGTAAAACATTAATTTAAAAAACTTATTACATAGGCCGAATATTTAAAATAGAGATATAAATAATAAAACCCCATTTAAAACCAAATTTAAAATTTGACATATAAAAATTTAAAATTCTAGTCCAGTCCTTCGCAGATAAATAGATGTGTCTTAAGCTCGCGGCGGAAGGTTCGAAGGTCCGGAAGTTGGCGAAGTCCTGGGGGAAGCTCGTTCCAGAGGGTGGGAGCCCCCACAGAAAAGGCCCTTCCCCTGGGTGTCGCCAGTCGGCACCGCCTGGCCGACGGCACCCTGAGGAGTCCCTCTCTGTGACAGCGCACGGGTCGGTGAGAGGCATTCGGTGGCAGCAGACGGTCCCGTAAGTAGCCCGGCCCTATGCCATGGAGCGCTTTGAAGATCATTACCAAAACCTTGAAGCGCACCCAGAAGGCCACAGGCAGCCAGTGCAGTCTGCGCAGGAGAGGTGTTACGTGGGAGCCACGAGGGGCTCCCTCTATCACCCACGCACAATGACCTCCTGCAGCCCTCTGCCAGTGAAAATGGGGCTCACGGAGCTCCTGAGCTCTGCTTTTGCTGGCAGAGGCACCGTGGGCTGGTCCTGCGCTGTTTCCAGGGCAGCCTGTGGGCCAGATCTAAGGGCCCCATGGGCCGGATCCAGCCCGCAGGCCTTGAGTTTGACACCCCTGATCAAGGGTAAGGAAATGTGGCCAAGGCCTGTGCAATTCACCCGTGACATGGATCGAGTTTGGTTTGATCATTCAACCACATTTGGTTAAAAAAAAAAATCCAATTTGGTTCAGTGCTCAAGATGAATCAGCACATCACTCAGCTTGATTCCAAAGTGTCTGAAAGGATTGCAAAGTATTTGATTCAATGAGCTGAACTATCTTTCCAATTCTGAAGTCAAGAACAGAGTCAAATTGGTGCCACTCAGAAAAAAATCTATTCTTAAAGTATTTGTGAATATGTGTAACCGCTGATTGGCAGGTGGATTGGCCTCCCGGAATACCCCCAATCAGCTGTTCCCAGAGGTGAATTTTAGCAACAGGTTCCTTGGTTGTGAGCTCTGAGCCTTGCTTTTTTTTTTTGCTTTTTTTTCTGCCTCTGAAACTTTTTTTCTGCTTCTGAAAGCCTCCAAAACAGCTTTAGAAAAAAAGCCTCTGAAGCTCTGCTTGGCGGCTTCTTTTCTGAAGCTTCATTTCTGATGCATTTTTCAGCCTCTGAAACCTCTATTTGAGAAGCTGGGTGGGGCTACATTCGGAGTATAAGATGAACCCAGATTTTCACCCTCTTTTTTGGGGAAAAAAGATGTGTCTTATACTCTGAAAAATACGGTATTTTTCCAATCTCTCAATCACCTGCAAACGTTCTCCCTCCATTGAAACTGGGCTGAGTCTCTCTTGAGATCTGCTTGAGATTTTACCAATTTAAATTTTGGTTAAAACAAAACATCCTGTGATAAATCATTGGTCCAGCTTGCACTTTGAGATAGTTACAGCTCTTTCTTGAAAAAGTAAAAAGATTTGTATCTCACTGATGCACTATCTCTTCTAGCTACAGTATAGAATAGAATTTTTATTGGCCAAGTGTGATTGGACACACAAGGAATTTGTTTTGGTGCATATGCTCCCAGTGTACATAAAAGAAAAGATATGTTCATCAAGAATTCTAAAGTACAACAAGGAAACAATCAATATCAATATAAATCGTAAGGATACAAGCAACAAAGTTACAGTCATAAGTGGAAAGAGATGGGTGATGGGAACGATGAGAAGATTTAACAGTAGTGCATATTTAGTAAATAGTTTGACAGTGTTGAGGGAATTATTTGTTTATCAGAGTGATGGTGTTCGGGAAGAAACTGTTCTTGTGTCTAGTTGTTCTGGTGTGCAGTGCTCTGTAGCATCATTTTGAGGGTAGGAGTTAAAACAGTTTATGTCCAGGATGTGAGGGGTCTGTAAATATTTTCACAGCCCTCTTTTTGACTCATGCAGTATATAGGTCCTCAATAGAAGGCAGGTTGGTAACCATTGTTTTTTCTGCAGTTCTTAATTATCCTCTGAAGTTTGTGTCCATCTTGTTAGGTTGCAGAACCAAACCAGACAGTTATAGATGACAGACTCAATAATTCCTCTGTAGAACTGGATCAGCAGCTCCTTGGGCAGTTTGAGCTTTCTGCGCCAACTCAGTTTGAGCTGAGTTGGTGCAGAAAGAACATTCTTTGTTGTGCTTTTTTGATGATGTTTTTGATGTTAGCTGTCCATTTTAGATCTTGCGATATGTAGAACCTAGAAATTTGAAGGTCTCTACTGTTGATACTGTGTTGTCTAGTATTGTAAAAGGTGGAAGTATGGAAGGGTTTCTTCTAAAGTCTCAACCATAATTTGTTCCATAACTTTGGTCGCAAACTGATTTGGTTGTGACCTGAACGTAATTTTGGAAATTTGGCACTTACCCAAAAAAATGGCATGGAAGGGGAAATCAGCCACAAAAAATGTGATTTTTTTGGTCTGAATCCAATATGTTCGTGGTGAGAAGTGTTCATGACCACAGGTTCTACTGTACATGGTCCTTAGGACCAGATCAAGTCTTGGTAGAGCTTAAGCAGAGTTTTGGACCTAATATCCAAAAAGAAAAATCTAATATCTGCTTGCCCTTGATCCCAAAGGTACTGTTTTCAAAAGTCAACTGGACTTTGTTTTACCTTGAAGATGTTTCACTTCTCACCTCTCAGTTCTTGAAGAAGCTTCTTGGAGGAGAAGAAGCTGAAGAAGCTTCTTGGACGAGAAACGAAACGTCTTCAAGGAAAAACAAAGTCCAGTGGCCTTTTGAAAAAGCATCTTTGGAACAACCATAACCGAGAATCTCCATAGATGCTCTCCCTTGATATTTTGTCAGAGTATTATAATTTCCCATGGTTTTTGGCATGTAAGCCCTTTGATTTACTCTTACTTTGACCGCTGCTCTTAAATTTCCTTTGCAATGCAGGCAGAATCCTTTATTAATCATTGTCACCATAGTGTTGTGACCCAGGCCCAAGTAGATAGTAGGAAACTCAGTCAGTGTAAAAACAAACAAACTTTATTCGAACAGCTAAGAATTACTTCATTCTCAGCGTAGTTCAACTAAATTAAAGCAAATTCCTCCCAACACAAATTCCTAAGTCCCTTCACCAACCTTGGTCCAATTAGAAAAACTGCCAAAGGCCTTTCTTGGCAAAAGTTCAGAAGACACCGATACAAGATAAATGCAAGAAGAGGAAGCTACCAACATTGTTTTCCAGCAAAGCCCAAACGCCGTTGCTGGTCTTTTAAGCCTTGTGGGAGGGGCCAATCATCTCTTGGCCCTACTCCCGAGTCGTCCTCTTTGCTTGAGCTGCTCTTGCCTTCTGGCAGCTTTTCTCATCCATGCATTAGGAACAGGCTCCTCCTGTTCCTCTGCCCCACTACAGTCTCTGGAGGCTCCGGAGTCCGCACCTCACTCACTCCCCGATGGACCTGGCCCCACCTCAGCCTCTGACGCAGAGCCTTCATCCAGGCCTTCACCACCCTCCAGGACTGGCCCCTGTTCTTTCTCAGCCTCATCACTGTCCGACTCTGTTGCCAGCTCCGCAAGCTGCTGGCAGACCACAACACATAGCTGCTTATATCTGCCTCCCACATTCATAAAGGTTGATCTCAGAAACTTCATTTGTCTTCATTCACAATACATAACACAAACCCATTTTGGTGCCTTTCTCTTCCCCTCTATGTAGCAAGCCATCTGTTTCTTCCCCTGTTCTTCTGGTACGATGGAATTCATTCTTTTTGAGCCTACATTCAACAAGCCTACTTTTTTCTCACTGACAATCTTGTTTAGGCGTTTGTGAAACTTGGGACCATTTAACATTTACCAGTAAGGGTAAACAGCCTCTTTTGAAACAAATCACTTGCCCGAGGCTAGAATATACGAAGTATTTCATGTAGAAGGAAGGTGAGAAGGTTTAGAGACTATTAATCAGCTCTTGATTCTGAATCAGAAGTCTTTCCCAGATCTTTTCGCAGAAGTCCTTTTAGCGGAAAGGTGGGAACTCTGGTCTCAGGAGCTACAATTTCCAGTAGCAACAGCCCTTAGACTTATATACCACTTCACAGTGCTTTACAGCCCTCTCTAAGCAGTTTACAGGGTCAGCCTATTCTCCCCAATAATTTGGCTCCTCATTTTACCCACCCTGGAAGGATGGAAGGCTGAGTTAACCTTGAGTCTGGTGACATTTGAACTGCCAAATTGCAGGTAGCCAGCAGTAGTGGCCTGTAGTACTGCATTCTAACCACTGCGCCTCCTACAGTACTACACTCTAACCACTGCGCTACCGTGGCTCTACCAACCTAGAACTAAGGAGAAATTCCCTGACAGTTAGAACAATTAATCAGTGGAACAGCCTGCAAATGTGAAGAAGTGATTGTTGCTGTTTAGGAAATCCATTAAGAATACAGGAATTTTTTTCTTTCAGATGAGATGGCTTAAACCATAGGGGGAGCCATTCCCTTGCAGAGCATACAAGCATCTTCATAGTTAATTGGTGAGCTTCTATACCACATCTAGCAGATGCTCGAGCGACTATACAGAGATCTGAATTTAATTTGTTGAAAAACAGAAGGATCATAGTTATTTCCAGCGTTGGAAGCCTGGAGTGGGGGGTTTGCTTACATGGAGGGCAAGTCTTCATTATTTTGCACGCAGCTGCCTCATTTCACTTGTAAGATTATTTATTTTGATACATAATTATGTGGGTTGATACGTTAGTCAGCCATTAATTAGTTCAAATTGAAGTGGAAATTAATTAAAAGAGCACACTTTGTCACTTGCAATCAATCTGGATCCAGCTCAGTCCTGGGATAGGTGTGAAAAAGAAGAACAACAATCCACAGCGGGGGCTCTCGGTGCCTTCCCTAAACCGATAGGAGGCTGCATTTGATAGGAGCAAATTTGGCAAGACTTCATAAGAATGGGAGTAGTTTAATGAGGGTCTTATTTCAGCAGGTGCTCAGTTGATGCTGTGCTCTTGTGATTGCAACAAAAGCTACAGCTTTAATTTGGTTTGTTTGGTTTGGTTTAATATGTGATGTGTTTGTTTAATCATGGTTTAGGGCTAAAGGCTCCCTGCTAATCCAGCCACCTGTGATCTGTTTAGTAACTCACAGTTCCAGCAAACTAAGATTGGTTTAGTGTGTATTGTGTTGTATGAACTGTGAACTGTATCATTCCAGGGCATACCAAGGGGGAAAAAGTGGCATTTTTCCACTGGATGTTATTTTTGTTGGCACAACAATATAACATTTTGAGTTTTTAAAGTCAGTGAAAGGTAATGGTCTTCAGGCAGTTTCTCGAAGGAGGGAAGGAAGGAAAGGAGAGAGGGAGGAAGTGGCAAAAAGGAAGGGAGGGAAAGAGGGACAAAAAGGAAGGAAGGGAAGAGGGATGAAGGAAGGAAGGAAGGAAGGAAGGAAGGAAGGAAGGAAGGAAGGAAGGAAGGAAGGAAGGAAGGAAGGAAGGAAGGAAGGGGAGGGAGGAAAGGAGACAGGGAGGGAGGAAAAGGAAGGAAGGAGACAGGGAGGGAGGAAAAGGAAGGAAGGAGACAGGGAGGGAGGGAGGAAAAGGAAGGAAGGAAAGAAGGGAGGGAGGGAGGGAGGGAGGAGAAGAAAGGGAGGGAGGGAGGGAGGAAATTCAGTTCAATAAAGATGACATTGTATAAATTGTGACATTATTGTGCAAGTTACACATATTGCATCATTTCTATGAGTTGTGCAACTCAATTTGTCCCCCAACTTTTGCCTTCATGGATACCTATGGAAGGAAGGAAACTATAGTTGTTCAAAGGAAGGCCGAATCAATGCATATAATTGAAATGAGTAAATAATCTAACGGCACAAATGAACAATGAAAGAAAGATACAACCCATTCTTTGTCTCCATTAAGGATACCTGACTTCCTCCTACTGCATAGCTCTTCCCAACATGTTATATTCAGGTGGCATTTCCCTTACTAATGGGACAAAATCCATTTCCTTCCATTGTAACCTTTGCTCTTTTTTTCTTATTGCATTGACAGCTTTAATTACATTGCTTTTCAGAAATGCTGGGTATCTGTAATTGCCAAGACTCAAAAAACAGGGCCTTTCGCAAATGCTGATCACTTGAGCCTTCAAAGGAAAGCCTAGTCCTGTGATGGCAAACCTATGGCACATGTGCCAGAGGTAGCACGCAAAGCCCTCCCTGTGGGCATGCGTGCAAATGAAGCACATGCATGCTGGCCAGCTAGTCTTCGTGGGCACCGGAGCCCTGGAAAACAGCCTGGAAATGGCCTGGAAAATGGCCTGAAAATGGCCCAAAAAACAGCCTCAAAACGGCCCCCAAAACAGCCAAAAAAACAGGCATGCACGCACCAGCCAACTGGTCTTCAGGTTTTTAGTGCTCCGGTGCACGAACATACATGCACAAGCACAGCGTTCCGGTTTGGGTACTGGGTGCCGAAAAGGTTTGCCATCATGGGCCTAGTCTTTTGTTAAACTAGTTCAGGGGTCTGCAAACTTGGCTCTTTTAAGACTTGTGGACTTGAACTCCCAGAGTTCCTCAGCCAGGAAATAACCTGGAATTATCGAATTATAATTGCAGAGAGTTGAAAGGGAACATAGACTCAACTGGTGCAACTCCTATCCAGAGCAAGAGTCCTTTAACTCAGGGGTCTCAAACTCAAGGCCCAGGGGCCGGATCCAGCCCACGGGGTGCTTAGATCTGGCCAGCAGGGCTGCCCTGGAAACAGCAAAGGATCAGCCCGAGGTGTCTCTGCCAGTGAAAATGGAGCTCGGGAGGGCTGCGGGTGGTTCCCCCCCCCCCCGCCCCGAGCTCCATTTTCACTGGTAGAGGGTTGCAGGAGACCGTTACAACTAAAAATGGAGCTCAGGAGCCCGTTTTTGCTGGCAGAGCACTCAGGACACCACAGGCCCCCCAACACGAGTGACGTTGAGCTGGCCATGCTCCCCCTGGCCACGCCCCCTCCCCACCCAAGGTCAAGCACAACCCTCATGCAGCCCTCAATGAAATCGAGTTTGATACCCCAGCTCTAACTATCCGAGAGAAATGCTTGTCCAACCTTTCATTGAAAACCTCCATTAATCCCATTCTTATTTAACGCAAACTTAAGCCACATCTCCAACCCTAAAGCATGCCAGAATGTAAGTTATCCTTTAACCATCTGCCATTTTCTGAATTTGTGAGGCAAGTTCCTCCTGCTCTTGAAACTGAATAATGTATGGGGAATTCCAGACAACCTAGTGAGAAACCTCTTGCATAAAAATAAGATCTCAAAAACAGCTGGAAATTGTTTGGGGGGAAAAAATCATCCACTAGTGCACGCAAGCATGTATAAATTATGAGAGATAGATTTCAAAAGTTTGGCATGGACTTTGATCAAAATATGCACAAATTTGAGATAGCCACAAGGTGGAAAGCTCCAAAATGAATAAAACATAGAATGTTGAATAATAGAGTTAGAAGGGACATTGGAGGTCTTCTAGTCCAACCCACTGCTCAAGCAGGAGACCTTCTACCATACCAGACAAATGGTTGTCTAATCTCATTTTGAAAACCTCCAATGATGGAGCACCCACCACTTTTGGACACCAACCTTTCCACTGATTAATTGTTCTTACTGATAGGAACGTTCTCCTTAGTCCTAGGTTGCATGTCTCTTTAAAAAAAGAAACTGAATGAAATTGAACGTCAGGGTTCCAAATACGGTAATAACCCCAAAGCAATCAAAACTCTGAGGCCTCGAGTTTCCTCAAAGAATATATTTATTTGGGATGTCATTTTGGCACAGCTGGTGAAAACCCAACTCTGAAGGGCCCACAGTTTTCCCCACCCAAATCAAAGTCCAAAGCTCATAGGTCCATCACATGGTCCAATCAGGTCATTGTCTCAACTCCAGCTGGCTTTGCTCCACACCCTTCCAACACCTGGTCAAGGGTCCTTTTTTAAAAAATTTATTTACATTTATATCCCGCCCTTCTCCGAAGACTCAGGGCGGCTTACAGTGTATAAGGCAATAGTCTCATTCTATTTTGTATATTTTACAAAGTCAACTTATTGCCCCCCCAACAATCTGGGTCCTCATTTTACCTACCTTATAGGGGATGGAAGGCTGAGTCAACCTCAGGCCGGGCTTGAACCTGCAGTAATTGCAGGCTGCTGTGTTCTAATAACAGGCTTCTAACAGCCTGAGCTATCACGGCCCTTGGCTCCCACAAGAAAGAATGTTATTTTGGCTACACATCCCCCAGTTATCTCTACCTTCCCCCTAATGCTCCCACAGCTCCACCGAGCCTCGCTATGACAGCTCTGAAGAAGTCCCCAAAATGGCTTCAGGGCTGACAATGAACTTGGAAAATTAATTTTCCCCTCAGAGCCATGTTACACATTTCTTGAGTACAACAAGAAGGCCAAAAAGGCAAGATAAAAATCAAATCAATAAATAATATAGATCATGGTTCATGTGGAAATCCATCTTAAAAATGTGTTAAACATTGAAACATAGGAATGTTCCCATTGAATCAAGCCAAAACCTAGCCTAGTCTCGCATTTTATTTCTTTTAATTACCAACAAAATGCCTGCGTTTCCCTCCAAGTGGAATTTGGAGGCCAAAATGGAGGCAACATCAACATTGAGACAAACCTCTCACCCTTTTGAATTAAAAGCTTTCAACATTGCCATCATCCATGGAAACAGTTCTTCTTTTCTTGTGTCTCTCGCGAGAAGAAATCTATGATACGGTCAGAATGAGTTTTTAAAAGATGACAATATGCAAATCTGACATTTTGGAAGCTTGAGAGCATGCCAAGAATCCATGGTGTTGTTGATCTAAGCGGTGTTATTGAAATGATGACAGGTTTCGGTAGGCCTGCCAATATATTTGGACAGGATATGAAGACTTTAATTGACCCATTTTTTTTCTCCCTTTCTCTCTGTCTCTTGTTTGTTTCAATTTGGGCAACAATTCTAGAAAATCTTTTCCAAGAGTCTGTTATTTGATTTGACTATCTTTAGGCAAATTTCCATATTCCTTTTTATCGAGATGTTGTGTTCATTCCTCTTTTTATGTGGTCTGTTTTCTCACAAAATCCTTTATTTCAGGGCACAGTTAATCCACTTACTTTACCTACAAGACTAACCTCTCCAATAATCTAACTCGAGACTCAAGGATCACACAGAGTGATTGGCAGTTCATACCAAGGGTGGGTTCTACTTACCTTCACTACCGGTTTGCAATCCTGTCAGAGCGGAAGAAGCTTCTTAGATGAGAAGCGAAACGTCTTCAAAGAAAAAACAAGAAAGTCCAGTTGCCTCCTGAAAAAAGCACCTTTGGGATATCAACTCTGGAAATGGGGGGTTGAGTTGGTTCCATGACTAATGCAAACTTTATTGATGGCTGAGGAATTTTGGGTGTGGAAATCCACAGATTTTAAAGTGGCTGAGGTTGAGAAACTGCACTCTCACCAGTTCAAGGCTGACTCAGGCTTCCATCCTTCCAAATACATCTTACTCTACCTGCAGAATTATCAGATTTTTCTACCCAAATTTTTCTAGCTCAGAAATGGCAGCCTGCACATCAGCTTTCTCTTCTCCATTCCATTGAAATATGGCAAACAAACAACGATATAGGCTAACATGAGAGGAAAGGATTCTCCCAAGGTCCCCTGTATATTTTATAGATCATCCACTCAATGTTAAAACATAAAATGAAACGAAGATGACAGCTGTGGTGCCGCAGTGGTTAGAATGCAGTCCTGCAGGCTACTTCTGCTGATCACTGGCTGCCAGCAGATTGGCAGTTCGGGTCTCACCAGCTCAAGGTTGTTGTGACTCAGGCCCAAGTTGGTAGTAATAAACCTAGCCCGTGGAAAAACAAACTTTATTCGAACAGCTGGGAATTACTTCATTCCCAGCGTCGTTCAACTCAAAAGTAAAACAAATGCCTCCCAACACAAATTCCTCAGTTATCTCACAAACCTTAGTCCAATTAGGCAAACTGCCAAAGGCCCTTCCTGACAAATGTCCAGAAGTCACAAAAGACGTATACGAAGCAGAAGCAGAAGATGCAGCTACAATGTTGTTTTCCAGCAAAGCTGGTCTGTTTTAAGCCTTATGGGAGGGGCCAATCATCTCTTGGCCCTACTCCCAAGTTGTCCTCTCTGCTTGAGCTGCTCTTGCCTTCTGGCAGCTCTTCTCATGCGTGCATTAGGAACAGGCTCCTCCTGTTCCTCTGCCTCACTACTATCAGTCTCTGGAGGCTTGGAGTCTGCACCTCACTTCTCGATGGCCCTGGCCTCACCTCAGCCTCATCGCTGTCCGACTCCGTTGCCAGCTCCGTAGGCTGCTGACGGACCACAACAAAGGTTGACTCAGCCTTCCATCCTTCTGAGATGGGTAAAATGAGGACCCAGATTGTTGGGGGCAATAGGCTGACTGTAAAACCACTTAGAAAGGACTGTAAAGCATTGTGAAATGGTATATAAGTTTAAGTGTTATTACTATTAGAGTTTCCAGGGATGTCTACCTATGGAACAGCGGGCTGTGCCCAGCATAATGTATCCCAACTTTGTAATATGAATATCTTCTTTAGAGACAAGATTTTTCCATGAAGTTCCAACCAGTATCCATTCATAAGAACATTTGAAGGGTCTGGCTATTCCATTCTGCATTTCCCTCTTCTTATTTCCCAAAAGAAAGGGTGGGTTTTTTTAATTACTATATTATTCTGAAAAGAGTCGACAATGTTAGAATTGTTAAACTCCATCCAATAAGCATCTGGTACATGACCAACCATCATTCAGGTGTTATCTGATTTATGCCAACATGCCAACCCGTTTTTGCAAGCCCAGGAGAACTATTATCAGCAGCTGCTCTTACTTCAAAAATGGATGAAGGAGGATCCCAAAGCTAATTTACTTCCTTCGTGTCATTTCTAAAGCTGCAAACAGGAAATGTAAAACAGGCTTGGTTGTCCCTAGAATGAACAAGTCTACACGCTGAAATGAAAGAAGAATTCATTTGACTGCCTTTTCAAAGTGCAATCAACGTGTTCCCCCCCCCATCTATATACCCTGTTTCCTTGAAAATAAGACCCAACTGGAAAATAAGTCCTAGCATGATTTTTCAGGATGCTTGTAATATAAGCCCTACCCTCAAAATAAGCCCCAGTTAAAATTGTCAGCCAGATGGGTGAGTTTAGTACCGTATTTCCTCCAAAATAAGACCTAACCAGAAAATAAGCCCTAATGCACCTTTTGGAGTAAAAATTAATATGAGACCTGGTCTTTCAGACAATTCAAATTTGAACTGAAATACAGACCTGGAAGCCATCTTTCTACCTTTGTGCCTTCAGGCTCCAGGCCTACCCTGGTCTTATTTTCAGGGAAATACTGTCTTTTCAACATTAATTCCATATTTAGGAGACATTCCTTTTCTTTAGATTTCACTTTCAACTTTTCTCTTTAAAAAGATCCTTTCCTTCTCCAAATATTTGAATTTAATGTGATATATTTTCCATAAAAGAGGTGGGGGGGGGGGCAATACTTAAATGGAATTGTACATGGAATGCTGTTTCCATCTCCTGGTAGTCAGTGAAATTGCACTTTCTGCCATTTTAAAACATATTATACTAGTTTGACATAATCCCAAATCATCATAGCTGAACCTGATTTAGTGTTTGAAGTGGACTAAGCATCACTGTAGTTTGCAACACACGGTTTGTGGCTTGGTGTTTGCTAAGAACTCAAGTAATTAATTAATTATATATATATATATATATATATATATATATATATATATATATATATATATATATATATATATATATATATATATATTTGTTTTCTGAGGTTTTGGTGTTTGTATGTAGGTCTTTGGTTATTCGGGTTTTCTCCCGCGTAAAATTGGAAGTGTCTTGGCGACGTTTCGACGAAGTCTCATTCGTCATCTTCAGGCTTCAGCTTCGTGCTTCTGGGAGCAATTTTTACAATTGTACAATTTTAAAATTTTACAATTTTACAATTTTACACGGGAGAAAACCCGAACAACCAAAGACCTATATACAAACACCCGTGAAAACCTCAGAAAACATATATATATATATATATATATATATAAAATTGGAAGTGTCTTGGCGACGTTTCGACGAAGTCTCATTCGTCATCTTCAGGCTTCAGCTTCGTGCTTCTGGAAGATGACGAATGAGACTTCATTGAAACGTCGCCAAGACACCTCCAATTTTACGCGGGAGAAAACCCGAATAACCAAAGACCTACATATATATATATATGTATGTATGTATGTATGTATGTATGCATGTATGTATGTATGTATGTATGTATGTATGTATGTATATATATATTATTGCAACGGGAGAACCAAGCCAGGTCTTTAGCAAGCCAGGTCTACAGAGTTGTATGCAAATTCCAGGAAAATATGCATGTAGTTTAAGGATTCTTGTAAGGTTACTTTTTCATTACCATTGTAAATGTGAGTGATCGCTAAACAGGCAGTTGCTAAGCAAGGACTGCTTGTTCTCCTATTGCCCACCATAGTCATAATCACCATGACTAAATCAATAGAATTTCACAGTTGAAAGCAGCTATGAGTGTCCTCAAGTACATGTCGGGGTTCCAAGTAACACCCTCAATGAAAGAAAACTCTGAGGCTTGAATTTCCTCAAAGTTACTTTTTTTTTTAGAGATGTCATATTGGTACATCTGGGGAAACCTGAATCTGAAAGCTTCCAGGGTTTCCCCACCCAAACAAAAGTTCAAGTTCCTCCCCAATACCCACAAGTTCATCACATGCTCCAATCAAGGCACCGTCCTAACTAGTGATGCCTCCTAGATCCAGCCTCCTAGGTGCAGGGCAAGACAACCTTGACTTTCTGAGAAAGGAATGTTATTATGACTACATATCACCCATACTCTATACCAGTGATGGCTAACCTTTTTTCGCTCGGGTCCCAAAAGCACGCAAATGCGTGCTGTTGCATGTGCATGCGTGCTCACATACATAATGCAATGCCCCTCTTGCGCGCCCAGCTCCTCTGCACATGTGGTGCAACACCCCCCCACGCTTCCCTCACCACCACCCTACACATGCGCACACGAACCCCCCCCCCCCTTTGGGCCTCACATCCCAAAACAGTGCTTGGTGGGGAGGAAAGCCTCATGTCCCAAAACAGTGCTGTGGCGGGGAAGCCTCACATCCCAAAACAGCGCCAGGAGGGAAATCTTCGGCGATCTGGGAAGGCATGAGCAGCAGAAAGTGAGGGGAAAGGTAGCCCACCGTCCCCTGCATGTGAACCCTGCCCCCCGCCCTCCGCATGCATGCACGGGGCAGAGACCCAAAAATTAGCTGACCAGCAGGAGGTGCGCGCACATACACAGTGGAGCTAAGTTGAGTGACGGCTCATGTGCCCACAGAGAGAGCTCTGCGTGCCATAGGATCGCCATCACGGCTCTATACAACCCCCCCTCCTAGTTCCCCACAGTAGAAAATGTGGCAGGCCTGAAGGCCCAATTATAAAAGATGGCTTCCAGGCCTGACAGTACACCTCTCTATTTAGCATAAGAATCTACACTCCGTTATTTTCATCTCCACCCCAATGTCTATCAAATGAATGCTGGAAGTCTTCCTTCCATTGAGTAAAATAGTATGCCATTCCTTAGAGCAGAACATTATTTGGTAGCCTGAAATGCTATTAGCTGAGCTTATTGGTTAAGTGAGCAGGCCCCCCCCGCCACAACCTTTGGGATGCCAGGGACTGGTTCTGTGGAGGGTTTTTCCACAGACCGGGAAGGCAGATGGTTTCATGTGCTGCCTGGATCCCATACGTGTGCTGATGTAGCTTCGTGTGCTTGCACGGTGTGGTTCCTCAAAGATTGCAGACCGGTGCTGGTCTGAGATTGGGGGCTTGGAGACACACACACCCCCAGGTTAAGTCATATGATGTTGTGTCTGCACCCCCCCGAGCCAGCCCTGTTGCCAGAAAGTGTCTTGAAGCCGGGCCTGCTGCCAGAAAGTGACTTGGACAGTGAGGGGGAAGGGCCATCAGGACTTACCTCAGGAGCACCAGCTTCCCTGGCTCAGCTCCAGGAGCCAGAAACAGGCCAGGTGGAAGAGATAACAAGGCCTCCGTCCCCTGACTCTCCCCCCCCCCCAGGCCACACCTGCAGACCCAGCTGACGGCAATCAGGCTTGGTCGAACCCTAGGTTTCGTAGGCAGGAGAGGAGGGAACAACAGAAGCAAGGGTGGAGCAGGCCTAGCAGGCTGAGTCATGGAGCCACACCCCACAGGATATAAAAGGCGGCGAGAGCTGCTGTATCTCTTTGTAACAGGCAAATCCACTGATTAAGCTGACGTTTGTTCCTGGGTGACTCACCAGCATCGTGCAAGATAACAGAGGCTCTTGGCAGACGCTGGCTATTCTGCTGCCAGAGCTGATAGTGCCAGCTAATTAAGCCATCACCCGGACGGAGGCGAGGGAGGACAGAACATATGATGATATCACAACACAGAACATGGCCAAACAGAAAAGATTCCAAGATTTCCTTTTTGGTAGTCCTGGAAAACTTTTTTAGATTCCAAATTCTTAGCATTCTAAGATGGAGAAGCAAGTGAAAATTATTCCTAAACTCTAGAAGGAAGGAAGGAAGGAAGGAAGGAAGGAAGGAAGGAAGGAAGGAAGGAAGGAAGGAAGGAAGGAAGGAAGGAAGGAAGGAAGGAAGAAAAAACCTAAACATCTACAATCGACAACCACTCAATTCCACTCTCTTGACATTTGGCCAAGAGACCCTTTGGCCTCAGAGTTGCTCGTTGCCCTAAATGACTTGACGTCATTTTACAATATGTGAAGAATTAGAAACCTATGAAATGAGACTTCATTAATCACAACAGCTTGCTGACAATGCTTTGGGAAGAGATGGCAAACCTTCTTTGCCTTTGTTTTCTTTTTTACAGCCAAATCCATTGTTTTGAAAACAATGCTCCTTTGCTGCTTTCAGTCAAAGGCTCTATTAATTAAACCTAGCAGGAGAAGCATCTTGTGTGGTACCGTAAAGACCCACAGATTAATTGTCAGTTGTAAGGTTTGTGTGGATGAAAACCCACTTCTGAAATGCACAAAAGCATTGTGATTTGTCCAATGGGCTTAAATGAAGCAAAACTCTGTTCAGAAACTTAAGAGGAGCCAGGTGTTGTGGCTCACCAGCCACCAGCAGAGCTGGGGGCAGATTCAGACAGTGAGGAGGTTGGGGAGAAACATGGGCCAGTCCTGGAGTCTGGGGAAGGCTCTGATGACAGCGCTGCGTCAGAGGCAGAGATGGGGTCAGGGCCGTATGACAGTTATCAGCTGCCTTCAGAGTCAGACATCAGTGAGGCAGATGAACAGCTGGAGCCTGTTCCCAGTGTGCGCATATGCAGAGTTGCAAGACAGCTAAAGAACAAGGGTCATCTTGGGAGTAAGGCCACAGGTGGACAATGTATGGCCCCTCCCAGAGGGAATAAAAGAGGAGCAAAAGAGGAAGGAAGTTTGCAGGAGACAATTTTTTTTGCTTAATTGGTTTGTGACTCTTTCTTACTCCTTGCCAAGTTTTGAAGATATCAGTCTGGCAGCCAGATAAGGTCTGTGACTGTAAATTCTCCCTTGAAAGACTTTGCTGAAGGTGAATGAGAGGAATTCACACTGTTTGTTTAATAAAAGGGGTTTTGTTGGGATAAGGAATCTGCTTCATACTTTTTGGGGAATCCTAGGTCAGACCCCAGGTGACTGCCCCCATCGGTCAGTCAAGCATTCCAGGTGCATCAACATAAGATACTTTAAAGTATAGGAAATAAAGGAAATAACCGTGGAGTTACATACTAGAAGGGAGACTGAAGTGTATGCCAGGTGATAGGATCTGCCCAAGAGCTCTTTGAATAATCAGGGCTAAATAAACATACTTCAGCCACAAATACAGTGATTGTCACAATCATAGGGCTTAAGCTTTTCTTCAAGAAGAGAAAATAATGGTTCCTAATAGTTAGAAGAGGCCAGTTGGTAGGAATGGATGTTTTAGGAGAGATAGCTTGATTTAGAGATCTCCCAGCATAGTTAGGGTTAGGGTTAGATCCCCATGAATTACAAATTCAAAATAGATGCTGCCAATGAATTTGTAGTGCAACAATATCTCTGACATCAATACAATTGAACGTGTCCAGAAATATTTTACAAGAAGAGTTCTCCATTCCTCTGAAAACAACAAAATACCTTATCCCACCAGACTTGAAATCCTAGGCTTAGAAAACTTGGAACTCCATCGCCTTCGACAAGACCTAAGTTTAACTCATAGAATCATCTATTGTAATGTCCTTCCTGTTAAAGATTACTTCAGCTTTAATTGCAATAATACTAGAGCAACCAATAGATTTAAACTTAATGTTAACCGCTTTAATCTAGATTGCAGAAAATATGACTTCTGTAACAGAATCACCAGTGCTTGGAATACTTTACCTGATTCTGTGGCGGGGCGAAATCTAAAAATTTTCCCTACCGGTCCTGTGGGTGTGGCTTGGTGGGCGTGGCAGGGGAAGGATACTGCAAAATCTCCATTCCCACCCCACTCCTGGGGGAAGGCTACTGCAAAATCTCCATTCCCAACCCACTCTGGGGCCAGCCAGAGGTGGCATTTGCCAGTTTTTCCAAACTACTCAAAATTTCTACTACCAGTTCTCCGAACTACTCAAAATTTTCACTACCGGTTCTCCAGAACCTGTCAGAACCTGCTGGATTTCACCCCTGCTCTGTGGTCTCTTCCCATAATCCTAAAAGTTTTAACCAAAAACTTTCTACTATTGACCTCACCCCATTCCGAAGAGAACCATAAGGGGCGTGCATAAGCGCACAGACGTGCCTACCGTTCCTGTCCTATTGTTTTTCTTTTCTTCTTCCTATATATATATAGATGCTTATACCTCCTAATATTTACTCATATATATATGTTTATATACTATATAATCTTTTTGTATGATACTTACATATATTGTTGTGACAAAAAAAAAATAAGGTTCTGTTCTTTGGAATTGTGGAGACATGCAGATAACAATACATGTGTGTGTATACCTGCCTTTTTTTGTCTCAATCAGTGTACACTTGAGGACCTCATGGTAGCCCAACTTCGCTGTCAACATCCAGCTTGAGTATCCAAATAAAAGTCCAAGATCGTGTCTTTTCTGGCCATAATACGTGCCTCTTTGTTTCAACTTGTCAATTGCTAGTATCTGGGCAAGATCTGTTTAATTTATACATAGTTTAATCTTGTATTTTATATTTTAAGTTTTATGTCATATAGTATCCTTATTTTAATTATGATTCCTCTCATACAAATAAACAAACAAAGCTGAAATCCGGGGGGCTGGGGGAGGAGGTTGGGATAGAGCAGGGGTAGACAACCTTTTTATACCTACCACCCAATTTTGTATCTCTGTTAGTAGTAAAATTTTCTAACTGCCCACCAGTTCCACAGTTAATGAGCCGTGTATCGTAGTCTGTGCATGTCTCTCACGCATCATGGATTGGGTTTGGGGGACGCGCCAGCTACTAGCTCTGCTTGTCTGTTACAGCTGGGTGGTGAGGGGGGAGATGTGCAAGCTATTCTGGGACAAGGCTCTTTTGTTTGTGGTCGTACTATAGCGCCATTTAGTTTCACTTACGTAACATGAACTAAACTTATGCGCGGGCGATACAAATAGTATATTTTCAGAAATTTAAATTGTCACGGGGAATTTCATGAAAACCTAATGAAAATGTTTTTAAATAATGCTATGAAAATTTTTTTTAAAGTCAATTAAATTTAAAAAAAGGAAAGTGCTTCAGTATCAGACAAAACCCCTACCGCCCACCATGAAAGCTGGGACGCCCACTAATGGACGGTAGGGACCATGTTCACTACCAGTGGGATCGAGGATCAAATGTATTTAAAAATGTATTCTTTGCAAAGGAAATTTTAGACCCTCCTAAAAGTTTTTTCACAGGCTGAGAAAGAATGGCACTCTAAAAAGGAGAAATTGAGAACTGACTTAGAATCAAAGACACCTGGAAGGTGCCAGGCAGGAAAAGGACGGACTTTTTCCCTACTTGAAATACACCCATTATTTCTCAACAATGATTAGGGTCAAAGGAAGAATGTACTGTGCTGTCATGTCTTGGAAGGAGAACTCATATAAAATCAGTCCATCATAAAAATAGAAATCTTGTTGGGAAATACCCAGGTGGGCTGGGCGGAGGTCTTAAGTAGGGAATTAGCCTTGAATCCTTACACATCCTCAAGAGATCCAGAACTGACTCCCCCTAAGCTCCCTTAAGTCTTATTTATTTATTCCCAGGGCTAGGAAGGCAATCTTGCCCTAGGAGTAGAAAGGAGATTCTTGTATAACTGGCAGAATATAATGAAGTAGTTGGCTTCAGCATTGCACATATGGATCTGGCTGCTAATGCCTGACAAATCTCCTTGGATGGCACATAGATTTTTTTTTTTACAGCGTTGCTTACTTTGGCAGTTTTGTAACATTTCCAACTAGAGAAAAGGTGGTAAGAATTTGGTTCCCTTCAGGGGATACATGAAAAGGGAGACAAAACCAGCCATTTATATTACAGGGTAGGATATAATCCATACCTGGAATAAAAGGGAAACACCAACTGATGGGTGTTGTTGGGAAAATACCTTCTCAAACATGTTTGCAATATGCCTGGTCTCTCTATACCAGGGGTCGGCAACCTTAAACACTCAGAGCTACAAAGGTCCTAATGGGACACCCCCCCTCCCCGTTCAATTCTGGAGACGACTGGAAATCCAGTTTCCCCATCATAGAGTCTCTTCCTAGCATGGCGTCATTTTTCCTCTACCTGTCCTAACTGAAAGCCCTATCAATTGTGGAGCCGACCGGCAACAGGGCGCCACAGCAGTGGGATGAAAGAGCCATATGTGGCTCCAGAGCCACAGGTTGCCAACCCCTGCTCCATACAATCAGACATGGTTCTTACCTCTAAATGCTAAAAATATTTGGGGAAAGATACTTTTTCCCCCTCATCCCCTGCTATTAGGACAGCTCATTTGCTCTGGTGCATGGCATGGATCTTTTATCATATTGTTGCTTTTGTTTATCTTCTTTATTATTCAAATCATGTTTACCTTGTTTTGTGGCCCCCAAAGGCTCTAAAAGGGGTATATGAATATCGTAGATCTAAAAGACATGATTTTGTCTGGTGCAAAGAATCAGGACCACCGGTTAGGTTGGAACATAGAGGATTTAGTCAAGCCTATAGACAAGAAACTGGTCAGCTAAACATCAACACTAAACTGGAGCCAAATAAGGGTCAATGGACTTCAGGAGGGGTTGTACTTTGGAGCATTTGTGGGAATGCAATGACTCTAAGCTAATGATGCATTTAACTCCACTTGCCCAGCTCTGCCTGCTCCTCTCCTTTAGATATGCAGAGAAAAGATATTGTAGAAAGTTAGCACCCACCCTTCACCTAGAAGAATGAAATATTCTAGGAAATATTAAAAAGGCAGAATATTATATTTCCCTGGATGAGGAAAGACAGAGAGCAGCTCCCTGTCCCCAGCAGATATTTGGTGCACATTAAGACTGGGCCAGCCTATCTACAGGACAAAAGTCCTCCAGCTCCAGGGTGATGGGATTAAGACATGACCCCTCTGGACATAATACGATTAGCCCTCTACCCATCTAACAGCAGGGTGCATTGCATTGCGAAATCACCTAGGGACATTACATAAGCCCAAGGTTCCACCAAACTTGATTCAGACAAACATGACTCCACAAGGGAGTCTGACTACAGCCAATAAAATACATGCTCTTCCCACAGGAACAGGAAGCTCAAGGGCAAGGCCCAAGAGAGGGCCTCACTCACCATTCCTTGTGTTCAGCTGCACCAGGACTTCAAACCCATGTGGTCTTGTCCATCAATAGCCATCTTTCCAATCAGCCTCCATGTTTCCAGCGTCTTTCTCACCACTTGGAACTGAACCCAGATGGATATTTCTTCCAACAGTATGAAGAAGAAAAAAGAATAATTGTACCCCTACAACTTCCACATGGGTTGTCTCACTCACACTATTAGCAGGCAGTTGGAAATTAGCAGGAAATGCTCAAGCTGGATGCTACATAGAAGGACATGTTTTCCCTAAACAGAAGAAGATTATTTCTCAGCAACAACCAATTAAACCTCAGGGTGTATCTCTTTGTCTAAGTGTAAGTAAAATCCTTGCAACCTTACACAATATGGTCATGTTACTCTGAGCTTTTGCCAAAGATTTCCTTAAAATCATCAATGGGTGCCACTTATCTTTCCTTAGACTGCATGATGTATTAAAGCTGGATAGATTGTACATAAAAGCCTGATTTTCAATCTGCAAATAGCTTGTAATTTAGGATAAAGCATGTTATTACCTAGATCAAAGCCTCTGTTTAGTTGCCTGCTTAAGATATCAATTAAGGAAAGTGTCTGGCGGAGGCACATGACACAAATAGAAACTAAACTCATAACTCAGATCACCTGTAGATTTCAGAGACACCATCAATGAAACTATGATAGGTTACTACCTCTCCCACCCCACCCCACCATCTCTGTTTTAGCATTTTCATCCATTGCTATAGGATCCCTTTTGCAAATTATGTGTCATCAAGTCAGTGTTCGCATATAATTTGATCCTGGTTATTTGTGCCTCTAATGTCAGGTACAAAAGACTAGGTCCATACATGAAGGTTCATTTAGACTGATTCACTGCTAAAAACCTATCAACTGGACCTTCTCAACTACCTGTCAACACCTAGTTAGCATATGCACCAAGACAAATTCCTTGTGTGTCCAATCGCACTTGGCCAATAAAAAATTCTATTCTATTCTATTCTATTCTATTCTATTCTATTCTATTCTATTCTATTCTAGTTAGAGTTAGATAAGGGTCAACAGTGCTCAAGAGCAGCTGGACTTAATTCACTTGTGACTATGTATGAATTCTAGGCTAACCCCCCTTCTTACTCCACCCCCAGGTGGAGTATTCCTGCTCCTGCATCAAATGAAAACTGCTCAGTTTGGATTCATCTTGGATCTCCAACAATAAAGTTCAAGAAATTTCTGTCCTGCTATAAACAAGTACAATAGCGGCCAAAATTGTGGAAACCTTTTGGGAAAAGTGTATTTTTGAGGTTTGATGGCTAATAACATCATTGGGGGGGGGGAGTTTCAAGATAATCCTATTCCACTACTGGAATGGGCTGGGAATAGCCCAGACTTTAACCCAATTAAAAATCTATGGAGCCAACTAAAGAAATTTGTTAGTCAGAAGTGACCCAGCAATAAAACCCAGTTAATAGAAGCAATCATTCAATCTTGGTTTCACATTGTAACAGCTGCAGAACTAAAAGACTTGGTTCACTCCATGGGAAGACATTGTAAGGCCATCATTCATGTTAAGCCAGCGCGGGGCTGGCTTAAATTGGGACTTTAAATTTTAAATTTATTAATTTTAAATGGGGTTTTAGTAGAGTAAATTTTAATCATTGGGCTAATTTAAATAAGTTTTTTAAATTGGATTTTAAATTTGTATATTGTATTGCTGGTTTTTATTATGCCTGTACACCGCCCTGAGTCCTTCGGGAGAAGGGCGGTATAAAAATTAAATAAAATAAATAAATAAATAATAAATAAATAAAGGTTACCCAACCAAGTATTAACTGACATGGTGATAATTTTTGAATATCTCATTTTTTCTACGTGTTTCACTTCTCTTCTTTATACTGTAACCGCTATTCTAATAGCAAATCCTTCATAAAAGTTATTGTATTACAGTCTTGATTAAATTATCTTTCCATTGATATATAATTTTATGGTACTCCCCCAACAACAAAAAAGTGCTGTTATTAGCTAATTTTAGAAAATACATTTTCCCTAAAAGGTTTCCACAATTTTGGCCATTACTGTAGATAGATGGATAAATATTTCTAATAGCTTCCATTAAAAGGGGGGATGGTCATAACATTCTTTGACCGACCATTTGTGGCAAGATTGAAGCCATATTCTTCTTTATCTGACTATTAAAAAGTTTCTCTTCATGCTTTGTGAGCACTGTCCAGGTTTCATTTTCAAAGCATCCAAGGTTTGTTTGTTCGTTTTTTTATTAAAGATAGCTGTAAAATATTGCTGGGGAGAAGAATGAAAAGGCACTTAGAAGTAGCACAATTGTATTTGATAGCCAACTATCTTGTTTGTTCTTTTTTTTTTCCCAACTACAGATACATATCAGAGGATTGATTTGTGGTGGTTATGTTGACTTTTATAGAACGCAAGGTTCTTTTGTAGGTGTGGGTGAATACATGAGAGATCTGCCTAACCGTTGTGAAAGCAAAGATGGGAACGTTTGCCTCAGATGTGAATTTTGAAAATTTCACAAAAAGGCATATTTCAAATGAGCTGCATGTCTCGGGCAGATTGTCCCGAACAGAAAACTCTTTGGTTTCTGTCACAACAAAAGAACTTATTCCTGTTAGCAATAAAACTTCATAAGGGAGCAAAAGGATATCACATAGAAAGACTGAAGACGGTAGAGATATTTTTCTGTGTTTGGTCAATAATATTGACTTTGTTCTCTCTCTTCTAAAGACAAAAGTGAAGGAAAAAATGTTTTTTTTTCCATCTGTTCAAACAAATCCCTTTTTGGGGAGATGGCCTAGACAAGTGCCTGAGGATTTCTTGGTTTTTCAAGATTTTTCAAAATTGATTTGCCATTTTGCTTCTTTCCTAAAGCAGAGAGAGAGAGGGACATGGCCAAGGTCACCCAGCTAGCTTTGGGCCTACAGCAAGAGTAGAACCCATGGTCTCCCTGATGCCTTAGCTTCTACACCAAAACTGACTCTGTGAAAAAAAAAAATTAGAAGGAAGCAAATTTAGCAATTGACTCTCGAGCAAAATGAAACTGTCTCTCAAACAAAATTAGAAGGAAGCCAATGGCCCTTTGAGAAGGCAATTAAATTAATTAAGTGGTGCTAAACCGCTTTCTTCAAGCAGGGGTCCTCTTGATCTTGCATTGAAACCGAATCTCATTTTTCAACCAAGTTGCTCACCGGATGTGGTAGAATACAGCTACCATTCCAGCAAAATATGCATTGCACTTACAATTGGGTGAGAGGGGCAAATCTAACATAGTAGCAAGAGGTTGTCTCTTGCTGCCAAAATCAACTAATATACAGATTAAATTTCATTTAAATTGAGCTTGCTGAGCCCCTAGTGGCTTCAGGGACATACCCTACCATTTTCTTGGCAAGTGTAGAAAGGCTTACTAGTGACTTTTTCTGGGAAGTGTTCTGACTACCCACCTCAGCCTACATCCTGGAATTCCCTGATAATGTTCCATCCAGTAACAAACCAGGCACAGCCCTACTTAGTGTCTGGAGTCAAATAACGTCCACCAAACGTCCATCAAATCCATAAGACTTTAAAAACAAATATGGAAGACAGCGACAGAGGGAATCTCTCTTGTGCCAAGGGCTGTGCCCCTAAGACAGGATTTTGCTAAGCAGTCCTTCATCAAAAAAGCACAACAAAGGATGTTCTTTCTGTGCCACCTCACGAAGCTCAAACTGCCCAAAGAGCTGCTGATTCAGTTCTACAGAGGAATTATTGAGTCTGCCATCTGCACCTCCATAACTGTCTGGTTTGGTTCTGCAACCCAACAAGACAGATACAGACTTCAGAGGATAATTAGAACTGCAGAAAAAACAATGGCTACCAACCTGCCTTCCGTTAAGGACCTGTATACTGCACCAGTCAAAAAGAGGGCTGTGAAAATATTTAGAGACCCCTCACATCCTGGACATAAACTGTTTCAACTTCTACCCTCAAAATGATGCTATAGAGCACTGCACACCAGAACAACTAGACACAAGGATAGTTTTTCCCCCAAATGTCATCACTCTGCTAAATAAATAAATCCCTCAACACTGACAAACTATTTACTAAATCTGCACTACTATTAATCTTCTCATCATTCCTATCACCCAACTCCTTCCACTTATGACTGCATGACTGTAACTTGTTGCTGTAACCTTACGATTTATATTGATTGTTTCCTAGTATGATTTGATTGCTTATTTGTACCTTATGACTATCATAAAGTGTTGTACCTTATGATTCTTGACAAATGTATATTTTCTTTCTATGTACACTGAGAGCCTATGCACCAAAGACAAATTCCTTGTGTGTCCAGTCACACTTGGCCAATAAAGAATTGTATTGTATTGTATTCCAAGCCCAACTCTCTTGATTTTTGCTTTCATTCAAGCCAGGCAACCATACTCGCCTTGGTCTCATCACTTCCTGTCTTCTTCTGGACTGGCAGTCATTAAAGCAAAGCTCAGGGCTTGCTGCTTGGAATGCGCAAGGCACATTGGTGCTTACAAATGTGATTGTGCATCCTTTCATGTGCATCTGCCGTATTCTCAGCAACATGTTTTTTCATCGTGAATGTTAATAACAAGACGTGAATACGATAGTGCTGCCTGCCGCTCCCTGGGTCTGCCTACAAACTGGTGTCTCAGATAGGGAGATTGCTACTAGAGACCTTAAACAATTTCCTCGTGTGTCTGGTTATATTTACTCAACCTGAGCTACCCTAAGCCAAACAAACACACTAAAATAGCTCTCAGCAGGCTTGGTTTCAAGAAATATCCATCCATGGCAAAGACAGTGACGGATACAGACTAAAGAAGCACCCTGCATGGGGGAAAATGTAAATAAAACATTGATTGGCAAAGCAAATACTTCCTAGCTTCACCGCACATAGGATTAAACCTGGAAATGAGTCTAATGGCACCTATTGCATCTTCCCTGGGCTCTCCTTCCATTCAGGGTCTACAGCCAATTTTAAAAGAATGCCGGAAGCTAAAAGAAGATTTCAAACTGTCAAGAGGTAAAAAAGGCAGCCAGTTCTAACCGGTTCGGAAGAAACGGTAGCGGCAGTGGCGAGAGGCTCCGCCCACCCACCCGGACGTCATCATGTCGCGTTTTGGATGCTCTGCGCAAGCGCAGAAGGTCTTGCGCATGCGCGGAGGTGGCTGGTGTGAGTGAAGCGAGTGAGCACACACACGCGCTCATATTGCGAACCAGTAGCGAAGGTAAGTGAATACCGCCACTGAAAAGAAAGGAATGGAGAAACAAGTCAGATGGTAAGATATCATCTGTATAGGTAGCCCTCGGCTTCTGACCACAATTCAGCTCAACATTTCTGCTGCTAAGTGAGACAATTTTTAACTGAATTTCATGACCTTTCTTGCCACCGTTGTTAAGTGAATCACTGCCATTGTTAAGTTAGTCACGTGGTTGTTAAATGAATCTGGCTCCCCCATTGACTTTGCTTGTCAGAAGGTCACAAAAGGTGATCACATGACCCCAGGACACCGCCAGCATCATAAATATGAGTGAATTGCCAAGCATCTGAATTTTGGTAACTTGAGGCTGCAATGGACATACTCCCTCAAATTATTCTTTCAGAATTTTCCCATTCATCTTTCTTTTCCCTTACAGCTAGTCCTTGACTTACAACAGTTTGTTTAGTGACCATTTGAACTTACTACAACACTGGAGTATGTCATAAATAACTTTTTCCAGTGTTGTAGTAAGTTCAAATGGTCACTAAACAAACTGTTGTAAGTCGAGGACTAGCTGTAAGGGAAAAGAAAGATGCATGGGAAAATTCTGAAAGAATAATTTGAGGGAGTTGAACAGAACTGAGGAAGCTCAGCACCACCCCTCCTTTTCCAAAAGATAAACCAAGTCAAAAAAAAAAAAGGGCAATATGAATGGTAAATTGTATCAAAACTGAAGAGACATCCATTAGGCACAAAACACAAGATCCACACATGAAGATTCAATTAAAATGAACAGGAATCTTCTCAACTATCCGTCAGCACTTGCTTAGTTACATAGAGTCAGCCTCACTTGAGGAGGGTTGGATTTAGCTCTCTTGTGGCTACATAAAGATTCTAGGCTGATCCCGCTTTTCACCCCGCCCCCAGATTCTGCCATCCCTTCTCCTACACAAGCCTCGGTGGCACAGTGGTTAGAGTCCAGTACTGCAGGCTAATTCTGCTGACTGCCAACTGCTGCCTGCAATTTGGCAGTTCAAATCCCACCAGGCGCAAGGTTGACTCAGCCTTCCATCCTTCCGAGGTGGGTAAAGTCAGGACCCAGATTGTTGGAGGCAATATGCTGACTCTGTAAACTGCTTAGAGAAGGCTCTAAAGCACTGTAAAGCACAGGGGAGGGATTCAGCTGGTTCAGACCGGTTTGAGCCAACCGGTATCTCCGACAATCAGGTGGGATGAACCGGTTCGCTCCAATGATCAGGTGGAACCCCTGCCCGCCCCTGCACCTTACTTACCTTTATCCGCAGAGCGGATCCCACCACTGGTAAAGCGGTCTATGTCTAAGTCAGTAGTTCTCAACCTTTATAGTGCTGCGACCCCTTTAATACAATTCCCCACGATGTGGCGACCCCAACTGTAAAATTATTTTTTTTTAGGCAGCGATCTCAGCAGCCGCAGAAGGGGGAAAAAAGCGGCAAACTGTTTTTTTGAATTTATCGCGCCTGAAGCCGTATTGGCTAGCGATCTGAACTGCTTGTGATTGCCTTGAGGACGGAAGCATTAAAGCGGAGACTCCTCCCCTATTAAGTTTATCGCGCCTGAAGCCGGATTAGGCTAGTGATTGGGAGTGATTGCAGTTGGCTTGAGAGAGAGAGCAAAGATTTCTCTCTTTTTTAATTTTTTTTTTTATTTACATTTATATCCCGCCCTTCTCCGAAGACTCAGGACGGCTTACAGTGTATAAGGCAATAGTCTCATTCTATTTGTATATTTACAAAGTCAACTTATTGCCCCCACAACAATCTGGGTCCTCATTTTACCTACCTTATAAAGGATGGAAGGCTGAGTCAACCTTGGGCCGGGCTTGAACCTGCAGTAATTGCAGGCTGCTGTGTTCTAATAACAGGCTACTTACAGCCTGAGCTATCACGGCCCTTTATCGCGCCTGAAGCCGAATTCGCAATTCTTCAACTCGCAAGTATACTTCCCATATTTCCGATGGTCAGGTGACCCCTGGCAAATCGTCATTCAACCCCCAACGGGGTCGCGACCCACAGGTTGAGAACCGCTGGTCTAAGTGCTATTGCTATTGCTGCATCAAGGGAAATTGGATGGCAGAGAAACAGAGAAGATGAAGAAGAATGTAGCGAGTGAAAGGTACAATTGAAGGTCTAAAAAAAAAGGCAAAGGGAAATAGCTAAACCAGAAAAAGATAATTTCCTTGGCTATTTCTGCAGATCAAAGAGAGATGGCATTGCGTTTCAGACTGAGCCCATTGAAGCCAGCTCGATTTACAAGTGATTTACTGCAGTGTAATATTAAAAAAGCAGCCAGTCCAGTTTAATACTATTTGAATGGATAAATAACAAGCAACTGTAGCTGGATTTTATATGCATATATGTGTAATATAAGATGCGGTGGTTCAGTAGCTAAGACACTGAGCTTGTTGATCAAAAGGTCAGCAGTTCAGTGGTTCGAATCCCTAGTGCTGTGTAACAGGGTGAGCTCCCGTTCCTTGTCCCAGCTTCTGCCAACCTAGCATTTCGAAAGCAGGTAAAAAATGCAAGTAGAAAAATAAGGACCACCTTTGGTGGGAAGGTAACAGCGTTCCGTGCGCCTTTGACATTGAGTCATGCTGGCCACATGACTACGGAGACATATTTGGACAGTGCTGGTTCTTCGGCTTTGAAACAGAGATGAGAACCGCCCCCTAGCATCAGGAACGACTAGCACACATGTGTGAGGGGAACCCTTACCTTTACCTTTTATATGTAATATGCAGTTGAGCCCTGGGTTTTGTTGATTGAAAGAGAAATGAAACCTCTTAATAAAACAGAGATTGCCAGAAATCAAGGTTCACTCTCCATGCACATTTGGGAGTCACAAGTACTGCAAGAAACCAAGAAGGAATGCTCCCTGAACCTCACATGGAGTGTATCAAATAGGAATCAATAGGTTGTTTGTAGATTCTTGAAGCTCTCACGTGCTTTGCTCTGATTCAGTGCAACTGGGAAATTTTTCATTCAGCAGAGCAAGGAAACAACATGTTGAAAGATGCAAGAAACAGAAAAAGGAGGCACATATGTTACCCAGGTTCACCTGAACAAAAATCCACACACCCAAAAACGTTAACTGATTCACTCTTAATCACAGAAGGCTAAATAGTATTATTCTCAATTATGATCAGTGTCAGGAAAAAAAATCATTATAAATCTGGCAAAAAAGAAAGAAGAAATGGAAGTCTGTTTATCAAAACTGGTGGGGACGGGACAAATAAATAGTACCAGCTACTTGATTTTCATTCCAAGAGTACCATCTAGTGGTTAATGTGAAACAGGAGATATTGGTTGAGGAGGAAAGTGATTTGCAAAGGCTTTTATAAAAACAACCTGAAGACATTTGCTTGTTGTGTTCACACTCTTGGGAAGAATTATTTGCAAATCTAATTTTGGTGGTTTTGTAGAGTATGTTGCATTTTTATTTTTCTGTATCAGCAGAATGCTGGCTGGGTTTGGAAGACATGTTTCTTGCATGCAAAAGCTGTTAAAAGCAGGAAGGCTGCAATGAAGGTGCCTCTGTGGATATAATGATAAGGGATAATGGAATTAGGATGCTGTGGAAGGAGAAACAAAGGCAGCTAGGCCAGACTCAATGAGTGGCCTAGCCTGGCTAGCTAACTTCTCGATTTCTGGTGAAAAGTATTTCAATGAAGGCAAGATAACAAATGAAAGGTCCACCTCTGAGGCGAATAGAATAGAATAGAATAGAATAGAATAGAATAGAATAGAATAGAATAGAATAGAATAGAATAGAATAGAATAACAGTTGGAAGGGACCTTGGAGATCTTCTAGTCCAACCCCCTGCTTAGGCAGGAAACCCTACACCACTTCAGACAAATGGTTGTCCAATCTCTTCTTAAACACTTCCAGTGTTGGAGCATTCACAACTTCTGGAGGCAAGTTGTTCCATTGATTAATTGTTCTAACTGTCAGAAAATTTCTCCTTAATTCTAAGTTGCTTCTCTCCTTGGTTAGTTTCCACCCATCGCTTCTTGTCCTATCCTCAGATGCTTTGGAGAACAGCTTGACTCCCTCTTCTTTGTGGCAGCCCCTGAGATATTGGAAGACTGCTATCATGTCATCCCCTAGTACTTCTTTTCATTAAACTAGACATACGCAATTCCAGCAACCTTTCTTCATATGTTTTAGCCTCCAATCCCCTAATCATCTTGCTCTTCTCTGCACTCTTTCTAGGCAGAGAAGGCAGAAATATCTAAATGAAGAGATCTGAAATAGTTATCCTTCCAACTCTTATTGGCTGGGAAAAACAAATTAGGAGAAGGTGAATGGGGACATTCAGACCCTACATCAACAAAATGATAACCTGCACCTTAATTAGCATCCAGTAGCCCATTTGGTAATCAATGCAGCCAAATCACATTCTGGATCAGCTGTAGCTTCCAGGTACCTTCAAGAACATCCTCATACAGATATGTTTGACTTATCTTCCATTTTGTTGGTAAATTCCTTATGAAATAAAAACGTGCGGTCAAGCAATTTACACTATTTCTTCAGAAACCAGCACGCAGAAGATTGGTTGACTTTCAAACTTCAAGTTTTACATTATGGAGGGGTCATTTGTTAACTTAGAAAACCCCTGATAAGGGATGCACATTTTACAAGTATTTCAAATCCGTATCTTTTGGGATGCAGTCGTTTCTAAATCACAGCCTTCCCATCAGCATCGTTAAATTGAACTGGGTCTTTTATTACACCACTTTTATTTCTACGTAATTAATGCGGATTGTGTAATTAAAAGATTAAGAGTGTGTCTGGAATGAAGGGGGTACCTCTTTGCAGTTGGCATCAGAAGCTGGTTTGAATCTTTTCAGAAAGTCTAATTACATTGCCAAACATTGTTGCCTATCTAATGCCTAATTAACATTAGAGCCAAGAATGCAACTTTTCGTATTTTAAACTGGTACAAGAAGAGAAAAGAGAGTTAATTAATGTTTCTGTCTATTCAATTGACTCAAAACAAAGCAGAAAATAGCTTTCTGACTGCAAATATATTCTAGCTTTTTGGGCTGTTATGTAGCAAAATAGCTGGAGTATCCATATATTGGCACTGAATTTGGCTCACAAAATTATCATGATGTATGGTGCTTGGGTTCTTAAAGGCTGTAAATATGTCATGCCCTATATGAGAAGCTGACCAGATATTCATATCCATGACCTTGAAGAAACATCTCAATTCTAAGCTGAAAGAGATAAATATAATTCATGTCTGGTCCAATATCTTTGCCATCCATTTCAAATTCCAGATTCAGATGTTCATCAGTTGGCAATTACATCTTATTCCAGTTGGCTTATGGACCCAGCATTTTTTTAAAGGCAACAAGTGTTCTGACCTAGGCTTCCTGAGACAGTAAAAAGCACACAATTAGTCCCCAAACCCCTCTTTTTAATTCAACAGCTGTGAATTATTGTTCATTCACAGCTCGTAATGATAAAGAGTCTGAAAGAAGTCTGCCACAGTCCTTCAGGATAAGGCTGATAAGCACCCAACTTTATCTCCTTTGACCTAATTGGCAATTAGCTTTGCAAGGCTACACAGAGCACAGAGTCAAAACAGAGCTTCAGAATTTAAACAGACCAGAACAAACAATGTTGCTTCCTGCAAAGGCTCACATGCCTTTGCTCCTTCTTTATGTCTTATGGGAGGGGCCAATCATCTCCAAGCCCTACTCCCGAGTCGTCCCTTTTGTTTTAACTGTTCTTGCCTTCTGGCAGCTCTGCGCATGCACGCACTGGGAACAGACTCCCCCTGTTCCTCTGCCTCACTGATGTCCGACTCTGGAGGCCCCAGAGGCAGCATATAACTCCCAGATGGCCCTGGCCCCCTCTTTGCCTCTGATGCAGAGCCCTCATCCGAGCCTTCCCCAGACTCCAGGACTGGCCCATGCTTCTCCCCAACCTCCCTACTGTCTGACTCTGCTGACAGCTCCACAGGCCATCGGCGGACCATGACAAGGAGCTTTGAGGAGCTTAACTAATTGTCCATTCCATATGGCCACTACCCAAGTCTATAAGCCACTGTGAATGCTGAGAAAGCCATGCCACTCTGCTAAATGATTTGTCTATGAATATAGCAATAGCAATAACATAAACTTACATACAGCCCCATAGCGGTATATTTAGACTCTAGAACAGGGGTAGTCAACCTTTTTATACCTACCACCCACTTTTGTATCCCTGTTAATAGTAAAATTTTCTAACTGCCCACTGGTTCCACAGTAATGCACCATGTATCATCGTCTGCGCATGCCTCTCGCGTATCGTGGATTGGGTTTGGTGGGGGGGCGCCGGCTACCAGCTCTGCTTGTCTGTTACAGCTGGGTGGTGTGGTGGGAGATGCGTGAGCTATTCTGGGACGAGGCTCTTTTGTTTGCGGTTGCACTATAGCGCCATTTAGTTTCACTTATGTAATGTGAACTAAACTTATGCGCAGGTGATACAAATAGTATATTTTCAGAAATTTAAATTGTCACGGGGAATTTTATGAAAACCTAAGGAAAATGTTTTTAAATAATGCTATGGAAAAAATTTTAAAAGTCAATTAAATTAAAAAAAAGGAAAATGCTTCAGTATCGGACAAAACCCCTACCGCCCACCATGAAAGCTGGAAGGCCCACTAGTGGGCGGTAGAGACCAGGTTGACTACCACTGCTCTAGAAAGAGTGTAGAGAAGAGCAAAAATGATGATTAGGGGATTGGAGGCTAAAACATATAAAGAACGGTTGCTGGAACTGGGTATGCTTAGTCTGATGAAAAGAAGGACTAGGGGAGACATGATAGCAGTCTTCCAATATCTCAGGGGCTGCCACAAAGAAGAGAGAGTCCAGCTATTTTCCAAAGCACCTAAGGGCAGGACAAGAAGCAATGGGTGGAAACTAATCAAGGAGAGAAGCAACCTAGAACTAAGGAGAAATTTCCTGACAGTTAGAACAATTAATCAGTGGAACAACTTGCCTCCAGAAGTTGTGAATTCTCCAACACTGGAAGTTTTAAAGAAGTGATTGGATAACCATTTGTCTGAAGTGGTGTAGGGTTTCCTGCCTAAGCAGGGGGTTGGACTAGAAGACCTCCTTGGTCCCTTCCAACTCTGTTATTCTAGTCTAGTCTAGTCTAGTCTAGTCTAGTCTAGTCTAGTCTAGTCTATTTACAGCACTCTCTGAACAGTTTACAATGTCAGCGTTATTCTCATATTGCCCCCAACAATCTGGGTTCTCATTTTACCAAAGGATATAAGGTTGAATCAAGCTTGAGCCCCATCAAGAACAAACTCCAGGCTTTGGGCAGAGTTTGCCTGTAATAATGCACTTAACCACTGCACCACTATGATGACAAACTGGGAATGCACAAAAGCTGACTACTTCCTGAAGATTTTCACCCAATCAAGCCTGACTTTTCATCTTTTTGACATTCCTTTACTTTGGAATACTCTTAATTTTTCAATCAGAAAAATAGGATTAAGATATGAAGCAGAGAGAGACGATCAGCATAAGCCACAAAACTCTTTGATGACTTTTACTTTATTTTTTCCACACAAAACATAACATGATATTTCTGCAAAGACCATTTATGTATCCTCAAGTATAAATATTTTGGTACGAACTCTTTGAAAGGAAAAAAACTGAACTCAAGTTCAACCACTTGTGCTCACACTGGAAAGGGTGCAGTGGTGATTAACAGATGGCATAGCTTGGGACTTGGTTTTTAGTCTTCTTAAGCAACAGGAATGGTCATATCCCTGGGTGGGCTCAGACTGGCCTGTAGATATGGTACCATCTAAATAGTACCATATTCATGTAGCATGTAGTCAATAATAACATTCAGGAATGTCTGCAGGATTTGTTCAAAAAAAAGTCAAGATAATGGCCAAGCCATGTAATTGAAGGTACGCCATATTTCATGTGTATCACACATAAGAAAGGCTGGTGCTTCAATCAGACCATAATGGCTATTGTCTTGACTTTTGATTACACTCTAGGAATATCCTTGTGTTAGAAATTCTGTTATATAAAGCACCACATAGAGCAAATAAGAAGTACAATCACCATGTGCTTTACTGTTTAACTTATACTACCGTAACAGGAAACAGGAAACTTCTTAGAACAAAAGAGCATGTACCATAGATCCAAACTTGTAAACACTGCCATCTACTGGCTGAATACTACTGTGGTTGTTGCATAGAAATATGCTCCAACAATGAATCCCAATATCTTGGTACATTAGAAGCTATCTAGCTATCTAGAAGCTAATGATAGCAGCATAATTGCTATCATTATCATTACATTCATAGATGAATTCAGTATAGAAAACTTTTAATACCAGGGATTATGCTGCTAGGAGCAGAAAAGTCAGTCTTTACTATTATTATTCCTGTTATTATCATTATTAGATATCAAAACTCACCTTCTTTTTTTCAGGTATATAGCAGATGCATCGTATTTTAACATATCCCAACAAGTTTGATATAATTCTTTCATCTACTTGCAGGTAATTCATAGATATTTACCATTTTAAAAGAAAAAAAGCCCGTAATATTCAAAACACATCAATCAAATTATGTTCCTTTAAAAAAAAAAAGCACACCATGGATCTCCACCACCCCAAAAATACAGAAAATCCCAACTAGCATCCACAGTACTTTCAAGACGATGCATTAAAATATAATATAATTATAATATATCATAAAAAATATAATAAATGTATATATTAAGGTTTGGTTAAAACAATTCTCCAGTTAATTAATGAATACATATTCGGTGAGGTAAGGAAAGTTTAGTGACA